>NW_026739562.1:38533-367477 GCF_022355385.1 Mustela nigripes
AAAAAAAAAAAAAAAAAGAAAGAAAGAAACACTCTTCCCTGACATCCATTGAGATGTGCATCACCTGCTCTGAGCCTTGTTATGGGCTAATATCGATTCCTAAATTATAATCCCACTCTTATCTCTGGTTACTATGTCTATCACAGGGCTCTAGCCAGAAAGGGTGTACTTTTCTTCTTATTTCCCAAATATATTTGAGGTTCCTTGTGGGTTTTATTTGTTTGTTTTTGTTTTTGTTTTGTTTTGTTTTTTAGGATTTTATTTATTTATTTGGAAAGAAATTGGGGAGAGGGGTAGGGTCAGAAAGAGAAGCAGACTCCCTGTTCAGCAGGGAGACCAGTGCAGGACTTGATCCGGGGATTTTGTGACCTTGACCTGAGCCAAAGGCAGACATTTAACTGACTGAACCACCAATGTAGCCTATTTGAGGTTCTTTTAACTATTCTTTTCTTTCTCTGATTTAAAAGTTAAGTGAGGAATAGGCCCCAGTTCCCTTTTCAGGTATTCACAGCAATGACCAAATTCAAGCATTTAGGTGGAAAGTACTCCCTAGCAGTCTACCCTAGGCTCAGTGAGAATAAATGTTTTCTTATGGTATCTATAAAACACTAGTAGTTCTGGATGGGTCATCAAATAATCTACATGTCATTTTGTGTGTATGTGTATATAAATAATACTTAAATTTTAACATATTTAATATTATAATATATAATTATAACTACAAAATATTATCTTTTAATATATAAAATAGATAAATTTTATGTATATACTATGTGTGTATGTATATGTGTGTGTGTGTGTGTGTGTGTATATATATGTTTGTATGTATAATTTTCCAAGTATCTCACAAATTAGAAATATAAGACAGTTAAATGATTTTTTACCCAGAGAGCCCATTACAGTTTTCATGGTCATTCAAGTTTGTTTTTTTTTTTAACTCTCTTAACTATTTTTAAGAGTGCAGTTCAGTAGTGTTAACTATATTCACATTGCTGTGTAAGAGATTTTCAGAACTTTTTTCGTCTTGCAAAATGGAAATTCTATACTCACTGAATAACAAACCTCCCTTTCCCCTTCCGTCCAAATCCTGGCAACAACGATTCAACTTTATGTTTCCAGAATTTGACTACTCTAAATATACCATATAAGTTAGGTCATATATTATTTGGGTTTGTTGTTGTTGTTGTTGTTGTTGTTGTTTTACTTCACCCAGCATAATATCTTCAAGGTTCATACATTTAGTCTGTGATAAAATTTCTTTCTTTTGTAAGCCTGAGTAATACTACGTACAGATATAGATAGATAGATGATAGATATGAGAGAGAGATGTATTCCATATTCTCTTTATCCACTACCTGTCAATAGATATTTGAGGTGCTTCCACCTCTTAGCTATTGTGACTAATCCTAGAGTTTAAATGTGCATGAGATTGGAGGCCCCAGAGTGTTCTATGCTGAGGTAGGAGGTGCCCAAGCAAGCTCTCGGAAGACAAAGTGGTATGGACCTGGAGTGTCCCAAAATGCTTTGGAACTATGTCACCTTGTCACAACAGCTGGAACTACAGTGAGCACTGGCCAGGGATGTCCTGGTATGCATCATAAGGAAACTGCTTTGGTGGGATGGTTGGGGCTGATATGGCTCAGGCATCTGGGATTTGTTGAGATAGTAGGCCAGTTATAACACCTGGACCCTGCTCTAGTCTGCACTATCAAGGTGCAGGGAAAGTGTAAATCATGGTACTCACCAACCCCTCCACCCAGAAAGAGAGTTCCAGCCACCCATCCAACACCCCACTCCACTTTTACCCTACTGCTATTTCATGGAAGTCTAGGGAAGGATCTTTCATATTTTAGTTCCCTCTTAAACCATAGCTTTTTTTTTTTTTCTTGTACCCCAGAGCAGATAAATCTGCTCCTAGTCTCTCAGTCTTGCCCTTTCCCACTGCCCTTCACAGCTGTGGGTAAGTGTTCCCTTCATTATGGTATCTTCCATCTCTCTTGCATTATCTATGTGGCCTCTCTATTATTTGCTGCACAGAAGCTTTTCAGTCAGACCTCAGTTCTTCAGAAGGAATTTCTCTATATTATATAGGTTTGGTGTTCGTGGAGGAGTTAAGTTCAAAGTCTTCCTGTGTTGCTATCTTGGACCAGAACCCCACAATCATTTAGCTTTTAAGTGCTGTTAATCTACATCAGCAATATTAGAATTATTGGGGTCCTAGAAGAAGAAAAAAGAGAGGGAGGGACAGAAAGTAAATTTGAGCAAATCAGAACGGAGAACTTCTCTAATCTGAGAAAGAAAACAGGCATTTAAGTCCAGGAAGCACAGAGAACCTCCTCAAAGTCAGTAAAAATAGATCAACACCCAGACATATTATAGAGAAGCTTGCAAACATCAGAGGTAAAAAGAAAATCCTGAAAGCAGCTTAAAACAAAATGGCCTCAAAACACAAGGGTAGGAACATTAGACTGGCAGCAGACCTATCTGCAGAGACCTGGCAGTTCAGAAAGGACTGGCATGATATATTCAGAGTACTAAATGAGTAAAACAGGCAGCCAAGAGTACTTTTTCGAGCAAGGCTGTGCTTCAGAATGGAAGGAGAGTTAAAGACCTTCCAGGACAAACGGAAACTAAAAGAATTTGTGATCACTAAACCAGACCTGCAAAAAAAATTAAAGGGGATCCTGTAAGCAAAGACAGAGCCCAAAAATAACATAGACTAGAAAGAAACAGAGACAGTATACAAAAACAGGAACTTTATAGGGAATACAATGGCACTAAATTCTTATCTTTCAGTATTACTCTGAATATAAATGGACTAAGTACTCCAATCCAGACACAGGGTTTCAGATTGGATAAAAGAGCAAGATGATTCCATATGTTGTCTATGAGAGACTCATTTCAGACCAAAGACACCTCCACATTGAAAGTGAGGGGTGGAGAAAGATTTATCATGCTAATAATCAGTCTCTGACCCTTGTCTCTCTCTGAATATTCTCCAGACAGCAACTAAAGTAATCATATTAGAATAATTCCAGCAACAAATTGATCATGTCAATTCCCCAGAAAAAAAAAAAAAAAAAAAAAAAACAGGAAAATCTTCATTGGCTCTCTAATTCAAATATAACATTTTTAAAATATTTAATACACCTCAAGACTTTATAGGATATGCACTTTGGCTACTTTGTCATGTGACTCTGATGCCAGTCATGCTCTGTAACCTCAACTGAACTGTTCTTTTTTTCCTAATTCCTCAAACATAGCTGACTTATTCCAAGTTCAGTATGTGTTCTCTCTGCCTATTACTTTCTTTGTCACATCATATTCCAGCTGTCAAAAGAAAGAAATTTTCTGAGCCCCAATCTAAGGCACTTAACCCCATTATACCCATGCATAGTTTTCTGTATTTTTGCTTCACAATAATTACAATTACACATTTATTTCTGTAGTATATATTTTTAAATACTTATCTCTCCACTCTATTTTTAACTCTATAAGGAAAAGAATCATGTCTATTTTATGTGACACTTTATTTTTTTTAATATTATTATTAAGTTTATTTTAATTCTAGTTTCATTCCCATACAGTGTTATATTAGTTTAAGGTGTACAATATACTGATTCAGCACTTCTATACAACATTGCTCAGCGCTCCTCATAAATGTACTCTTAATCCCCTTCACCTATTTCACCCATCCCTCCACCAAACTCCCCGCTGATATGCTTTATTTTAAATGAGCTTTTTATCGTTAGCACCTAAGAAGGTACTCAATAAATTTTGTTGAATGAAAAAATAAACTTGTTAAAACCTCTATTTTTCAATCTCAGCATTTAATTGGCTGAGGAAGCCAATAGTCCATTGGACCACTCTTCACTCAAATTCTCTGTTTTCTTTTAATTTAATATGTATGCTATTAAAATAGAGAAAACTCAAGTCTTATTTTTAAGACTGATTAGTCTGACTTGGATTAAACAAATATTCTATATGCTCCCCACTGGAAGTTGTCACTGCCTCCTCTTTTCCTGTTTTTTTTCTAAAAGCACTGTTGTTTTCAGGCACTGCTCTGAATTTGATGCAGAGGCAGATTTACTCTGTTATTCTAGTGAACATTAAAAAAATTAAAGAATCTCACTCAAAATTTTGATAACATTTAATTCTAATATATCATTATATATTAAAAAGTAACATATATATTAATACATATTCAATTAATCATTTCCTTAATAAGTAACCTATATGACACTATCTAGAAATCAGAAGAGTACCAAATAAAAAATCAATATCCCTGCTTTCAAGAAATTGAGAAGGCTATGGGGATGGATTTATGTATATTTAATGGAACCTTGATAAATATATGAGAAATAGTATTTTGTCTTGTGGGATAGAGTTATTTGGTTTCAGAGGTGTTTTTAATAAGTTAATAAGTTAAAATTCAATAAACCTAGATTATGAATTATAAACAGGTTTCCAATTTTTTTAAATATATTTATCTCATTTTTCACATTTGTCAGACAGTGGATTTTTTTTTTTAATGGATACACATATATGTTCCTAAAATATTATGGAGGAAGGCCATTTATAATAAAGTGCCAAATTTTATGGTAAGAACAGATAAGTATAAAAACAGATAAAATGCTGCAAGTGTACACAGGACCAAAAACACAAAGCTGACAGCAAAAAATTCAATTAACATTAAAAGCTCACTACATTTGTTCTTAACAAGATCATACTTGTCTTGGCAGTCTCACAACATAGGTAAGTTAATGGAATAAAGAGAAAATCCTATTAATCACCTTATTTTCCAACACTTATTTAACTGAAAAGTTATTGCAAAAAGGAATTTATTTTTGCTTTAAGTAGCTAGCTCCATGAAGAATCAAGTTTTGGTCTCTGGTTCATCAGTCTTAAACAACATGTGAACCAACTAAGATACCCTGTGGACATTATTACAAACTGTTATTTCCTAAATTCACATTGCAAACTCTCAACTTCCTCTACTAAATCATTTCTACTTTTCTTAAAGACAGCTAACTGCTAAATACCTTATGGAAACATCCATATAAAACTAACAGCAGGTAATTTATTTGACTTTCTATATTAAGGAGAAACCCTAATTGTCTTTTGTGAAGTTGAAAAGGGTGTTTAGAAAACAGCTAGTCTACACAAGCAACCTACCCACTCTGTTGCTTGGCACTAAGAGGACACCCAGGATTCCACCATGACTTACAGCTAAACACACCGAATGCTGTATATTTCTATTTCTTAAATATGCTCTAAGGACAGTAGCACTGATTTAAAAGTATAGTATACCAAGTGTTCTAAAGTTACATAAGCACTGTGGTCAAATTTCATGCTGAAATATGACATTTCTAAGGTTTAAAATTTAAATGTAGTAGTTTCACCTGTTAAAATCACTAAGGGTAATAATAAAAACAAAAACTATTTTGTACTTAATGGAAGTTATTAACATCTTAAGAGTTGCAATAGAAGGTAGTTGTTCAGAATCTTATCAATAAGAAATTTAATTGTTAATATCTTATATTGTTGTTGTTATTATTATTGTTGTTGTTGTTGTTGTTATTATTATTGTTATCATTTAATGCCAGTTGGGAGGCCAGGATTATTTGGCACCGGGTATTCCTTTAAAGAAATTATTTTCTTGCCTTTCACAAAGCTGGAGCAGTGACAATTGTTTATAATTCAATCTATAGACTAGTTTCACACAAGGGAAGATCTAAATCTTCTTTTTATTTGTAACCTCATAAAACTGATACACCTCTTTTGAGGTAATTAAGCTCAAATCACAAAAGGATTTGGCCACGGGGCTCAAGGGAACTGGTAATAAGATATTCAGCCTTTTATCTCCATGCAGTTGGTGTGAGAGTGTCTTGGGCTGATAATGGATAAAAGCAGCAAGTGTATGCCAATGGATTCAGGGTTCCTGCCAGCCAAGTTCATGATTCCTTCTCTGTTTTCATGTTTCACTTGTGAACTGTCTTCTAATTTATCATTTGAAGGGCAGAATCATGCTATTAAATGCTTCTCTAGTTTAAACAGTTGATGATCTTTAAAGTTTATGTTTATCCTCACTATCAACCTTTAGAGTAGTCAGATGTTATGATCCCCAGTGGCTCCACAAACCAATGACACATTCAAGGACACATAAATAATTGTTGACTGAATCAGTACTTGACTTAAAAATGAGCCAAGATGCTGTTTTAAGCCACCCTGATATGGGCAGTTGTAGTGTGAGAGGTTTCCTGGCAAAAATTTCAATGCTAAACTTTATTTTCCCAATTGGAAGATTATAAAGAAAAGGAGTGGGCTACAAGCAGAAAGGGAACTACTCCCTAATGCCTGTGTACAGCAAGCATTTAGTAAAATTTCTTAATAAATTTCCTTTTATTCTTACAACCTCTGAAAAAGACATTATTAATTTCACTTTACAAACTGTTGAGCTTCAGGTGATGTACTCTGCTGCTTGCTAATAAGAGAGTTTTTCTCCTAGCATTTTGTTTCATACTTTTCAAAAGGACAAGATTAGATACTTACAAAATTAACTGAAAGGTGTATAACAATTATAGAAAAAATGTACTTTATGTCTAAAACACAAAGAGGAACAAGAATGTTTTCTTCTCACCAAAGCTATCTTTTATGCATTTTAACATATCAAAATGTTATGTCTGTACTAATTTTTTCTTGTTATTCAGGCTTATTATGAAAAACTACTCAAATAATATGGAGGTAGATAAAGAAGAATATAAAATTGCATCCATATTCATATAAGAGATAAACCATTTTTAGTGTTCCGATGGGTATCCTAGACCTTTTAAAAAATATTAGTGTATCATATGTGTTAATTTATGAGATTTTTCAACAAATTTAATAGTTAGTTAATAACACCTTTATCTGTTAAGATACACAGACATCTTTCATGGCTGTATTACAATCCTTGGTATGCCGTGTCGATTTATTAAACTGATCTCTTAAAAAAAATAAATGGATCTCTTACTAGTGGACTTTTTTGTTCATTTCTTGCTATTATAATTTATGTTATAGTAAACATTCCTGCACATTTACTGTAGGTTTTCTTAAGGTAACCTGTTAAAATTGGAATTTCTGGGTCAAAACATATGAACATCACACATACAGCAATATTCATTTATCCATCCATCCATCTATCCATCCATCCATCCCTCATCCATTTAGCAATACTGAGTATGTTGTGTATGCCAGGAATAGTTTTAGATGCTTGGGTTTTATCAGTGAATCAAACAAGCTAAAATATACCTAGGATCTTGAAATAAACATTATATCGAGAGGAGAGAGAACATTTAAAAAAAAAAAAGGTCAAATTCAGGCATTTTATATTATGTTCAACGGTGGTATGTTCAAGGCAAAAATCACCTAGAGTTGGGAGTTTAGGAGTTGAAGACTATAATTTTCAACAGGGTGGCTAGGGTAGAGCTCATTGAGAAACTGTTCTTGAATAAAGAACTGTAAATTTTTATTAATTTACACTCCCAGTAATAAAGTATGAGACTGCCTATATTCCCAAATCTTTATTAACATATAGTGTTATCATTTGAATCTTATATACAAAAATGATACCTCACCATTTTTAGACATAATTTGCTTAAATTGAAAGAATGTTGAAGATCTTTTTATACACTTAAGGATCCATTCGTATTTTTTCACTTGAGAATTTGTTATCTGTTCTTTTAGCCCACTTTTCTACTGGTTTATTTACCTTTTTTTGCCTGACAATATTCAAGCATTATTTAAGTGGTTAGGACCTTAACTCCTTTTTTTTCATATATGTTAACATTTATCCAGTGTATTTGTTTTGTCTTGTTACCTGATTATAATTGTGCCTGAAAACTCAGAAATGACTTCCCTTTCAATCCAAATGCATATCTTATTGTATGAAAGAGGATAAAAATCATGTCTCACTCTGAAGCCTGTTCTGATTACTCCCACCCTCCTATAGCACTACTCAAGATCTATAGTATACAAGATAATATATTGTTTTCTAATTTGCTTATACATATTTTTGTTCTTCAACAAATGGCCAGCTATACATTCCCAAATTCCCTTGAAGTGATCAAACAATAAAGAATCAAAAGTTGTGGAAAATAAAAACAATACAAATAAACAAAATCATGGCTTAAAACACAAATGAGAAAACAGCCAGCCCTGTGCTGTAGCAGTTCATTTTGACATAACCTAGATGTCATCACCAGCCTAGTATGAAATGATGCTGTGTGGGTCTTAGAGATGGCCAACTGCAAATTGATCATCTACCTCAAAGGCCTTACAACTAAAGTTCCTCACACTTCCCTCTCCTAAGGTTTCAAGACAGCAGGGAGTCTATACTATCTTGGCAAGGTCGGGCAAACCCAGTTCTAAGCCTTTGACCTCCTGCCTGCTCTTCCCAATCTTAAACCTCCCTCATAAATGAATCTGATGATGAAACCAAACTCATCTTCATAATGAAATCTCAATCTAAAGTAGGAAGGTTGGGTCTGAGAACTAAACATTTATTCCAAGTTGCTCAGGGAACGGAGGTTAACATCACTCGGATGAATGGAGGTCTGTGTGCAACTTGTCCAGGTTGTTTTGCTGAAGACAGAAGAAGATTTCAAACTAGATGGGAATTTGTGTTTCTAATGACTCATTGTAATTCTAAAAGGAGTCAAGATAAGCCCAGTGAGCAATATGGCATTGTACTGAGTTTAAGAAGCTAAATTAGCATGGCATGCAACTTTCCATAATCAAGAGAGTACAATGGCAACAATTTACTAAAATACCTTTGCCATAAAATTAATCTTCTTTATAAAATTTAATTGGATAGAGGGAGATCAATATAACAAGGTATTAAATTACTTGGACGTGTTCTATTCATTCACTCCTTTCAGTTGCATTCAATCATTTACCCTATCTCCTAACTTGTAGGTGACTGATGCTCTTGAGACCATGTACTTCTCAAGCAGGGGTTATTTAATATGTCAAGTTGTGCCTCATTATTTCATAGACTGCTGATTCATGGTTTCTTTCTGTCATGCCTGGATACTTAACCCACCTCATCTAAAACCTTAGTAAGCAGAGGAGCCTCAAATATAATCATGGCTTTCTTTCTCTTTGCTGTGTTGTGGCACCCTAGAGCCTACGTTTCCTACTTCTGTTTGTCTACCTAGGTATTTATTCATGCCTTTAAAAATATTATTGAGCTCCTCCCTATGAATCAAATATTATGTAAGGAATTAAGGATACAGAATTGGTTCATAGAAGGTCACTGCCCCAGAGCTTTTACCATCTTGTGAAGGAGATGGGCATGTAAGCCCGTGTTTAGAGTACATTATGGAAAGATGATCTATGATGGAGTCATATGAGGAGTACTTTGAGAGCACAGGACATGGTAGGGGCCAGTGGGATAAATAGAGGAAGTGAAGCTGAAAAAAAAGTAGAGAACCCTAATAACGTGTTTGGAACATGAGCTAAATTGTGTCCTATCCTCCTTATTCTCAATTACACTTTCTCACTTACTTACAGACTTCAACTTTTCTTGACAGTTATTATTTTGGGGGCTCTTTTCTGGATATTACCTTACTATACATGTCCTGCTTTTTGTAATCCTCCTGTCTTACTGCTCTTCATTAATGGCAAGGATATCACTTTCCGTGACTGTTTTTTCTTCTTTGTTCACTGGTTTGCCAATATATAGACCTAACCCACATTTAGCACAAACCTGACTTAATTTTAATTCCCCAGTGCTAGAATGGCAGATATATTTAAAATATATATCCTGACAAAAATGAGCTTGAGCTCTACTACCTCTCTCTCTGTTTTAAACACAGCTGGCATTCTATTAATAAATGTTAGGCATTATTTTAGTTACTTTCCTGAGCATAGACATTGACACATCTTGTGTTCACATTTGGTGCTGAAGTAGTCTGCATTCTCATAATGCAAAAATTCAGGAGAAAAAAAAGTCTAATTTTTTTGCTACATTCTTACTTTAATACATGCCTGCATTTTTTAACACTTAAAACCTATTTGCTAGTCTACCATGAATAATTTTTAAAATGAAAGTATCAGAACATTACCTAAATCCAGAATCACCACCCAAGCCATATTAAATTGAAATTTCACCAAAAGTTGGCTAATGTGTGTGTTTTAATATTCGTATCACCCTCTTACACTAATGACATTATGTTATAAAACCAAAAAAATAAATTAATGATGAGCCATATCCTTTAGATTAAAGATAGATAAAAGTTCCTCATTTCCAAGCACTATATTTATTCTTAAGGTGATATATGATATAGGTTTTACACAACAAAAAATTTGAAACACACCTGCAGTAGCCTCCATAGACTAAACTTTGTTCAGTTGCTCCAAGTGAATACTTCTATCTGAGGACTTGAGTTGGAATTTTAGAGAATAGATTACATTTTTCATCTAAAATATTAATATATACAATCTCCTTTGCTGATGAGAGAGTAGTAAATTTGATACCACCTAGTTCCATAGTAATGCTAACCAAGAAAACACAAAACTTTATGGTGGTACAATAAGAAATGTTTATTTTTGCTTGCCATCTGTGGGTTATCTGGGCAGTTCTGAAAATAATCTGGCTCTCTGATGCAACTGCCAGTCAAAGAAGTAGTTCTGCTAAACTGGGCTGGACTCCCTTATATATAAATTTGATATTGGCTCTCTAGACTGGTCTTCAATGAATTTAGGGGAAAACTGAGTCTACCTGGCCTCTCGTTCTCCATCAGGCAAGCTCAAGCTTATTATCATGGTAAAGACAAGATTTTAAGGGAGGACAGAGGCAAGCAGGGCTGCTTGAAGACTAATTTCAGAAGAAATGCATTATCATTTCTTCCACATTCTATTGGCCTTAGCAAGTCACAAGATAAACTATTTCAGTAAATGGGATAGTAGAGCCTACTTCTTGATGGGAGGAGCTTCAGAATCACATTGCAAGGAAATTGTGGAGAATTAGGACCTTTTTCAAAAAGAAAAACTACCATAAACATGGATATTGACTTCTGATGAAAACAAATTAAAAAAAAAATGATTATGTGAGACTAATTAAACAAAAATAGTCTTAATTTTTTATTATTTATAATCAATGATAAATTGATATATTTTCTCTGAATATAATCAAATAGGTGATATGAAAACAAAATATTTTATGTGAAAATGTCATCTCACAATTGTTCCTGTTATTTAATAAAAGACAAATGATCAAGTGATCAATAATATAAAACTGATTAATCTCATTGATGGCATCCACTCTAGAATATCATGCAGTTTTAAAAATAGGTATTAGGTTTATAGAGCAACATAGAAAACAAGGGGAGAAAAGTAAAAAGTAACATTCACAATCAATTAAATATAGAATATCATATAATAATACAGAAAATATATCATAGTTCCCTATAATAATTATTAAAGTGCACTTAATAATAAATAACTCAACTATCTTTTGACTATCTTGCCAAAACTCTGTTTGTACCTTATTTTCTTTATAGGCATTTAAATTTATTTTTATATAAAAATGATAAAATATGGAATTCCTAATAACTTACTATTAAGAATACATAGCAGAGTATATAATTTTTATGAATATAACTAACAAAAAAACAAACCTATGCATGGAAAAAACTTATGTGTAATAACTATGCAAAAACATTTAATTTTTATGTATTCAAATGATCTGTTTTTATTTTTTCCATAAATATGTAAAGTAATTGCTCCTTAATCACATGCTGCCTTTACATAAAATTCCAGCATATGTATATTTCTATGATACCCACACAAGGAAAAGAATTTAAGGGCACAAACTTGGAAACCATATTGTGCTGTGAAAATGTTTTGAAATTAGGAAAGTTGACATAAGGATAGGATCCAAGAAAAGCTACTGGCATTTGATCACTGGAAATTATGGAAAAAAGGAAGTAATGATGAATTGGGTCTGACAGTGGTGCCAAGGGAAAGGAATGCTATACCAACCATATGTAAGAATCTCCAGATGTTTGGATCAGGATGATTTACCAGACAACTGTAACTTCTCAAAATTATCTAATTCCTCTGCCTGGTTCATATTCAACCAACCACATAGCTGAGCTAGACTTGTTTACAAAAAAGGTTTCCCTGTTTCCCTGAGTGACTGGACTACCAAATAAATGTTTGATGGTTTGTTTCTGCTTTGGTAATCCTTAAAGTGATAACATTGGTATTAAGTTATAAATTTTTCTCTGGTGAGTTTTAATATACACAGATACTATGATTATTCATTGTGAATTTTTAAATTGTCATGTTTTCCTGGAACCTTAACATTCACAAGATGGCTGTGAGCAACTGACCCAGGTTATCAGGTAACCAGTGCAATAAGGCTGGTGCCTGCCACAAGCTCCTCTTCTTGCCCTCCCCTGACTGTGACCTACTGACATTCAAATGCATCAGTAAAATTCCTCAAGTCTTCTGCTTGAGTACTCCACCTTAACTTCCAGTGAAGGCACTTGCCCCCAGGCTCTCTCTCTCTCCCTCTCCTCTACACCTGCTAGGAAAATCCTACCCCTTGAAGCTCCCTCCACATATCCCTCTGAGTGGTGTGCTGTGCTGCCCTCTCCTAGGACCTGAGGGTATCATCTATCTCACTTTCATTTATCTCTTTAGGGTATTATTGCATGTCTACCCTGGACTGACCATTAAAACCCCCTAATTTAGGGCTGCCTGGGCAACTCAGTCAGTTAAGACTCCAGCTCTTGATTTCAGCTCAGGACATGATCTCAGGGTTGTGCAATCAAGCCCTGCATTGGCTCCACACTCAATGGAGAGTCTGCTTGAGATTCTCTCTGCCCCCTCTGTCTGCCCCTCCCCCTGCTCTCTCTCTCGCTCTCTCTCTCTCTCTCTCTCTCTCAGATAAACAAAGAGATATTTAGGAAAGAAAAAAAAAAAAAAACCCTACTTTAAAATAATGTATTTCTACAACAGAGATAAAGGCTGCAGAATCTGGCTGTTAGGCTACCAGTCCTGTGAAACAAAATACTTAGATCAGTAACAACAGTTTTGAGGTGTAACAGACATCTTTACCACCATTTCACTAGCAGAGGTCAGAGTCAGATGGTTATCACTGGAAATGATATTGGTAGATTCATAAAAATAAATGAATCTGTGATGTCTAAGTGTGCATAGCTAACTTTAAGTGTTATCACTGTGATGGATAATTTTATGCATTAACTTGGCTAGGTAGACCATGGTACCCAAATGCTTGGTCAAACACCATTCTATGCTAGGTGTCAAATACCAGAGGTCATTGTGAAGGTATATTTTGATGAGATTATTATTTACATAAATAGACTAATTCAGATTATCCTCCATAATGTGAATGGCCCTTATCCAATCAGTTGAAAGTCTTAAGAGAAAAAAAAAAAAAATGAGGTCTCTCAAGGAGGAGAGGGGCAATTTTGCATCCAGACTATCTTCAGACAGTCTGTAACATCAGCTATTTCCTGGGTCTCCAGAGTTCAGACTTGCCAGCCCCCACAATTTTAGGGGCCAATGGCTTAAAATCTTTCTCAACCTCTCTCCTTCTCCTTTTCTGTCTCTCCCCATCTCCCTCTCTCTAGATACATGATAGGTAGGTAGGTAGATAGATCAATAGAAACATACAAAGATATAGACTCTCTCTCTCTCTCTCTCTCTCTCTCTCACACACACACACACACACACACACACACACCTTACTTGTTCTGTTTCTCTGGAAAACTTAAAACATCATTTTGTGTTCTGATATATTTTGAGCTATTTTACAATCTATTTCTTATGGTAGCCACAATATTGGAGGCTATCATATCAATCCATCTCTGTGGAAACTCAGGGGGACCATATTATCTTTAGCCTCCTTTGCAGTTCGGTTGAACCTATGTGACTGAATACTGTCCAGTGGAATGTCAGCAGAAGCAAGGTAAGCCTCTTTCAGGCTTAGTCCTTAAAAGCATCTTACTGAACCTCCAACTCACTCTTCCTCTTACAAAGCAACCCTGAAAGCCATGTATCCCAGATGACAGAAAAACAAATAAAGAAAAGCTCTCTGATCACATGAGACTCATTTAGGCAAGAAATGAGCTTTTATTATATTTATATTTATTTTTATTATATTTTATTTATTATATGCAGTAATTGAGGTATGGGGGTTTATTTCTTACTGTAGCATAGCACAGTATTGTTATTTATGCCATGCATGAGATGAGCTGCTTTCAGCAGTGTGTACTAGCAAAACCAGAATCTGATTGGTCTCAACAATATGGAAATACATTATCTCACATAAGAGGAAGAGCATTAGTTGAATATGTTTCACAATTGGTTGAATACATCAATGATGTTACTTACCAAAGGCTATCTTTTAAAAAAATACCTCTATTCTATGTTCATCAGTCTTTCAGATTTGCCTTCATGCTGGTTCCCTTCATATACATATGGCTGTGGCAGATAGACTTCACAACAAGGTTCACTACTTCCCCAGAATTCCTCAACAGACTTTCCTCATGTCCCATCGGACAGAGCTGAGTTACACCCACTTAACACCCCAAACCATCAATGCCAAGAGAATTAGGAACTTGATCATTATTTTAAATAAATGAAGATTTCCCTTCCTGGGACTAAAGTTAAGGTATATGTCTCCAGAATCATGTGAAAAAGAAGTGCTCATCGGAAGCAAATCAAAGCTCTGTCAATAGCATGAACCAAATTCAAGGTCACTGAGACACTAAGATTTGATATTATGCTATGGACCTATGAAGGGATCATTACCTAAGCTATCTGAGAATCAAGCTACAAACAGGTCAATACTTAAGCTGAAAAATCCTGGCCAAACCCATCACCATTCCTTCAGGGAGAAGGATATACAAATAGTGCCAGATTTACATTAATACATTAGAGGAGACAGGGCAGAATCTGTATGTCCCAAGACTTGAACCATACCCTAACTCTTAAAAAGTTTACCTTTTCTACTATCAGGAGTTGTCAATGATTCCTCCCAGTAGTAAACAGTGGGGACAAAGCTAGTTCTTTCATGAAATTTTCATAAGGAAAAATAAAAAATAATAGGGTGATCTGTGAAATGCCTGACTGGGAATTCAATATCAAAATGCATCAATTTCAGCATCAAATGAGAAAAAAAATACATTTCATAATACATGACTATACCTCTTTACCACCCAAGAGAATAGCAAAAATGAGGGGGGGGGGGAATTTGGAGAAAGATATGGAAAAGTTATAGAAAAATAAAGGAACAACATTATGATAAAATGTCATTATGCTTCATAAAATTAAGTCTTCTATTGCATGTCAGCCAAGAGCCACATAATCTGTGCTCAAAAAGATAAACCCAATTTATACAAATTAACCTAAAGCAAATGCAGCTTTTTTGTATATGCTTCTCAGAAGCATACATAAAACGATGCAACATATCAGGATTAGACAGTCATTGTAATTGTTTTGTATTGACTAAACATTAAAACAGCAATAAAACATAACCTATTCAGTTGTTGAGTGTGTTCAAAATATCACTTTATAGAGGTGCAGAGAATGTTAGTGCCCATGGTCTTGACTTTACCTGGGTGCCATTCTATGAAGGTGTGAAGTAGTAAATGTTTGCATGGCGAGTTGGGATTTCCAGTTTTAAAAATCTCTCAATTATTGCCTTTGTGACCTTGGGTGATTCACTTAAACTTTCTTGGGTTCTGTTTATTTACCTAGAAAGTAACAGCAATGAATATATTGCTATAAACCTCCAAGAGTTGTGTTATTTAAATAAATATCACCACAAGGTTAGACAAAAGAGCTGATACGAATTATCACTGACATACTACACTGATCAAACATTTATAGTCTTAAAATAACTGCTCGCTCATTAAAATATTATATACCTTATTCAGCATTTGGCAGATCTAAAGCCTTGTTCTCTTATTACAATTCAGTTGCTAGTCATGGAGGACCAACTCCTGTACTCAAGTTAGTTAAGAAAGGATTAGTCATAGCTTCCATCCTTCCCCTGCTTCATTGAGATATGACTGACAAATAGAGATTACATATATTTAAGGTGTATAACATGTTTTGAAATACATGTACATTGTGAAACAATCACCACAATCAAACTAATAATACCCATCTCTTCACATATTTAACTTTTTTTGGTGAGAACACTTAAAATCTACTTTTTAGCAAATCTCGAATATATGATACCATATTAACTATAGTTACTGAGCTGTACATTATTTTTCTTATCCTGCACCACTGAAACTTTGTACCCTTTGACCAACATCTCTCCTTGACCCCAGTCCCTGGCAGCCACCATTCTACTTTCTGCATCTATAAATTTATGTCTTTTATACGTGTATTATATTAAAAATCAGATAAATTTGTGGGCTTATTTCCGGGCTCTCTGTTCTGTTCCATTGGTCTACATGTCTGTTTTTATAATAGAACCACACAGTAACTTTGCAGTATATCTTAAAGTCAGGCAGTATGATGGTTTCAGCTTTGTTCTTGTTCAAGGTAACTTTGGCTATTCTGGATCTTTCGTGTTTCCTCATGAATTTTGATTTTTTTTTTCTATTTCCATGAAAAATATCACTGCAATTTTGATAGGGATTATTACACTGACCCTGTCACTCACTTTGATATTGTGGACATTTTAACAATATTAATTATACTGATCCATCAATATAGAGTATCTTTCATCATTATTTTCTAGTTTTGTGTATAAACCTTTCACCTACCTAGTTAAATTTAATTCTAAGTATTCCACTCTTTTTCATGCTTATATCAATAGGATTGTTTTGTTAATATCATTTTTGGATGGTTCGTTATTACTATCTAAAAATGCAACTAATTATATATGTTGGCTTTCTGTCCTGCAAATTTATTGGATTTATTATTTCTAACATTTTTGGGGGGGGGTTAATGGCGTCTATAAGATTTTCTATATAAAGTCATGTCATCTGTAGACAGAGAAAACTTTACTTCTTCTTTTATGATTTGGATGCCTTCTATTTCTTTCTTCTTCCCTAACTGACGAGGATTTCCAGTAGTACGATGAGTAGAAATGGTGAGAGTAGGCATCCTTGTCTTGTTCGTGTTCTTAAAGGAAAAACTTGCAGCTATTCACCATTGATTATGAAGATGTGAGTCGTGGGCTTGTGATATATAATCTATATTAGGTTGAGGTACATGCTGTCTCTACTTAATTTGTTGGGTGTTTTTAATCATAAAAGGATGCTTTATTTTGTCAATTGCTTTCTCTGAATCTGTTGGATGATTATATGATTTTCATCCTTCATTCTATTAATATGGTATATCACATTTAATAATTTGCCTATGCTGAACCATCCTTGAATCCCAGAGACAAATCCCACTGAACGTGGTGTATAATCCTCTTAATATGCTGCTGAATTAAATTGTCCATAGCAGTTTCTTATGATCCTTTTTATTTCTGTGTTCTCAGACATAAAAATCATCATTTCTCCTCTTTCATTTACAATTTTATTGAATCTTTTTTTTTCTTAATATAGCTAAAAGGTTGTTAATTTTCTTTTTAAAAAACAAGTAAATTTTGCCAATCCTCTTTATTTTTCTCATCTCCATTTTATTGATTTCTGCTCTAAATTTTATTATTTTCTTCCTTTTGCCAATTAGGGTGTTAGTTTCTTTTTCTAGTTCCTTGAGGTGTAAAATTGGGTTATTTGAGATAATACTTTTTTTTTCTTAATTTAGGCATTTATCGCTTTTAAGGTTGTTTTTCTGTGTCCTGAAAGTTCTGGTGTGTTGTGTCTCCCCATTATTTTTTGTCCCAAGATGGTTTCTATATCTCTTTTGATCTATTCTTCAACCTACCAGGTATTCATATTCATGTTGTTTGATATCTCCACATGTTTGTGAATTTTCCAATTTTCTTCCTGTTATTGATTTCTAGTTTGATACAACTGTGTTCTTGAATTGATTTCAACTTCATACTTGATATGATTTCAACCTCAATTTGTTAAGACTTGCTTCTATGTAAAAATCACTTTTATAATAGAGCTCCTTTCATTAAAATATATTCCAATCAAATCTTGCAAAGGAAAGCTCACTTAGTCCCAAGTCAACAATATAAAAGCAAGGATAAAGAACAGGTTCTCTGCTGGGATCGCGTTCAGGACATTGAGAAGGGTGAACGAAAGGTGAGCTAGGTTCCAGGAGTGCCATTGTGCTGTCTGCACCAAAACTTCAACATACTGCCCACCACCCCCAGGCTTGAAATGGTCATCTGGTGGATTGTATGCTGTCCACACTGGTTCTCTCAGAAACAGCCACATGGCCTTCACATTGTTCTTTTCCTCCAGCATGAAGTGGCGATAAATCCCTATAGGAAGAGTTATCATGTCTCCTTTTTCCATGAAAATGTGGATCCACTTGTCGTCTTTTTTTCCCACATCAGAGTAGCCACTGTTGTCCAAGACTGGGCAGATTTCCTCATCCAGGTGCTCCCCACAGAATATCTTAATCTTTTCTTCGTGATTTGGTTATCTTTGAATACAGTTATTATGTCTGTTCAGGAGTAGGTCTCTCTCTTCAGGTTTTTCTAATTCTGAATCATTCTCATATTTGTCAGCAATCAACATCTAGTAAAGAACCCCTACCTGCTGCAGCTGCTCCAGGCTTGTTTGGTGTGATGGGGTCACCTGGGGTCATGGATAGACTAATCTTCATACCAGCTCTGCACGATGGCCCAGCTGGGGCACCAGGAGCACCTGCCTGCTTGAATGTCCTGCCTGCTTGCCTGGCCCACTGACCCCACACCATTAGCTGTAGGAGGTGGTGGGGGAAGAGCACCTCTTATATACTTCTGATGATGACTTATTTTTCCTTATACAATGACCTTCTTCGTCTCTTTATGACAGTTTTGATTTAAAATCTGTTTTGTATGATATAGGTGTGGCCATCTCTGTTCTCTCTTGGTTTTCATCTTCATGGAATATACTTTTTCCATTCATTCACTTTCAGCCTATCTGTGTCCTTAAAGCTATAATGAATCTTCTATAGATAGTATATCGTTGGAGTATATCATTGTTTTTCATCCCTTTAGCCTTTCTATATTTTTGATTAGCAAATTTAATTCTTTTACATTTGTGATAAAGTGAAAGTTTCTCTAGGAGTACTCACCACATACTAGGAAACCCCAATAAGTACTCACCACATACTAGGAAACCCCAATATCTTAGTAGAAATTTTACAGGCCTGGAGAGAGTAGAAAAATATATCCAGTATGCTGAAAGAAAGGGGGAAAAAGAAAAAAGAAAACTATACCTGGCAAAGCTGTCCTTCAAAAATGAAGAGAAAAAGACTTTCCCAGATAAATATATCCACAGGAAGTTTATCACCATGAGACCTATCTTATAAGAAAGCTAAAGGGGGTTCCTCAAATGAAAATGAAAGAAACTAATCAGCAACATGAAAACATAAAAAAGTATAAAACTCTCCATTTAAGGTAAGTATACAGCCAAATTCTGAATACTCCAACACTCTAAATAATTGTAAATAATGTTTAACTCTACTTATGGTCGAGAACATTCTGAAGTCCTATTTCCTCCATTATATATTAAACTCATCACCACATTCCTCCACCAACAATGTTTATATGCAGCTTATCTGGGATTTTCAAGATCAGAGATAGCAGTTGTTTTATTCACTCCTGACATACATAGTGCCATGCTTGACACGTAAAACTAGACCTCAGCTGAAAAAAACAGAATAGTTATGGGTTCTATTTAACAGTCTATGTCAGCTCCACTCAGAGTGTGGCCCTCAGGCCAACAGCATTGGCATTACTAGAATTTATTTTAAAATTAAGTTCATGAGTCCTACATAGACTCATAAAATCAGAATACACATAGTTTGGGACCACGCATATCTGTTTTAACAATCTCCAAGTGATGTGTACAGTAGTTAAAGTTTGAGAATCCCTGGACTAGGTAAGATATTTAAGAGGCAAGTAATATATTTAGAACCTCTATTTTGAAAGTATAATGCCATTTAAAGGAGGACATTATTCTAGTCAAATATATGGACAGATACAGTGGATAGTTAGCACATGTCACATAAAGATAAACTCCTCTGGATTTAGAGTCTATATCTCTTAATTTATTTTCATATTTTACAAAATTAAGTGCCCACTTTTGACACAGTGGTGGTATTAAGGAATGTGCACTGGGTACCACAATAAATTAGAAACTTAGCTTATATCTGAAAAAGAACCTTGCATTATCATAGTGAATTATGACACATAATACATGTACCATAAAAATTCAAATAAAATCACCATCTTGACAAGAAAAAAATAACTCAGTAGTCAAGGAATATGATGACAGCTTAGGAGTATTGCTAATATTGAGAAAGACCTTTCGGAAGAAAGCATACTCTGAATTCTTCTTAAATAGAGTATGGGTGCTTTATTACAAAGAAAAATAAGCACTCACTGCACATAACCAACAGCTTAGTAAAAGTTCAAGGGAAAAAAAAAAAGCCACACATTTGGGAAGTCGTAAGGCAGAAACATTGACTATAAGGGAAAATAGAGATTGAGGCACAGAGGAATGTGAGAATAACAATTAAAAAAATAAGCTAGAGATAGAGAACAGATGGAGATATAGCCAGAGGTAGAAAAAAAAAGAGCAAAGGGATCTTGGAGGCAGTTAGCAGAAGATATGTAAACTCCTAAAAATGAAGATGCTTGCTTGTATGGGGGCTTCAGAATCGCTTAGACACTCAATGAGCTGTATGTGAACACATTCACATGCCTCCTACCCACCGATTCTCCCACTGTAGCTACAGACAAAAAGGAGAAGGATGAGAACAGTGCTTGGAACTCTATTCTAAAGACATTTTTGTCGTGGTGTGTAGGATGTATTGAAAATAATAAGGCTGTTTTTAAGATGCCACTCCTTGGCTTTCAATGGGAGAAGTATCACATTCACTATAAGACAACAATCTCCTCAGGAGAATTCAAAATCCTACCCAGGAGAGACATTATTGGAATTATTACCAAGTACCATGTTATTTTAAGAATTGTCTTTTCTTCCCAAATTTCAGAAGGAATAGCAAGTTTTCAGAGCTTTATTACTTTCATAAACATCACTACAAAACAGGCCATTGTTATTTTTTTTTTTTTAATTAGAGTAATTCTTAGAACAACATCAAACCAAGCTAAAGCTACCTGAGGAGAGAGAAACTAGTCAGTTTTCAACTGCTATAACCACACTCTGTTGACGGACATCTTTACATGGACACATTTATGTTCATGTGAAGTTTAGAAAAAGCAGCTCACAGGCTGCACCAATTTTCAGTGCCAACCCACCAAGTAGCTACAATCATTGCTATTTTAATAACTGTATTCATTTCAAAGAAACCCGAGTAATACAGCTTTCTGCAAAAGCCTTGAAACTGACTAAGCCCTTAGGGTATCAGCATTTCTCAAGGAAAGAGGTTCACAGTTTACCATGCTATTTATAAGCATATTGAAAGAGAAAGATTAAAAACAGCATTGTAAGTGTCTCCCTACATTTTATGCCTGCCAACTCTTTACTCATATTATAAAAAAGAAAAAAAAAAGAGTGTAAACTCAGAGGACATTATCTACTCATACCTTGATTAAACTAAGGCAGAAAAATCCATAAGTTTCTGCGCTGCTCTGGAGAAATGCTGTGGAGAGTATCTGATGAAGCCAGTCATTCTGCAAAAGCCCTCACATTTGTGGAGCATGTCATACGTTAAACTAGCTGACCACCTCCATGAAGTCTTCAGAGATCAATCCAGTTCTATACTGATTTCTTTCCTGCTTATAAACACCAGATTATATTCTCAAGTAGCAAATATAAATCTTAATGTGGGTTGATGCTCACCACCGAGACCATATAGTCTTGAAGAAGCTTCCCTTACTGCCCACCCAGGATGCAATGTAGTCTTCTATGCACAGAAGATGCTAAATATTTCAGTTTAAGACTGAGTCATCATGCTTAATGTATTTACCAAAGATTCCATATTTGTCACACAAGAATATTTGACTCAGCCAATATTGTAACCACGTGTAATTTGTTTAGGAGCTGAGTACTTTTATAATGGCTGCCAAGGATAATAAATCTAAGCAGAATTCAAAACTCATATTTTGTATTCATTATAAACTTTTCTAAAGTGAGAAAAAGTCCAAGCTTTTTATACCCAACATTTCCAGAGAGAATTTTAGAGGGAATTTTTTTCAAGTTTGGGGAGGAGTGAGAAAAACAAGACATTTATAAAACTGACATTTGTGGGGCGCCTGGGTGGCTCAGTGGGTTAAGCTGCTGCCTTCGACTCAGGTCATGATCCGGGATCCTGAGATCCAGTCCTGCATCAGGCTCTCTGCTCTGCAGGCAGCCTGCTTCCTCCTCTCTCTCTTCCTGCCTCTCTGCCTACTTGTGATCTCTGTCCAATGAATAAATTAAATCTTTAAAAAAAAAAAAGCCATTCATTATGCTATCCTTCATTAAGATTAAATGGGTCATGGGTGCATTGATGATGATTACCAAGCCCAAAAATCCAGAAGTAATCTGCTGAGGCAATATTTGTAATTGGGATTATTGAAAAATCTGGAATAGTAGCCAAAGACATGAATTCTTTATACCTTACTCATTTAGGCTTAGAGGAAGTGACTATTTAGAATCCCAAGATTTCAACCTGGCCAAAGAGTTTGGAAGAAAAAAAAAAAAATCTGCTCTTCTGAAGAGGAAGTCTACCTTCCATCTTCAAGCTTTATCTTGCAGCAAAATTACTGTGAACGTACTTGGCCAGTTGTATAGAAAATTTCAGTGTCTATGTTTCGGAGGGTCCAGATTTTCTTGGAAAATTCTAGAACTCTATTCAACAGTTGCTAATCTGTAGCAGCCTGTGGTTCTTAAAAGGCATGAAGCACCTTATTGGTGAACACTTCTGAAAACAATGTCACACTCTGCATCCAGGCGCCAAGTGAAAATTCCTCCAGTGTGTAATGGTTTGAACAACATTTCTTCTCAAATGTTTGGCATGTTTCTCAAAAGATTAAGTTTATCTCTCCAACATTCCCAAATAACTGCCTTCCTGCATATCCAAGATAATCACAAATTTAATTTTTCAGGCAGGGGAAAAATGATACAATATTAAGGATTGGAAAAAGATCAAGACTGGGCACCAATGTGCTTGGTTTCTAATCTCATCTGTGAAATAATCTTGAGAATAAATATCTTTAGCTCTTTGATAGTCAGCTAAATAATTTCCATAATCTCACCCAGTCTTTATTCTGTAACATGAGGAGCTTGGAAATTATTCTTTTTTGACCATTATATGATAGCAATATACTGTCAATAAATATCTAAAATACTCTCCATTTCTTTCATCTGTATAATGTGCTGTTTTTTTCCAGACAGACATAAAACTAAGGAACTTATAGATCCTGTATTAATTAGGGTTCCTCTGGTCAAAATTAATAAAATATGAATTGAATTCATTTAAAAACAATAAAATGGATTTTTTAAAAAGATTTTATTTATTTATTTGAGAGACAGAGATCACAAGTAGGCAGAGAGGCAGGCAGAGAAGGAGAGAGGGGAGGAAGCAGGCTCCCTGCTGAGCAGAAAGCCCAATGTGGGGCTCAATCCCAGGACCCCGGGATCATGACCTGAGCCGAAGGCAGAGGCTTTAACCCACTGAGTCACCCAGGCACCCCAAAACAGATTTTTTATAAGTATTAAATAAAATCTAGAATATCATATAGGCCCATCCTGGCACACTCAAGGAAATATGGTCTATTAATCAAACTTAATTATTGGTTTAAAAAGTAACTAAAATCTTTATCCAAGCCTCTCAAACAAATTCAAAGAGATGAATTTGTAATTCACAATATTTCTTTAAATTCACCTCTTCTCTAATTCTCAACAACTCCCATATACTGTCACCAGCCTCCTCCCCTCTTTCAACCCCCACTGAGTCCTCTCCTAATCAAATAGTAAGCCCCCTACCACCATGCAGATCATCCCCATTTCTCCCCTCCTCCCCTTTTTAAAATTCTATAGTCTTGACTATTTTTAATTCCCCCCCTTCCAAAGTAAAGCTCAGCTCTCCTTTTCCTAATGTCAGTTCTCTCTACCAATCCACTCAGAATCAGTAATAAGTCAGGGTACTTAAGTGGAAACTTGGACTCAACTTTAGAAAGGGAAGAGAAAGAGGGGAAAGGAGAGGGCCTATCTCAATGAGGATATTAAAAAGGGAAAAATTTGAAAAGTTTTATAATTTTACATATTCTTTTATTTTCTACATTTTAATGTTCATGGGAAGAGGGAGAGCGGACCCTGACCAATCTGTATGAAGCATATAACTGGGTCTCTAGAATACACGAGAAATTGTAGTAGGGATATCTTTCAAGGGTATCTTTTTTCAATATCTACTATTTCTCTTGGTACATGTTTGTGTCTCTTGATTTAGAAACTGTTTTTCACTGCATTTTTGTCTTTATATGGGGAAAGCACATTCCCAGTGAGCTTTCCATTTAATGTTATGTATTCAGCTACCCAGAGAGTAAATAATCTCTTTCTCATTGGAGGGGAATCTGATTTAGTTTATACCTCATGTCCATTCAACATCTAATTTAAAATGGCCAAGGTGATTGGTTCATATTATTCCAAATACATCTCAATATGGATACAAGTAGGATTTCTTAAAATGCAGCGGAGGGTTTGGTCTGCAAAGACAGTGCAGGTGTCCTCAATTATAGGGCAATCATAAATTCCACGTCTGAGTGTAAAATTTCTGATTATTTAGATCATCCCTCTCCTCTTCAGGGTCGTTATTTTAGTTGTATTTCACATATCTCAGTTTTAGTGATGTATCCCTTATTGGAGAGAGAGGGAGATATCTTAAAAATACATTTCTAGAGATAAAATGTTTTGTTCATTATTCATTGTGTATCTTTGCACAATATTGTCACATGTACCAGGTTTCCTAATGAAACTTAATGATTTTTATTTTTACCCAGAACCTTGTTTTCAGAATAGTAAGATATTAAAAAATTTCAATATATTCATTGTATAGATAATGCACTGGAGAACCCTATCCAAGACGACACAGCTGGTAAGAAGAAAACACAGCAATTTTATCTCCCCTTACTTTTCATTTGATTTCACCTGTGGGCTCAAGCAATGTCAGTTAAACCTGTTCTGTGCTTTGGAGGAAGAGTCCACTTAGATTTGACTAGGTTATAGTATCTAATTTTCAGAAGAAAGATGAAAGCAACCCAGTAGTTTTGTAATTTAATACAAGTTAATAAGCTAGCTAAATTCATTATTAAGCTAGGAACAAAGGTATATGACCCAGGAAATTCATAAAACTCTGGATTTTCTTTGTATCTTAATACCTATGGTAATTGTGAATTCTCCCATGGCTTGAGTTGTACCTAAGAGGTTTAAAAATGACCTTCAATGAAATTCCTACATTCCAGGCATACAGAAAGCATTCATTTAGGATGTAAAACTGGATTTGAACTTCCTTTTGTCAGATTCACGTAGACTTTGCATTCAACTCTTTTCACATCAATAAGAAGGGAAAAAGGTGGAGGAAAATGATCATGCTGTCTAACTTGATGATAATAAGTTTGGGAAGGAAGATGGGCAAAGATGGAGTCCAAAGAGTTAACGACATGGTCTAAGAAACCCACAAAACCATGGGATAGAAGCAAGCAAACTGCAAAAACTTTCTTGGTGATCAAGTTACATAAAGCCTAGATTTCCAGTCCTCTGCAGGGCAGCAACAAAAGATCTGGGTTACAGAAAGATCCAGATCCAAGAAGTCTCCAGTCAAGCCACATTCACACAGATAAGTACATATTAGAACATGGGATTAGGAGGGATGGGTTTGGGGCTAGCGGAACTAAGAGGCAAGCCAAGTGTATTTATGGATGAGTTGACAAAAGACAACCAAATTTGGAGGATTTTGTCTTTGTAATAGTTAATTTTATGTGTCAACTTTACTTGGTTAAGGGAAGCCCAGATAGCTGGTAAACTTTATTTCTGGGAGTGTCAGTGACAGAGCTTTTAGAAGAGACTAGCATTTAAATCAGTAAAGAAGCTCCATTCTCACCAATGTGGGCAGGCATTGCCCCATCTGTTAAGAGCCCTAAACAGAACTAAAAGGTAGAGGAAGGATACATTCTGTATCTGTGTCTTCTTGAGCTGGAGCATCCAATTTTATGTGCGTGTGAGTGTGCGTATGTGTGTGTGTGTGTGTGCCTAATGCTTTTGTTGAACGGGGGCACCCCATGTTTGCCTTCCCTTGGACGCTAGAGCTCCTAGTTCTTAACCCTCCTGCTTTGGACTGAAATATACCAGCAGCTGTCCTCATTCACCAGCTTGCAGATAGCATCTTGTAAAGAGCTGCGGTGAGTCTTGAGTGGGCTTCATATGAAACACCACAGTGATTTATGATGCACCACTTAGAATAACTATAGTTGTCAATTGTTGGCTCATGATGATAGGGTTGTAATGAATATATACATTTAAATATATGATAGTCTTTTAAAAGTTGTTTTGGGGTATACATTCTGTGGTCCTAAAATCTTAACAAAATGTTGCTCTTCTTTTATTTAGCCCATCAAGTTTCAAATTAGTCTGGAAAGTCTCTCCCATTCTGTTTCTTCTAAATGCCTCTTTGGGATTTGACTTTCTCTTTAAAATAGACATTGACTTTCAATAGACAATAACTTTCTCTTTAAAATGGATACACTGAGGCTTGCTGTGACACAGACAACACAAAAAAACTCTGGGATTTTCCTGATCTGAGATTCTTTCTTTTAAGGCCAAAGATCTCTGCTTCCCTCCACATTGCCAACTCACACTCAATGTTCACTTTCATCCTCACTTTCTCATGATCAGCCTGGATATTAGAAAGAAATTCCACTGACACAGGATTCCTGGTGAGCAGTAAACACAAAATTAACTTTCTTAAAATTTCAAGATTCATGTCTATGAAAAGAAGAACTGAAAAGAGAAAAAGTAAAAGTTCCTAAGCAGGCCCTGTTCTTCTTTTAGATCTATTTAAAATGTTATCTATATCTTTAAAAATACCATATATATAAGATTCATAGCTTATAAGTTATAAAAATAAGCAAATGAGATTTCTAACTCTCTTATCTATAAAATGGGGATGATATTAACTTACTTTAAGGGTGATCATGAAAAGGGAAATAATTACTAAGTGTTGTCTATAAGTGCATGCCATTATTATTGCAGATGCTCAGCTCCATCGGGGGTCAGCCTTGTTTATTTATTTGTTTGTTGATTCATTTATTTAGAGAGCATGAGCAGTGGGGGGGGGGGGGCATAAGGATAGGGAGAGAGAATCTTAAACAGGGTCTACACTCAGCATGAAGCGCGGCACAGGGCTTGATCCCATGGCCCTGAGATCCTGACCTGAGCTGAAATCAAATGTCGAACAGTGTACTAACTGAGCTCATCTGTGTGGGTGGGCATTTATTTATTTATATATTTATGTACTTATTTACTTACTTTTAGTTAAAGATTTTCTTTTTTGTCAGAGAAAGAGAGACAGAGTATGCACACAAGCAAAGGCAGTGGCAGGCAGAGGGAGAAGTAGGCTCCCTGTTGAGCACGGAGCCTGATGAGGGACCTAATCCCAGGATCCTGGGATCAGGACCTGAGCCGAAGAAGGCAAAGGTTTAAGCGACTGACCCATCCATACAACCCAACTGTGTGGGTATTTAAACAAGAGACTACCCAATACTCAATGTAGTTGAGATGATCACAGCAACTATTCAAATCTTAAACTTGGAAAAATGTAAATTCAGGAGGCTTAGCCCAGACTCACTGACTCAAAACCTCTGGAGATGAATCTCAATATTTTTTTTTTTTTAAGTTCCTCAGTGAATTCTGATAGATGGCCAACTTTGGGTTTTAATGAATAAAATTGCTAAAATTGCTGATATTAATTTTAAGAGCCAATTTTTACTATGTGTTTATGGTTTGCTTGGCACTTTGCTATGTGCAATATATGCTGCATTCTCATAACTATCATAGAAAGAAATAGCTTAATTGCATTTGGCAGATTGGAAAACAGGCACAGAAGGGAGACAACTCCCCTAAGTTGACAGAGTGGGGGTGGTGACAAAGCTGGGACTGAAACCCAGCTCTTCCCAACTCCAGGACTAGTCCAGTGATCTTAGCCAGTGCACTCTACTATCTGTTCTAAAACATTGTGATACCCTCTTTTCATTTCTTCCCTGTGGAGTTCGATAGTTCCAAAACAACTAAAACCATCTGAACACGTTCTACTTTGATTATGTTTTGAGCAATGGGAATGAATGTGCTCCAAACTGCAAATCTGTGTGAAATTATGGATAAATTTCCCTTAATTTCTTTCTGTTTCATTTATAGTGTCAACACATTGGTAGATTTTAGAATTATCTATGCATTTGAGAGCTAATTAGAAAACTTAAAAAAAAAAAAAACGATGAAACAGTCACGAAGCCTTTGTAACTTCTTTATCTTTTTAAACATGAACAACAGCAAGGGTCCCTTTCCTTTTAGAAAACTACTCATCACCAAAAGAATCTAATGCTTCCCCACACCAATTTTTCCCCCTTTATTTCCTGGCTTCCATTTTAACTATGTTGCTATTTTCTAGCTATGAGCAGGGATCTGTTGCTGACATAAACTTAGGATCATATTTGAGGGAACAGTTAGAGTTACCAAGAGGATTGATTAACCATGCATTGGATTCTGATCAGTTCTCTGTACAAAAGACCCCAACACAGAGGTGGCTTATAGAGCACAAAAGTTATTTTTATTTTACATAGCCTATTACAGGGGCTATTACAGAGGGTAAAGCAAGCATCTAGCTTCTTCTATCCTTTGGTCTTTGCCTTCTTTAACAGGGGTAGGTACAGAAACTGGCGTTTAAAATTACCCCTTCTGCCTCATTTATCCTAGCAGTGAGAGCCTCCATTTTTTATTGCACCTCATTAATAGTTTTTTTTATTTCAACTTGGTTAGATTTTAGTTCTTTTATTTCTCCAGAAAGGGCTTTTATATCTTCCGAGAGTCTTTCTCTAATATCTTCCATGCCTTTTTCGAGCCCGGCTAGAACCTTGAGAATTGTCATTGTGAACTCTATCACTCGGCATCAGGGAAATACAAATCAAAACCACAATGAGATACCACCTCACACCAGTCAGAATGGCTAAAATCAACAAGTCAGGAAATTACAGATGCTGGCGAGGATGTGGAGAAAGGGGAACCCTTCTACCCTGTTGGTGGGAATGCTAGCTGGTGCAACCACTCTGGAAAACAGCATGGAGGTTCCTCAAAATGTTGAAAATAGAACTGCCCTATGACCCAGCAATTGTACTACTGGGTATTTACCCTAAAGATACAAACGTAGTGATCCGAAGGGGCACGTGCACCCAAATGTTTATAACAGCAATGTCCACAATAGCCAAACTATGGAAAGAACCTAGATGTCCATCAACAGTTGAATGGATAAAGAAGAGGTGGTATATATATACACAATGGAATACTATGCAGCCATCAAAAGAAATGAAATCTTGCCATTTGCAACAACATGGATGGAACTAGAGCCTATCATGCTTAGTGAAATAAGTCAAGCGGAGAAAGACAACTATCATATGATCTCCCTGATATGAGGAAGTGGTGATGCAACATGGGGGCTTAAGTGGGTAGGAGAAGAATAAATGAAACAAGATGGGATTGGGAGGGAGACAAACCATAAGTGACTCTTAATCTCACAAAACAAACTGAGGGTTGTTGGGGGGAGGAGGCTTGGGAGAAGGGGGGTGGGGTTATGGACATTGGGGGGGGTGTGCTTTGGTGAGTGCTGTGGGGTGTGTGGACCTGGCGATTCACAGACCTGTACCCCTGGGGATAAAAATATATGTTTATAAAAAATAAAAAATTAAAAAAATTAAAAAAATAAAATAAAATTACCCTTTACCCAGACTTGCAGTAGAGCCATATGAAAAGAAAAAGGGAACGATAAAGGAGAGAAGTTTGCCTCTTTCTTTTAAGATCATGACTCAAGAGCTAATCACATCTCTTTTGCTCATATGCCACTGGACAGAACCTAGTCACATGACCACACCTATGTGTTCAGAAGACTGTACAGTATGGGCCTGGATGTATAGCCATGTGCTCAGGTAGGATTTATATTACTATACAAGAAAAAAAAAATAGACATGGGCGGGGGAGGCAATGTAGCCTCTGCCATTATCCCCATTGCTTCAGAGATAAACATTTATAAGTGTTCAGAAGAGATACGGTTCCATTTTTTCCACCTTGATCCTATTTCTTGACCTATTTCACCTAATCCCTGGCTAGAATTTAATAAAGAAAGCCTATTTAAGTCAAAGCTTAGAATAGAAGTTCTACAGCACTGGTAAACATTTCTCTTTTTTTTTGACTGTGTCATCTCTACAGATGCTAATGAGGTCTTAATGGATGAAAGTCTTAAAATAAATACTAGGATCTTTTTTGTAAGGAAAATACTCTTTCTGTTGATGTAGTACAGTTTCAGTGCCATCTACCAAATTAAACAAATGTCTTCTATTACTGAAAGCAGCATAAAAACATTGAAAGGATATTCAATATTTCACAAATGTGAAGAACCTTGGTTCTTAATCTTGACTCTACAAGTGACTTGCTGAATGGCCTTTGGTAAGACACTTTGTCATATTAATGTTGTGGGCAAAATAATGGCCCTCCAAAGATATCTGGGTCTGCGGGGTACGTGGGTGGCTAAGTGGGTTAAAGCCTCTGCCTTCGGCTCTGGTCATGATCTCAGGGTCCTGGGATAGAGCCCCGCATCGGACTCTCTGCCCAGCGGGGAGCCTGCTTCCCTCTCTCTCTCTGCCTGCCTCTGCCTACTTGTGATCTCTGTCTGTCAAATGAATAAATAAATCTTAAAAAAAAAAAAAAAAAAAGATATCTGGTCCTAATCCCTAGAACCTGTGAATATATCAGGTTATATGGCAAAGGGGCATTAAGTCTACAGTGGAATGAAAGCTGCTAATGACCTAACCTTGAAATAGTGAATTATACTGTATAATTCTGTTAGATCCAATATAAGTACAAGAGTGTTGTTTTAAATCACTAAGTTTGTGGTAATTTGTTTTGGTACTAATAGGAAACAAATGCCTTTAATTATATTATATTTAGATTCAAGAGTTTTACTACATGATTCAAAGCATCTCTTTGACTCTCTCAAGTAGGTATTGAAGGAAACCCAGATATTGAATGAAACCGGGATCAAGTAACTTTCTCAAAATCAGGCAGGAATTGATGAAGAAGGTACTCAAATATTATTCAAAAGTCTACAGTGTCCTATTTAAGATATAGTCTTTGTACCTTATAATACTTTGTTCCACTATGCATTTTATGTACTTTTCCAAATGTGTTATATTTCACAATAAACAAAACATAAAAACAAAACAAAAAAAAGATATAGTCTTTGTATTCAGGGACCTTAGAGGGGTTCTGATTGATTAATTTTATGGTGTTTTGAAGAGCCTAGAATAGGAGTTGGCAAATTTTTCTATAAATACTCACAAGGGAAATGTTTCAGGCTTTGTAGGCCAAATGTTCTCTGGGCATACTCGACTCTGCCATTGTAGCATGAAAGCAGCCACAGACAATACTGTAACAAATGAGTATGGCTATATTCCAATAAAACTTTATTTACAAAAACAGGGAGTAGACGAGAATTAGCCATAGGTATGGTTTACTAACTACAGCTCTAGAACAGAAGAGCTTAAATACAAGGAATTCTCCTATTAAATGGTTTAGCTTAATGGAGACTATTCCCTATGTATAGGTAAAGACTGATAATGTAGGTATAATTCATAATGAATTGGACTTTATACTGGCACTTTTCATGGCTATTCCCTTCTTGATATTCTAGCCCTTCCCCAAATCCCGTATCTACACAGCTAACTTCTCTTTTCTTTTCAGTCATTATCAAATCTGATGTCCATGAGAACTACTTTGATCAACCCATTTTAAATGATAACTTTTTTGCCATAACTGCATGATAGCTCCTCTTTACCTTGTTCTATATCCCCCCAGAGGTATTTATTACCTTCTGATATATAATGTATTTATTCATTTTACCTAGGGTTAAATGTCTGTCTTTCCCTAATAAAAATGGTCTTTGCCTTGTTTGGCTTGCCATCATGTGGCAAGTACCTTAATATAGTACATAACACACTCTCTACAGATATTTGTTGACTAAATATTGTTCATGGTGTCTTATTTATTTCCTATTAGGTCAGATTTGTAAAGCATTACTTTCTTTACACTTGACATGTATACATGACTGGAAGACTTCACTTAATATTAAATGTCATTTTCTGTTGGGATAGCACATTTTTACTGCCTTGTTAAACAACATAATTCCCTCTAACCTACTGAATCCCCCCCATTCAAATGAATTTGAGGTTTTCTATTTCTGTCTCTAAATTCACCTTCCAATGCAATTCCAAATATTTGTTGCTTCCCCTGTCCCTAGAGAATCTCACATCAGTGATCGCAAAGCTCTTGGAAAATATTTCAGAAGCAAGTGGCTATTTAAATGCAAGCTACAATATGATAATGAAGAAGAGGAGAGACATTGCAAGACACAAATGAAAGATAGAGCATGCTTGTGTTTATCCTAGAGCTGTATTGGGATTCCTATAATGATTAATGATGCAATAATATAATAAGAACTCAGTGGCCATGAGCAGTGGCATTTGCAAATAAAGAATGAGATCGGAAAGTAATCAGCAGCAACTTCGAACTTAGTTAAGGTTCTAAGTTATGCACCATTTTTTATATCATGTTAGTTCATTTCCTTTCATATTACTACCCTAAATCATTTTGCTCTAAGGAAGAAAGAACAGCTGAGTTGAGTATGAAGATTAACGGGCAGTATATCTATCTTTGTTTGGTAGGATGAGCACCTAAAGTTTAGAAAGCAAATCAGAACTTCTCGGTTTGCAAATTGGACTGGAAAACTGCCCAAGAACAGGTTTTCTGCTAAACATACTCTCCAACTCTGGTCATACTGGAAATGTAATACTGGTCCTTATTAAACCAAATACAACCTCTGAAAAGACCACAAATATATGATTAAAAAATCACAGCACATTGAAAGAAAGTCTCCAGTACAGTTTAATCAACTTGAATGGGGGCTATTTATTAATTCAAAGTACGCTTCTTTGGACTTTTGCATCTCTCTTTCTTGATATCAGCTCGTTTTCAGAAACCCAGACCTGCATTTCTATCTGACTGCTTGACTTCTCCATCTGGGTGTTTTGCCCAAAGGCCACTGACACCATAAACCCATCATGTTCAAAACAGAATTTGCACCTTTCCTTTAAAATGCCTCTAATAGCACCAGTCAGAGAGATCTGATTCCTCCTTCTGACTTCTATTATCTAATCCCCTATGAAAATCACATAGATTCTATATTCCCAGTGTCCTTCATATTTTGTTCATTCTCACCTACATTACCCATTATAATACAGGCCTTTATAACATTTCTACTTTGTCATTGTAATAGCCTTCTCACTGGTCCACTGCCTTCTCTGTCTCCAAGGCAACATTCTGCCACCAGATTAATCTTCCTAAATTATAGCTCTGACAATAACCTGCTCAAATACTTACCAGCTCTTCAATACCTACCAGATTAAGGATGGCTTTTTCTGTCTTTGCGTTCAAGTCTTCCTAGCTATTGTTGAACTACCTTGCCTAGCTATTGTTGAACTCTCCAAGTGCTGCCAAACACACAGACCAAACTGTGGCCAAAATCCCCTTAACTTTCCAAATTCAGTGCCTTTGCTCACAATACCTTCCTTAGCTGAAATGTTCTCCCTTAACTCTTCTGCCTGTGAAAACCTTACCTACCCATTAATCTCACCTGTGAATCTCTTTAACACATTCCTATTTTCCTGAAAATGCTTTAGGATGTGTCTTACCTCTGTTGAATATATGTATATATATACATATATGTGTGTGTGTGTATATACATACATATACATATGTGTGTATGTATATATGTGTACATATATATGTATATATATATATTCCTTTGTTAGTAGTTTCCTATATCCTCACATCTCCCCCAGTTAGGTCAAAAAGGACTGTGTTTCCTCCATATTTGTAGCCTTCCTGACATTATGCACTTATTATATGCATGTTGCAATAAGTAAGTTGAAACCAGAAATATGCACAAGGATATGAATAAAGATTTCTAAAAGGCAGTTAGTGGTTTCCAGTCATTTTAAATTTCAATTTCTGTAACTGTTTTTTACCTTACTGTGGGAGGCTGCAATAAGGCTTGAGACAAGGACCAAACCAGGCCCTGATTTGTGCCTCCTTTAAAGCCCGAATAACATAACAAAAGGTTTAGGATGGGAAAAGTTGAGTAGCACTGAGAAAGGGTCTGTGCTATGTGTTGTGCGCTCGCCTACATGACTTCCCACACGCTTGCTAAACAAATGAGAACAATTCGGTTGGGGTCCTAAGTTCGTGGCTGGTCCTTGCTGCCCTAGTACAGCCCACAAATTACTTTCAGGTTTGCTGTATCAATACAGAACAATTGTATTGGCATCAGCCATTTGGTGTCACAAGGTCTGCTTATACTTAAGTGTGAAACTTATTACGGGAACTCATGGTTGTTTAACTAGACACAGGTGTATTGCTTCTCCTATTAGCACTATATATATGGCCTTAATGCTTTGAATCAACTTAGCACTGTTGGACATCCTCCTCAGTGCTCCTCCTGCCCCCATCTCTTTGCTCCTCGAGTTCTTTTCTTCAACCTCTTACCCTCATGTTCCTGGTCAATTTGTCGCGCTGGCTGCGACACCTTACCCTGGAAAATTCTGAATTTATATATATATATTATAAATATATATATATAAATTTCCCCCCCACAAGGGAGGAGTGTGTCTGAAATTCACTTAACCAAATTCAGTTAATCTTTATGAGAACCTTACATAACAAGATCTAGCTGTAGACAGCTATTAAGTGTGACGGAGCAACAAGCATATATGTTTTGGTGAGATATCTGAAACTACTGAAATAGTTTATGAAAACACCTGTTACTTACATATATGATATATGACAGATATTACTAATACTTCTGTGATTTATCACCTAAATTCATAGATAACAAATAATAGCTTTGTTGCAGACATTGATAGCCAAAACATATTAAGGAAGTACTAAGTTTTCATTAGAAGGTAATGGAGATAATGATAAAAACTTGCCACCTAAATTCATGGACTCTTTGCCCTACTTGGAAGACCTAGCAATTTTAGATTCTCTCAGCTAGCAGCACAGTCTTCTTAATCTTCTAACACTGAAAATGTATCTCTCCTACAGTATTTATATGCAATAACACCATCTGATAGCAAATTTTATATATTTTTAAGAATCTCAGCAATTTTTGTTTTCATAATTTCCCCTGACATTACCTGAATCACTTTAAAATGTCTCAAGGCAACAGATTTAACCCAACATCTAAAATCTACAAATAGTGACTCTTCCCCAGAGGGGAAAAATCCATAATACTGCTTTAACATCTCCAAAGACCTTATTTAGAATAAGGTTACATTCTGAGGTTCTCAGTGGACCCAAGTTTTAGGGTACACTTTTCAACTCACTACAGGTACCAGAACAGTACCTGGGATACCAAGGGACACCAAGTATTGCCAGAAAAAAACAGAGGCAATGAAGAATCAAGGATTCTTCTCTAGAAGCATTCTTCCTCTGTTCCTGAAAGGAAGCATGGTACTGCTGATACTTTGATTTTGGACTACTAGCCTCCAGAAAAATTGGAGAATAAGTTCCTCTTGCTTAGTCTCACTCAGCATAAGCTCTTCCAGTCCTGTCCATGTTGCTATAAAAGTTAGAGATTATGCTGAGTGAAATAAGTCAAGCAGAGAGAGTCAATTATCATATGGTTTCACTTACTTGTGGAGCATAAGGAATAACATGGAGGGCATTGGGTGAAGGAGACGAGAAGGGAGTTGGGAGAAATCTGAGGGGGAGACAAACCACGAGAGACTGTGGACTCTGAGAAACAAACTGAGGGTTTTGGAGGGGAGGGGGATGGGGGGATGTGTGAGCCTGGTAGTGGGTATTAAGAAGGACACGTATTGCATCGAACACTGGGTGTGGTGCATAAATAATGAATGCTGGAACACTGAAAAGAAATAAAATAAAATAAAATGGAAAAAAAAATAAAGCACACAGTTTGTGGTGGTTTGCTACAACAGCCCTAGGAAATAAGTATATTACCTAGTGGTTCACAGAAATTCCATATTCAAGGGTCATGGAAGATCATCTTTAATTCTTGTATGATATTTTTAAGGAAAGGCAAAATAGCCTAGGTATTAAATGCAAATGTTTCACACTAAACCTACACACACACACACACACACACACACATATTATATACCTTATTATTAAATTATATTGTTATATAAAGTGTATATTATTTACATATAAATATATGATTTATTATATAACTACATATGTAATTCATTACCATAAAATATATATATAATTACATATAACTATATATATTATATATACTTAAATGTACAGCACCATGAATGAAAACTTAGATGTGCCATCAAATAGAACTGGGCTTGAATTCTAGTTTTACTTATTTACTTGTTATCTGAATCCTTGGGTAAAAGCTTAAATATCTTTAAGCCTCAGCTCTTCAGTAACAAAACTAACATAAAACAACTGCTACCTCACAAGTTTCTTGTGGGAATTAAAAGAAACAATGCATATAAAACGCCTCTCAGGTACTGCTACATAATAGGTATTCCACAATGTCAGCTGACATTAATGTTATTTTCATTTTAATAATATAATTATTACTATGTATCATTATCATCTTCTGGGAAAGGGATTAATTTCTCCCCGGCAAAGTCCCCGCTGTCTCACAAAATTAGAACTTCTATCAGTACTTTCCTTCCTTTTGTTGGGGAGAGAAACTACCTTTCACAGGCTGAAAGTTGATTTTATGTTCCTGATAAGACAGCAAAGGTCTTCGGTATACAGCATAGTCTAGACCATGATACATTAATGATCACCCACTCCAATAACCCCAAACGACAGAGGTTTAAGCCACCAATATTATCTTTTCACTCATCCTTTTTTCACACCCCCCTCCCCCGATCAGCTGTTATTTCTGTTCCATGCCTCCCTCATTCAGGAGTCTAGGGATGACCCAGCCATTGCCATCTCTGTAAGAACTTGGTAAGAAGTCTTCCCTTAAGAAATGACCTATATGGGCACCTGGGTGGCTCAGTGGGTTAAGCTGCTGCCTTCGGCTCAGGTCATGATCTCGGGGTCCTGGGATCGAGCCCCACATCGGGCTCTCTGCTCAGTGGGGAGCCTCTCCCTCTCTCCTCCCTCCTCCTCTCCCTCTCTCTCTGCCTCTCTGCCTACTTGTGATCTCTACCTGTCAAATAAATAAATAAATAAAATCTTAAAAAAAAATGACCTATAAAGGAGGAGAGAGATGGAGGAGTGGAGACCCAAATTTCATCTGGTCCCCGGAATTTGATAGTTATCAAACCATTCTGAACACCTACAAACTAAACAGGAGATCGAAGAAATGAGTAGCAGCAATTCCACAAGCAGAAAAGCAACCACTTACTAGAAGGTGAGACTTGCGAAGTGGCTCCAAAGCAACGCAAAGATAGACTTCAGGGGGAGGGGCCGGCTCCCGGCAAGTGAGAGAGCAGCGGAGCAATAAAATCAGAATTCTGGAAGTCTGCTCCACTGAGGGGCATCATCACTCCAGAGGCTAAGCAAGGAGTGGAACTCTCATGGGGACAGTGTGGTCTCAGGTCCCTCATGGTCACAGAAAGATGGGGGAGATCTGAGTGTGGCAGAGCTCGCAGGTGTCTGAGAGGGAAGCCGGCTACAGAGACAGAGCCGAGGAATGCCCTCCCAGCTCGGGGTTACCTTGTAAAGGGGTTACACGGATCATGATCTGAGGCACAGCAGGACCTCTGCTCATTGAGTAGGGACCTCACATGTGGCAGATCCAGGGATACCCCCTTCTTCCTCCTCCACTGCAGGAATCTGCTGGGTTTAGAGACTCCAAACAGGGCCGTGTGCCTGAGATAGAAGCGCTCGATCACAGGCTGGGTGAGCACAGAGTGCAGCCAGAGGCCAGGGCGACGGAAGGGACAGATTGCTGCCCCCCCACCCTGGGGCCCTGAGCTCTCCGTCTCCTCCTGACAGGAGATTAAGAGGCCGCCACTTTCATTCCCATCCTCCAGAGCTCTACAGAAAGCATTCAGGGAAAAAAAGCTCCCAAGAGCAAACCGGAGCAGATTACTCAGCCCAGCCCCTAGCAAGGGCAGTGCAATTCTGCCTCAGGCAAAGACACTTGAGAATCACAGCAACAGGCCCCTCCTGCAGAAGATCAACAAGAACATCCAGCCAAGACCAAGTTTAAGGATTAGTGAGAACTGCAGAATTCCCTAGCTAGGGGAAAGCAGCACATAGAGTACATGGTTCTTTTCCCATGATTCTTTAGTCTTTCAATGTTTGTTTGTTTGTTTGTTTTTTAATTTTATTTTTTCTTATTCTTTTTTTTTTAATTTTTGCTCTTCCTATTTTAACCTTTTTTTAAATTTATTTTTTATTTATTTTCAGCATAACAGTAATTATTTTTGCACCACACCCAGTGCTGCATGCAATCCGTGCCCTCTATAATACCCACCACCTGGTACCCCAACCTCCCACCCTCCACCCGCCACTTCAAACCCCTCAGATTGTTTTGCAGAGTCCATAGTCTCTCATGGTTCACCTCCCCTTCCAATTTCCCTCAACTCCCTTCTCCTCTCTAACTCCCCTTTTCCTCCATGCTATTTGTTATGCTCCACAAATAAGTGAAACCATATGATAATTGACTATTTTAACCTTTTTAAACTATTTTATCTTATCAATACCTTTTTTAAGAATGTTTTTTAATTTTCATTTTTATAATCATATTCTATCCCTTCATGTATTTTTTGTATACATAGAAGTTTTCCTTTCTTTAAAATTTTGGGTTGCAGTTTCTTCTAATAGACCAAAATATACCCTAAATCTAGCATATGCATTTGTTCTAGTCTCCAGCCTGATCGCATTCTCTCCTTTTTATTTAACCAATGTCTTATCAATCCCTTTTTTTTTTAAAGATTTTATTTATTTTATTTGACAAAGAGAGATCACAAGTAGGCAGAAAGGAAGGCAGAGGGAGAGGAGGAAGCAGGCTCCTTGCCAAGCAGAGAACCCGATGCGAGGCTTGATCCGAGGACCCTGGGATCATGACCTGAGCTGAAAGCAGAGGCTTTAAACCACTGGGTCACCCAGGAACCCCTATCAATCCCTTTTTTTAAATCTTATTTAATTTTCATCTTTATAGTCATATTCCATCGCTTCATGTTTACCCTTATTTTTATATACATGTTTTTCTTTCTTTAAAATTTTAGGAGGCAGTTTCTTCTAACAAGCCAAAATACACCCAAAATCAAGTATGTGGCTCTGTTCTATTCACCAGCCTAATCATTCTTTTTCCTTTCTTCTCCCCCTAGTTTTGGGTCTCTTTTGATCTGATTAGTTTATATTTTTCTGGGGTAGCTGTTACCCTTTTAGCATTTTGTTTGCTCATTCATCTATTCTTCTCTAGACAAAATGACAAGGCAGAAAAACTCACCTCAAAAAAAGAAAAGAGGTAGTACCAACTGCTGGGGACCTAATCAATATGGACATTCATAAGATGTCAGACTAGAGTTCAGAATGACTATTATAAAGATGCTAGCTGGGCTTAAAAGAACCATAGAATATACTAAAGAACCCCTTTCTGGAAAAATAAAATCCATTTCTGGAGAAATAAAAGAATTAAAATTTAACCAAGTTGAAATTAAAAAAAAAAAACTATTAATGAGTTACAATAAAAATGGAGGTTCTTACTGCTAGGATAAATGAGGCAGAAGAGAGAATTAGTGATATAGAAGACCATATGATGGAGAATAAAGAAGCTGAAAAAAAAGAGAGACAAACAACTACTGGACCACAAGGGGAGAATTTGAGAGATAAGTGATACCATAATATGAAACAACATTAGAATAATTGGGATTCCAGAAGATGAAGAAAGGTGGGGGGGGGGGCACATAGAAGGTATATTGGAGCAAATTATAGCAGAGAATTTCTCTAATTTGGCAAAGGGAACAAGCATTAAATTCCAGGAGGCAAAAGGAACTCCCTCAAAATCAATAAAAATGGGTCAACACCTCACCATCTAATAGTAAAACTTACAAGTCTTGAAGACAAAGAAAAAATGCTGAAAGTAGCTTGGGACAAGAAGTCTGTAACATACAATGGTAGAAAGATTGGAAGCCAACCAATCCACAAAGACCTGGCAGGCCAGAAAGGACTGGCATGATATATTCAGAGCACTAAATAAGAAAAATATGCAGCCAAGAATGCTAGTCTGTCATTGAAAATAGAAGGAGAAATAGAAAGCTTTCAGGACAAATGAATACTAAAAGAATCTGCAAACACTAAATCAGCCTTATAGGAAATATGGAAAGGGGTCCTCTAAGCAAGGATAGAGCTTAAAAGTAGTAGACCAGAAAGGAACAGAGACGATATACAGTAAGTCACCTTACAGTGCAATACAATGGCACAAAATTCTTATCTTTCAACAGTTACCCTGAATGTAAATGGGCTAAATGCCCCCAATCAAAAGACACAGGGGATCAGAATGGATTAAAAAAACAAGACACATCAATATTCTGTCTGCAAGAAACTCATTTTAGACCAAAAGACACCTCCAGATTTAAAGTGAGGAGGTAGAAAACAATTTACCATGCTAATGGACATCAAAAGAAAGCTGGGGTGGCAATCCTTATAGAAGAGAAATTAGATTTTAAGCCAGACTAATCTAACAGCAAAGAGAATGAAGATTAATAAACGGAAACCCTCAGAAGCCCCAGTGTTTAAGGGGACACATCATTCTGTGTATTTTTTTTTTTTTGCCAAAAGTTCATAGTTTGAATTTAATCATGTGAAAACATCCAACCAAAATGGAAGACTTTTACAAAATTTCTGGCCAGTAAGAAATATAGAGGTCATGAAAGATGAAGACTGAGAAATTCTCCCAGATAAAAAGAGATTAAAAAGATGTAAAAACTAAATAGAATGTGGGACCCTGAATTGGATCCACATCAAAACAAATAAAAAGATATTACTGAGAATTACTGGAAAAATTAAGAAAAAAAAATTGAGTAGTCTTACATAAATGTTAATTTCATAATTTATTGATTATTTCTGCTTACATAAAATATTTTGGGAAAGCTAGTTAAAGGGTATATGGGAATTTTTTGTTCTATTTTTGTGGGTTTCTGTCTCAAAAGTTAAAAATGAAAAAAATAAATTTAACAAGAGAGCACAATAATTTTGAGAAGCAAACACTTGGGCAGAAACATTTTCAATTTTCTTGCCCAAATTTTTGTTTCCCCAGAATCACTGTGTTCATTTATTCAAAGCATTAACCATTCTCACATTACCGAATCTAAAAACCCCAAGACTATTTTGTGGTTGGTCCTCTTGGATTATTCCTCTTGCTTCTCTGTTTTCTTAGCAGTAATTGCTCCGGGACTGTTCTCATATTTCTGAGATTTCTATTTAGACTAAGTCATATGTATACTACTGAATTTTATTTGCTCAAAGAAAAAAAAAAGATCATGCCCATGGGGGGGAAACATATCTTATTATATGATAATATAGGTGTACAATTTAAAATTGCAACTCTGAATTTGTGAACCCAAAGGAAAAGTGTAATTATTAATTATCATGATACAATTTCATCCCTGAATTTGCAAATATTTGATCCAAACCTAGTGACAGGTTCTATATTGAAAATGAACACTTTTGACAAAACAGTCAATAATTAGAAAACCAATGTTAGTGAGCTTCCTCAGATATCTGTGCCATCAAAAGAGAAGAGACTTTTGATCGAGTTTCTCTAAAAGAAAGAATGCCTCACAGCAGTTTCTTTGTTCCACCTGTAAAACTCAGCTGCTGAGTATGATGATTCTTCCTTCCTCTTACTTATCATTGTTCAAGATAACATATCTATCGAGTCAAATGCAGGAGATTCCATCGCTAGGGTTTCCCCAGCATGTCCAGTAACCACTGAATTTAGAGTGTTCCATATCTCTTTGCCTGATAGTTTTCCCTTTGCTCGGTCTTTTTGCCTCATGAACAAGAACAAAAATTCTCACAATATCCCACAAACACACAAACACTCTCCCCTACCCCAAGAGCTGTTTATTCACAATATACTGGTAACTAAAATCAAGCAGAAAGATGTTTCCAATGCATAAAGGGAAAAGGCCCAAATCCCTACTACAGATTACAAAGTTTTGCATAATCTGATTCCTTAACAGCCTACTCTCTTATGACTTCTCACATGGCTTAAAAAAAAAAAACAAAAAAAAACAAAAAAAAACCAATGGCATGCCTCTGTGGGTGCTGATCCCTCTGTGTGAAATCTTATTTGTTTGTTTAAATATTTTATTTACATATTTGAGAGAGAGTGAGTGTGCACTAGTGGAGGAGAGGTAGAGGGACAAGCACACTCTCCACTGAAAACAGAACCTGATGTGGCATTTGATCCCAGGATGCCAAAATCATGACCTAAGTCAAAGTCAGATGCTTAACCAACTGGGTCATCCAGGCACCCCACTTTGTGGGAAACTTTGTCCACTCTGATGGCATCAGTTGGTACCATTATGCTGAAGATGTTCACATCCCTATTGTAGTTCAATTTTCCTTTCTAAACTCCAGACCCTGTTTTCAAATGTTTACAGCTCCTCTTCAGTTCAATGTCTCACAGTTCCTAAAACTCAAACAGACCAAAGAGTTGCCACTTTCTCTACATCCAAACCCATTCCTTCTTTGCTCTCTAACCAGTGAGTGGAATGACATCGTAGTAATTTTCCCAAGTCAGAAACTAAGTTTCATCACTAATTTTCCCTTGTACACCTAGAATATATTCAATCCTATGTCTTATCAAAGACCTAATAATCTCTTGAATCATTCCACTCTTGTCCATTCCCATGTTAATACTCAAATGGTCACCATCTTATCTCTATTCTTTATTTTCTCCAGTCTTATCTGGTCCCCTAAGTGCAGAATAGAAGCCTTTCCTGTGCACTTTTCCCAAGGTAGGTATCAGCAACCACTGACTAGAGCTCTATACTTTTTTTACAATTGTGTCTCCATGCCTTATATATGCTGGTCCAAAATGTAGAGTCATCACTTTTTTTTTTTGGTCATTATTGTTAATAATGTGTCAAGTACTTTCAAAAATTAAAAGTGATTACTTTGTTAGTCACGATAAAATGTATAACAGTGAGTTGTGGGATACAGGAAAAAAAAATAAAGAATGGAAGAAATAAACCTAAAACCAACGGATTTTTAGCCAACTTATGCTGACAGGGCAATTCAAGAATATAATGAAAGGAAGGAATTGGATGTGTATGTGGATATAGTTCTCAGTTGCCTTGAAATCATTTAGTTCTTCACCTCTACTAAGCCAAATCTGGACTTGCTGGTTTGTTAAGACTCTCTCTCCTTCTGGGCATTGGGCACATCAAAAGACCAGAGAGTTATCTACATCAAAGAATCCTGATGATAAAAGAGATTTTTCACCTAGATAAAACCTAAAAGGCTCTGTGGGATATTTATTTATTACCAGACCCTTATTCTAAGATCAAACATGTCTCAAGTCAGCCAGCTACCAATCTAAACCAGGTATCAATTGATTAAAAATTGAGAAGCAAGCAGATGTAACCAGTCAAATGCCAGGGTTTACGCACTTACAGCCTTGAAAATTGAGGATCTTGAGGAACTTTCCATTCACATCATCATACAAACTGACAGCCTTCTGATTTAAGCTGCCAGATATGAATCATGCACGGGGATGCAAGTAAAATTTTATAATTGTGGGGCACCTGGGTGGCTCAGTGGGTTAAGCCTCTGCCTTTGGCTCAGGTAATGATCCCAGGGTCCTGGGATCAAGCCCCACATCGGGCTCTCTGCTCAGCCAGGAGCCTGCTTCCTCCTCTCTCTGCCTGCCTCTTTGCTTCTTGTGATCTCTCTCTGTCAAATAAATAAATAAAATATTTAAAAAAATAAAAAAGTAAAAAAAAAATTTATAATTGATGACAAAATCAACCAAAAATCGAAGCCATCTACTCAATAATCAATTAAATCCAAAGAAAAATTTGTTAAAAATCAGAATACCACTAATTTTTTTAGTCCTAAACTTTTTTTTTTTTTAGAGAGAGAAAGCACGAGAAGGGAGTCAGGCTACCCACTAAGCAAGAAGCCTGATACAGGACTCAAACTTGGGACTCCAAGACCATGACCTGAGCCAAAGGCAGCTGCTTAGCCAACTAAGACACCCAGGTACCCTGGTCCTAACTTTTATCTCAAGGGCTTTGTATTTGAAATGGCATAACATGCCCCCACCCCTTTTATTAAAAAAAAAAAAATACTTCTTTCCATGAACACAAGTAGAAAAGATGTTTTTCATTTCTTCAATTTCATATAATTTCGTTACCTGTTAGTTGTTTACAGGTCTCTGCCTTCAGCTTCATGATATGTGAAAGGACGTATCTTGTCCCTTTCTTTTTTATGCCCACTTTCATGCACAAGGTCTGGCACATAGTAAACAATTAAACCTTAAATATGGACTTGCTAAATATACCAAGCCAAGCTTTGGTACCTTTAACTTCCTTCTACCTGAGACTTTCTGTTCTAAAAGGAAGCATTTATCCTGCCAGGAGTTCTCCACTTTGGATACAAAATTAAAATCATCTGGAAAGCAATTTTTAAAAAAATTGCCTACACCCCTACATCAATTAAGTCAGAGAAAGACTCAAGGGTCACAGATGGGTGTAACCATGAATTATCCTGAAATGCATATTCAGTTCAGGTCCCTGGTACATGCAGTCAGAGGATCTGATTCCTGATGCTTAGTTGGGGCCTTGGAGTCTGCATTTTAAGAAAAGTACTGCCTAGGTTATGATCTTTAGAGTTCACATTAAAAAGGCATTGCTGGATTTAGTATCTTGCATAATGCATCTGTGTACAGCTAAGCCAGGATTCAACACTTAAAAGGCTTATGGAGTTTGGAGATGTCTTCACAAAAATTAAACTGAGGGAAAGAACCTATTTCAGAAAACAATGTATTTTAAGTTGAAAACAATGCCTTTAAACAAGCCTTTGCTGTAACTGCTATTCTAAAAATTGAAAGCTGGGTTTTGCTATCCTAATTTTAATAATGAACTATTTAATATTTTCTTAGGGATTTGCTTTATGTTAGTTTTACTATACCAAACTACTTGAGATCATGAATAGTTAGAGGCATGGAGTATGGAGTTGGGCTTGGATTTTAGTCTATTACTTTCTAACTCAATTAGCCCTATGCCCACACAATCTGTCTTTCTATAAAGTTACTGCCAGTTCACTTAACTTGTAGGGTTAGCTTGATGTCATTTATGTGAAATGCTTGACATTGTATACAGCAAGCATTCTATATATGTTTTTCTCAAAAGCTACCAACTACTTCTTTATAATACTTTGTATACTAGCTTGCACCGGGTACAAGCCTGGGCATTTTGTAGCTATTTTCTAAATATTTATTAACTGCAACATAGTAAAAAGAACTAACATTTTAAAACATCTCCTAGATGTAAAGTCCTGTGTTAATAATTCTTTACATCCATTATCATATTTATATCTCACAACAAACTCATAGGAAAGTCGGCAGATACAAAACTGAGTTCGGAGAGTTTAGGTCACTTGACCAGGGTCAGAATTTTAATAACAGGCAGGTTTGAAATTCAAACCTTGACTTCAATATCAAGGCTCTTTCCATTGCATTACATGGTACCAGCCTCTGGAGAAGCCCATGCCAGCATCCCATGGATCTAGAAGATTCACTCTGACCTTCTGGCTCTGCCATCTCATGGAGTGAAAAAACCACAGGCTTAAAAGAACATGCCCAGCAAAGTCTGCACCCACATTTTAATCCATACTTTGGTTATGCAAGCCCCTAGATTTCTCTACCCAAACATCTTTGGGCCAATTTAAGGTAGACTATGGCACACCTCAAGCCCTTAGAAATGACAAAGGGTCAGCATGGTGGACTTAGGAGGTTAATTGTCTCTGTGGTCCCTGAAAGAGTTGACCGAATCAGGGAGGGAGAAGAGGAGGTGATAGGGCTTCAGCATGACTCTCCCTGAACCACCACATTCTGAGAGAGCAAGAAAGTTAAATTCACACTTGCCATCTAGGCATATATGGGAATAAAGCCATATTTGTCAATGCAGGGGAATAGAATCTATTTTATTTACCAATTTATTAATTTATAACTTTTAATTCTTTAGGTATATGGTGTGTATCTTCCACTAGTAAGTTTACCCAGAACCCCATGGATATTGTGTTGGGGTTATTATCTGTAAATGAATACATATTGCTTGTTTGATTTAGTGGAGAAAATCACTAACTCAGATATGTCTCAGAGGTAAGATCATAAGTACAGCTTATATATATTTAGTAATTATGGTTACCTCACCTACTTCAAAAAAGGATTTGAAGTTATTTATATTAAAAGACCAGAGGAAATCAGAGTGGAACAATTTCCAATCACAAAAACAGAGGGAAAGAAATATGAAAATAACAGTGATAGATTTTACAAATAGCAATAAAGGGCACATAGAATTAAATAGACTCTCTTCTATTTATATTGACAATCTTAAAAGTACTTCGCTTTAAGTCATGCAGCTCTTGTAGTCCCAAGAACTGTATTAAGAGGAAATCTTTCCAAACTCTGAATACCACACAGAGTGAAGCCAGGGAGCCTCCTTTGTGGTTTCATTAGCATAACTGGATATGCAATTCTCCCACCTCAAATTTTTCAAGAGCAGAGGAAGGGCCAGAAAAAGACAAATGCTCCCAGGTAAACTCCATGCTTAAGAAGCTTTTCTGCTCTTTAATCATCTTTCATGCAATATCCACATGAGGAAAGACATGCTCCTAGAATTTCAACCAGGAAGTGGAGAAGCACATTCTGTCTCTAGAGGCAACTAAAAGATAATTTCCCATCATTACATCTACTGTGTTTCTGAAATGTTCTTGAACAACTTGCATTTTAACGATGTGGCCATATTTTTCAAATTACTTTTCCTATATTGGTAAAATTTAAAATCTCTGTTTTGGAGAACACCGATGACAAATATTTTCTCTTTTGAAGTTTGGTGCATGTGGTGTTGAGCAGTAAAGTGAAGAAGAGACTCATACATTTTATATTTAATAATCCATTAAATAGTCATTGAATGAGTGTCTACGCTGTGCCAGGCAGAGAGAGCTAGGTGCTGAGGAGATAATGGTATTTGTATCAAATACAGCCCACCATGTTTGGAGCTTATAGTATTGTGTGGGCTCATCAAACTTTCTTTACACAACTAGATAGTAAATAGTTTGGGCTTTGTAGGTTAAGAGGCAAAATTGAGGCTATTATGCGGGCATGTATTCATCCAGAAGGAAAATAAGTTTCCATATATATATATTTTTTATCAACCTGAGGCATGCAAAAACATGCATGCTTGTCCCATATCTGGCCCATAGTTTGATGACTCCTGGTATAGTGTCTGAAGAATCATCTTTCATCACTAACTCTAGGCAGAGTATGAATCAGCAGAAGCTCAGCTCTGATTGAATTTTATTTAGATGTTTTCATCCATTCACTTATTTATTCGCTCATTTGTGAAATTTTCATTGTCTCCCACATTGTGTCATGTAAAGCTCAATTTTTAGTGCATCATATAACTCTATTTCTTTTTAATAAAACTCACAGTTCATAATACTTATTATATGGGAAATTATTTTCCCTTAAGTAATCTATATGTCATAACACTGAGGAAATATGAGTTCCAACTAGGAGATGAGAAAATTTAAAGCCATATCGAGAATGAGAATTTTTTTTAAAGATTTTATTTATTTATTTGAGAGAGACAGTGTGAGAGAGCAAGAGAGGGGAGAAAGACAGAGAGAGAAGCAGACTCCCTGCAGAGTTGGGAGCCCGATGCTGTACTTGATCCCTGGACTCTGGGATCATGACCTGAGATGAAGGCAGTCGCTTAGCCACCTGAGCCATCCAGGCACACCAAGAATGAGAATTCATTAGAGATTCTGACTAACCCCAAAGACATGCTTTTACACACAGCCCTCTGTGGGCTTTCTTAGTCCCTTTAGTAGAAATCAGGGGTGAAATGAGAGGCCATGCATTTTATTCATCCATTCATCCATCTGTCCATCCACTCATTCATGTTTACTGAGACCCTACTCTGTCGGTTTAGTATTGAGGATAAGATAAACACTAGCCACATGAAAGAGAATATCAAGTGCTTTAACTATGGGTGCCTCTCTCTCCTGAAAAGTAACAGTTTGTCTCAGGAAAGGGTTTGAGAAAATGAAAAGTCATTGCTTTCTCACTAGTCTGCCTTTTTACTCAGGTGACCCAATCACCTCACCTCACTCACACACTCACCCCTGCCCCAGTCAACAAAATAACTGAAAAATAATCACTGTGGAGCTCTACTGGCACCGGTATCTTATCTTTGCCTTGAATATCCTTCTATACAGCACTCACCTCCCACTAAAATCAAGAAATTCCCTGAGCTCAAGATCTGTTCCCACTTGCCTGCTGGGGTCTTAGTACGGACTGTCTTATCTTAGTACACTGGAAAATCTCTCTTGTACAGATTGGAGAAAAACGACTTAGGAATTTTCTCTTTCCTAAAATGCATACGTTAATCAATGGGATAGTTGATTGGTAATAAAATTCATACTTTATTTGTAATTGTCTAGGTTCCAGAGCCCATCCTAATATTTTATGCACATCCATTATTACCTCACATAAAGCCTCCCAACACTTTATGATGTATTTAGGCTATTATTCTCATTTTACAGATGAATGAACTGGGGCTTCGGAGCTTAAATTTTTCCTTTCTAGTGAGTGTTGGAGGCAAGATTCAAAGAGGCATTCTAAGTCCAGGGGGGCTATCTTTTAAGGACTTCACTTAGTTTACTTAGTTTACTTAGGTGCTGATACAGGGAAACTCTTTCCCCTGAAGGAAACAATTATTATATTATATATATCATGGCAGTTGTTTAAGCAAACTGATCATGCACAAGATGAGCACCAGACTTTTAATGTTGGTTACCTGGGACACATGGGTAATAAGTGTCATCTTTATATAAACTTTTTTTTTTAAGATTTTTTTTAAATTTTTTTTTAAAGATTTTATTCATTCATTTGACAGAGAGAGAGAGAGAGAGAGAGATCACAAGTAGGCAGAGAGGCAGGCAGAGAGAGGGGGAAGCAGGCTCACCGCCGAGCAGAGAGCCTGATGCAGGACTCAATCCCAGGACCCTGAGATCATGACCTGAGCTGAAAGCAGAGGCTCAACCCACTGAGCCACCCAGGCGCCCCAAGATTTTATTTGTATGAGAGAGAGAGAGGGTGGGAGAGAGCATGAGCAGGAGGAGGGGCAAAGAGACAAGCACACTCTCTGCTGAGCACAGAGCCTGATGTGGGTCTCAATCCTACAAGGCTGGCATCATGACCTGAGCTGAAGTCAGCTGAAGTCAGAGCCGTAACCAACTAAGTCACCCAGGCACCCCCAACATCTCTACATATTCTTGTATTGTATTAGCTCTTCTATCATAACAATGTGCATTAATGTTATAATTTTAAAAATGAAACAAAGAAAAAAGGAAAAGAAAAAGACAAAGACAAAGGACAAGAGATCGAAAGGAAAAGGGAGGAAAGAAGGGAAAAAAGTAACAATATTAAACATGTAAAAAATTTCAACATTGGTAGTGGTAAAAAACACAATATTTCAAAAAGAGCTAAGGATCGAATATTTTTTAATGAGAAAGGACAATAAAAATATTGAGGGGTTAGAATGCATTAAATTACATTTTGGAAAGAATAAAGCTATTTTGAGGTGTTCTTATTTTCATCTGGCTACCTGATCACTATAGGACATTATTTTCAGCATAGATTTCACTAGAAAATCCAGGAATTGAATCACAAGATCATAACATATTGCCACAGCAGCAGGTTAAGCTTTTCATTCTGTCACCCTCCACTTATCTTCCTCTGCCCCAGGGGAACCCTTGACTGGTTATCTAGGAAATTCAACTTGCTGTCTTCCGTGAAGCTTGTATCTTTCTTATCCCAGAAAAGGCATATGACTGCCTCATTCTCAAAGATGTCCACTGATGGGAATTATAACTTCCTTTATTCCTATATCCCAGGTCGTATCTATACTCACCAAGACGTATTAACTACTTTTAACTTCACTGATTAGGTTAGCCATTTAAGCCCATTATTATGATAAAAGCATATTGTTAACAACTAGCTACTGTTTTGCACATGTAGTCAGTTTATATTCATATACGTTTATATCCATTAAGCCATCACAAGTATTGGCTGAGTACAAAATTCCATGGCAAATGGTATGCCATATACATGTGTGATAATATTGTTGATCTTGTAAGCCAACTACAGTCACCTGCTTACATGCAGTGTTAGAAACTAAGTTTCCACGCATTGGTTTGCTAAATATTGGTCTGCTAAAATATTTTAAGTCCATTCCAAACTCCATCAGGAACTTTATGCTTTGCTACTACTGATGGGATATTGGGCTTGTCATTTCATAGAATCCAACTGCCTGCGGTTACGAAAGCATTTTAACTTTAGTTTGTATTATAACTACAAAGAGATCTTAAAAAAAAAAAAATACTGATGCTTTGATGCTATCCTAGACCCAGCTCAATCAGAACCTATGAAGTATGCACGGATCTGGAAGACACTATCATGTAAAAACTACAAGGTGTTTCTAATGTAGCATCGGGATTGAGAGAGCCTGACTTAGACATTTAAGTGGGAAGCAGAGGCTGTGGATAGATTCTTTATGGGAAAAGGATCTGAAAAGGAGCTTTGCTTATCTTGGATTACTAGGCAAAGAAAAATCTCCTTATTGCTCATTATTCCAAATGGAGATCTGGAACTTGTTCAAAAGCACTTGGAAGATAGATGTGAAGTCAGACTCCTCAAAATATTAGATATTAGTTTTAGTGAATTGTGGGCACATTTCAACTGCCCTGCCAACTTTCAAATCCTCTGCAATTATTATCCAAAATGTACTTGAAACCAGCTTAATTTATTCTTTTATCTTCCCTTTGATGTAACTATAGATGGAAGTAGAACGCAATGTAATTGTGTTATTTCAGACAATAAAACAAATCATCTACCACAGAGAAGTAATCAAGCCATTTAAATTTGTCATGGTTCCCTGAACACCTGTCTTTTTATTTTTAGGCCTGACTATATTTCCCTAATAATTCTAGTTGAAAGAGAATCATCAACACAGCAAAATAAATATTTCTCCAGGAAAACAGCATTTAGCTAAAGAATCTATTCAGCGTATAAGCTTAGCAAAGGATACTGTGAAAGTTTCTAAGGAACATTCACATTGAAGATGCACTGGTTTTATTTCTTTCTTTCCAAAAAGAAAGCCTTTTGATCAAAACCGGTTGGCTAGTTTTCTTTTGATAGAGACATACTTGTTGGTTCGCACTGATGCAATTAAAAAATATTGAAAGTGGTAATAAATTCTACAACCAATGAAACATTGAGGGAATCTCAAAGACAGGAAATTTAAGGCATGGAGGCATGTCCTGTGCAAAATTTCACTTATTCATAAACAGCATGCTATTTCAACCTTCACTGTACTAATGAGCAGTGTAGAAATGGGACAGTGGAAGAAAAGGTAGTTTTGAGAATACAGATATGAAACTTCAGAGTCAAACTATTACAAATGATTTAATCCTCTATAAGTGATGCTCATCATTGTAGAGATTACTTAATTTCCATCTTCTACACCAGGAGTTGACAATCTTTCTGTAAAGAGCCAAATAGTGAGTATTTTAGAGCTTTTGAGACATACAGTCCTAAATGTAACTAAGGAACTCTGCCATTGTGGAATGAAAGCAACCATAGACAACGCATAGTAAGTCAATGGGCATAACTGTGTTCCAATAATGTTCTGTTTACTAGCAGTGGTCATTGACAGGTGAGGAGTAGTTTGCTGACCCTGATGCCAATAAACTTTTCTCAGAGTAAAATTTTGCCACATAACTTATCTGCAGATTGATTCTATATAGTTTTCAAGATTTCTGATGTATCCATTGCTTTCTGATCAGTTGATCTGAAATTTCAAAAGTTTTTCAAAAGAAAAACTGTAAGGATAGAATAATTCTACAGGGAGAACTGGAAGAAAAGAGGTCACATTTAAAAATAGGTCTAGGGCTGTTAAGGACCCTTCTAACCCCTAAAAAGGGGTTTTAGAGTAAAGCTGAATTAAAAGTAGGGAGAATATTTGACTAAAATACCTATAAACTATAGATAAGAGTTTGGAGCCATGAAACAAATGTAACTGTTTTGCAAGTTTTCTTTTAAATTCACTTACAGTGTTTGGTAACTGGTGCATTCATTTTACTTTTAAAGTTTAGGGGCACCTGGGTGGCTCAGTAGGTTAAAGACTCTGCCTTCAGCTCAGGTCATGATCTCAGGGTTCTGGGATTGAGCCCCACATCAGGCTCTCTGCTTGGCGGGGAGACTGCTTCCTCCTCTCTCTGCCTGCTGCTCTGCCTGCTTGTAATCTCTCTCTCTTTCTCTGTCAAATAAATAAATAAAATATTTAAAATCTATCGCATCTTTATGTGTGACACCTTTGTGTTTTAGTGTAATATGATCAAGTTTTCCGCTTTTCAAGATTCCCAGATTTTAGAGGAAAACAAAATGAACCAAAAATTCTCAAACTGCATCATATTATATATTTTCTGAAAGTCTTCAGCCTGAAAACACACTGCTTGGCAGAAATATGATTGAGGCCAGGAGGTGATGTCCCAGGAGCCCATATTAACTCAGTTCTGTTTAGCAAGATAGTTATTAGAAATATCAGGAAGAGAGAAGGACTGGGCATCAACTTTGCAAAATTATAAACTGCACTTTTCACATTTATTCCTTTTATATCCTTAATGAATTTCTTCAGGGCTACATTTTCAAGGTCTTAATTTTAGGTCACTGAAAGGGCTCTGTAATTCTGAAACACATTTCCAACATACAGAAATAGTTCAGAACCACAGATTTTGTGTGTGATTAACCTCTGTGGTTCATGTTCCCTTTTGTGGACCTAAGAGAGGCTGAGTGAAATTAAGTATAGATTTATTAACCACTTTCTTCAGTTCTTTTTTTGAGGGACTTATTTATCAAAGAGGATTTAATAAAGTGGTCTCTTCATGTAAGCAACCAGTATGGTGGCAAAATTCCTATTCCTCAAAAATAAAAATTAATAGAAAAGGAATAAAAAAAGACGTGCAATTCTGGTCTTGATTTTCTCTAATTGGGATGAAATCTTCAAACTCATTCCTTATTTTTCTCAAAAGAATACAGTACTTAATCTTAATATTGGGGGCAATTAGAAAAGTTGAGGAATATAGAATCAAATTCATGAATCTAAGAGTGATCTGAGCTGGGAATTCAGTGGATGTTAGCTATAATAATTTTATTAAGATTATAATTAATAATTATTATTATTATCAATAATATAGATATACAAAACTACATATTGGGAAAGAACTGTTTTTCTCAGAGGAAAGAAAAATTAAGAAAGGTATATTGAAAAATAATGTGGCTTTAAATTTGATGCCATGTACCTTCAATATTTTGAATCTGTCAAAAGCAACTGTACAAATTAGTAACGAAGAAAAAGCACATACTATGGCCCTCTCCTGCTTTGACGTTTTAAGCTGCAAAATTACTGGAAGAGGAAAATCTATACTACACATTCAGTAAAAACTGATGAAATCCATGTTCATGAACAAGAAAAAGGAGAGTATACGTATGGGAAAGAAGCACATGGATCTCTACCCACACATAAATGCAGACACACACATGTAACCACTTACACAAATACTAGAGTCATGCAGCTTAAAAAAAGTCAAATCTTTTTTTCTAAATGGAACTTTGGAAACTAAAAATAAAAGCTAAAATACTGCCATTAGAAAGTGGGTGGCTACTAAGACCAAAAAAATTGAAACTGAAAACTTGAATCGATGGAATTAGCACAGATATGATGGTTGAATGATATTCTATCCCTTTCCTTTAGAATGATATGCCTGTTCCAAAATTTTTTATGACTGAAACATCAGACAAATGGATAAATCTAATAGACTATGACTTGATCCAAAAAAATTATGGCTAAATCGCAGTGTTTGTGCCAAATTTTTAAAGGCAGCATATAAAATAAATATTCTAAAATGTGGGATATTTTCCATAACTATGAAAAAGTTGAACTATTTCCAGGTATAGAATACAATAAAGCACAATGAAAATCCTTTGTTTTGCAAATATGTTTGTGGTCCCTTTTTTGAGGACCAAAGAATAAAAAGATAAAGGGTAAAAATCAAAGCTCAATACCTATGTTTGATTTACCGGGTACAGAGTTCAGATGCTTATGGCATTTTAATTAATTCATTAAATTTTAATCAATCAATTACTTAAATTAATTGAGTAAAATTAAAGACAATCAACTTCAGAAGGAGACTTTATCTAAATCCTAAGGAAAATTTTCCACTTTGAGACATGCTAAGTAGTCATGAAATGAAATGATTTCAATGGATGGACTCCCATGGATGTTGTGCTAGTAAGTATCCAATTGGAGCATCATAAAAGAAGCAATGTAGAGTCCAAATCCCTTGTGTTAGAATTTGTGAAGTTTAATAAAGACAACCCTCACTAAAATGGAGTTGGAAGGCCAAAAGGAAGTGCTCACTCCCTATCACTTGCCATCACCGCAGAACCAACAGAGACAGTACTTTGTATCCTCTACAGGAAGAAGCTTATACTTTATTACCCCAGCAGGAGAAAGATTTTCTCTTTACCCAGCAAAAGCCCAGTTACTAAGAAACTATCACAGCTCAGCCAATGGAAAGCCCCTAGACTTTGAACACCCAGTTTACTCCAATCGACTTCTTGTTCATAACTGCCCCTCCTATTCTCCCCCCTCCTCTATAAAAGAGGGCTCTTCTCCTTTGTTCTCCGGATTTGCCTATGGTTTTGCCATAGCTTGCATGTCACCAATTGCAATTCTCTGCCATTCCCAAAGAAACCTATTCCTGCTGGTAAATGACCTCACAGTTTTATTTTTGAGGTTAACAACCTACAAACTGAAAAGTGTAATTTTTGTTTTAAACATCTTGTGTCTGGGGAGCATCTCTCTACTTGCTAAAAAGTTTGCTACCCAATTCATGAATAGTTTAATAAAGTCAATTAAATAGTTAAAATATTAAAAATAAACATACTGTGTCTAATTAAAAACTCTTCTTTTCTTCCGTCTTCTGTGTCTTCAATTCTAATAATTATCATTTTGATTCAAGTGAGTTACCTACTCATCACTGTTTTTTTTTTTTTTTAACCTGCTCATGGCTTTTGGTTTTTTTCATTCGTTAGTGGTTAAGAACTATTTTACTCTAATCTGTGTGCCAAGCATGACTCAGCAGGGAGATTCCAGGCTGCTTTTCTCAAATGCTTTTCAAAATGTTCATTATTAATACAAAAGTAAATTTATTATTGTGCAATAAACATATATTCTGGTACATATTGCTATACCAGCATAAGCAGATCACTTACAAATACTGTTTTATGTAAAAATAAAGTAGACGTCTTTGTTATTTACTTACCAATTTAATATCATTTCTCTTGGAACAAATACCAGAAGATTCTGAATAGCTTTCCAATGGTTGGATTGTATCACATGTGATCACTACACATTTAATGAGATAGAAGAGATGTATTATGATACCTCTTGTCTGTGTCTTCATGTTCACAGCAAGATAGTTACCTGTAATGTAGTCTCTAGAGGTTTCGTTTATTCCATATTGGAACTTTTACTACTTTCCTTGAAATTCTCTTCTATATTCTACTCACAAATTTAAAAGCCTTTATTCCTTCCATTCATCATAGTTCTTATCCAATGGCATTAGAAAATGGCAACTGTACTCTTTTGCTCTAAGCAATTATGGCATTAATTAATATTATTTAATAGATGATAACCTAATTTCACTCCCTTAATGGACTCTGAAGTTTTTTAAATTTCATGTTTCATTGTTCTTCCTTTAAAGGAAAATTTTATTACTTCATTGGATATCAAGAGATGAAAGAATCTCCTAAAATCAATTAACTAGCTATTCAGGAAATGCATCAGAAGTATTTGTTTCTTGTTCTTTCAACTATTGCAAATTATAAACTAGTCTGACTATAGAGATCCTGAGTCTATGATGCCTCAGGAAATTCTCTTTATTTCCAGGTAATAATAGTCTACTCGTGTGATATAGACCAGAAAGTAGAGAGTTAATTTAAAAAAAATCTATGGCATTTTCCTGTCATTTTCTCAAGCCAGGCTAGTTTGGGATTTATAATTTCAGTGATGTCCCATTTTGTTGTAATAAATTAATCATTGTGCCATGAATGTTGGTCCACATATACTTTTCTTTTCTATGGCTACCTTCTTGCCTATAGAATAAAGTCTGAATTCCTGAGATTAGCAACTTCTGTTGCCTTCTGTCCCCTCCTTCTAGTTAACATCATTCACCACTAATTTCTCTACTTAACACTTTTCACTCCCTCCAAAGAACCCATCTCGTTGCTTCCACTTCTGCCCCATCAATTTCCTCTCTGCACTATAATATGGCCTCCCTTTCTCTTGTACCTACTCCCCAACCCAAGCCAATGCATACAATCATTTCATAAAACTGTTTCTGCTAAAGCTATCCCTAACTTTCTATTGCCAAATTCAGTGAGTGTTTTCAAATTTCTTAGATAATTGGATTTATACCCTTCACAAAATTCTATTTGTCTGGCTATCATAAATCTTCTCTTGGTTTTGTACTCCTCCCCCCTCCCCCAACACCCTGCCATCTTCTCTTTCATCTGCTTCTGTATGGCCAGGCACTTAACCCAGACCCGTTGGTCTGTTTCAAAAACCTTTGCCTCCACCCTTTTTTGCCTTATAACAATCCATTCTTCCTGTCCCCCCTTTAAAAGCTACTACTTTAAAGAGATCGGCCACACTTGGTTTACATTCTCAGTGATATGATCCTGCGATTTTACCTTATAGTTCTTACCACAGCTGCAATTAAATGATTGTCTTTGTCATTTGTCTTCCCTTTTTAGCCTGAGACTCATCTTTAAAGCACTAACACCAAAGTCTAACATAGGACCTAGCATGTAGCAAAGACTCAATTAGTAACTTTTTAATGGATTTTAATAAATGGTTTTCTCTTCTTCTCCACACCTATCAAATGGTGTTTCTCATGGTTCTATCCTTTACCCGCTGGACTTCCTGTATCACACACTGGGTAGTCCCAACCACTTCCTCAGCTTTCTTTACAAATTTTCTATAGATGATTACAATACTGTTATTGTTAGTCCAGAGAAGTTTCCTGCTGGGCAACTCAACCTGGGTTTGTCATAGGTATTGTAGAACCAAACTAAAGTGAAGTCACTTATGTCAGGGACAAAATGAGAGATAGTCAACACAGGTGCATAAAGGAAACCTGACCTAACCTTACAGGAATTTATAGCTCTTCTCAGAAATTAGCAAAGAACAATTGCCAATCCCCAAATGCCAAGTCTGTTCATGTTATCTCTGGACTTTCTTGTTCTCCTGATTTAGCTACCCTGATCCAAATAAGGAAGAAGACCAGTAAGCAATGAAGCAGCTAAAAAAGCCTAATAATTTCTGCATTTATTCCATAAACATCCCTTAGCCTCTGAGCTTCCAGGAACTCATTGTTCCCATGGCTTTGACTTTCTCTGCTTGTTGGTTGAAAGCCTTCCCATAAACTCACCTTACTGCTTTGTTTTATTCCTTGTGCAGAGTTTGATATTGGACAGTATTCAAATTCTGTATAACTAAAACTTAGTGAGCACATACCCTTCCTTCCCCAGCATTCTTCCAGAAAATCATGTTCTATTTCAGCTGCCAACTACAAACATTTTCTTCTCTCTCCCACTCACCTCTATATTTCTACTAGTTAACAGATATAACAAATCTTGACTTCCTCTCCCCTCCTCCCCAACATCTAATGAGACACGTCCAGCTAACTAAGCTTGATTTTTTTTTTAGTTGGATTCTTTAACATGTCCTGACTATAATTTCCACTAATTATCTATTCACTGTAGGAGTGAAACACCTTCCAAGATGAGTTTCTCGTTGCCCCAGTCTTGTTAACCTTAAATTTTTCTTGTGCTGCGTAAATGACTTATTCAAAGCTCAAATCTGAGGCTACCACTCAAGTACTTGGAAAATGTTTATACTTTACCATCATCTACAGGCTAAATTCAGTAGGGTCATCATGTCTTTAAGGTCTTTAACCATTGTCTTGGCTTTGTTTTTAGCGAACCCCAAATTCCAAATTTTGCTCCAACAACATTAAACCACTTATAGTTCTCTCATACATGATGTTTGCTTGTTGCTTGACCTTACTGTACATTGTGCTGGAAAAGCTAATGTGTCCTGTCCTTCCACCTGGCTAATTTCTGTTAGAAATTAGAGTTCAAGCCAGGCATCACTTCATATGAGAAACAACTATGATCTACCCTCCTTCAACCACACAGCCTAGGTCTGTTGCCCTTCTCTCTACTTAGGTACCATGCACTGCCTCTTCATTCAATTTATCATACTGTATTTGCAATACTGTAATATAGTGCTCCTTGAAAGCAAAGACTATGTCCTTATTCTTTGTATTCCTGACAACTTTACTCATTGCTGGCATATAGCAAACACTCAATGAATGTTTTTTGAGTATATGATTACAAGTATTTAAGAATGAAAAGATACAGACTAAGGTTAAAGATTTAAAACTCACCACCAGTGCTATATTAAAAGGTATATATATGACAGACCCCTTCTCAAGACTGTCACTCACATCTTTATGCAGAGAGACAACTTTCCAACTGTATTTTAATACTGAGTCATGTAACTAAATCTCTCATGTATACATCTATTTTTATGATAATCTCTCTTTGGTGTATTCATTATTTATTAAGCAAATGCTTTTAGTGTGAAAATTAACTACAAAAGCTGAAGTATAGAGGCTTAAATTTGTAAGGGGTACTTGGTTGGAATAATCAGTTTTTATTCAGAATTGCTCATTTGAATCTTCAATTTTCAAAAGTTAAACCTTTGGCTTTGGGGGTATAACTAGTGTTTTGTTTTGTTTTTTCATTTTGTCTCTTTTGGCTACTTTGCAAGTAAAAAAAATATTGCCTAAAAAAATATTGCCTAGTGTTTACCTCAAATAGTTTAGAAAACTTTGAACAGTGTGTTGTATTCTAAGAAAGATAAGTTGGAGGCTTTTATTGACTTCATGGAACAGTTTACATAATGAGATGTTAAAGACCTATTGAGGTTGGTAAAGAGGATTTTTTTTTTAATATGGGAAGGAATTGGAATATGATACTTTAGCTACTGTTTCATTCATGACTATATCCATCAATGACATTTTATTAGAATATAAAAGTGAATCATAATGAAACCCTAAAAATAAAATACCTAAAACTGATTAGTTACTATGATATAGTATTGATTGATTCATTTCATCTTTGAATGCTAGCTGATCCATAATGTTTTCCATTTGTAGTTCCTCTGTGAAGTTCAACATATCAATATTTCAAATACTGTCACATTAGCCAATGAATTGCTTCAAAGATGTTGTCTTACCAGTTTCATTAATAAATTTGAATAAAGAAACACTAATAAGACTAACACTAATTACTAACATGTATCCCCAAGAGAAGGCTGTTTTCCAGGAGGAGACAACTTAATAGACTACAAGACATGAAATATTCTGAGAAGAGTGTTTATGGTTTTCTATTCTGAATAATAAATGCCATTGTTAAATTAAGACTTGAGATTGCCATCTGAAAACTCTAATTCTCTTCTTTCATCCTTGGTTTTCTTCCTAATTTTTGTGCAGTGGAAAGAGTTTACTCTCTATGTCTTCTTCCCTAAAAGGAAGAAAACAATGCCTACATTATAGGTTTTTGTGAGTACTGGAAATGAGAAATGTAGGGGACCTGTAAATGGTAGCTCTGGTATAATGATTGTTGACATTTTCAAACTAAAGTTGCTTCTTGAGGACAAGTTCTGTTTTCTGTACTTCTGTTGAACTCGACAGAGTGCTGTCTCAAAGTTATTCTAAGGAATTTGATATAACTGACATTTGCACCTAGGATGACCTTGCCCAAATTAGAAACAAGGTGTTCTGGCCACTCCTTACTTGTGGCCAGTGTTATTTGGCAGTGCCATTAGCAATGATGTAAGCACATGAATCTGAATCATGGAATCAAGGTAACAATTACCAGAAAAGTAAGGTCTGGAAGAACGTGACCAACCATCCCAGCTTGCCTTGAATCAAGGGGTTCCTAGGACACAGGATTTTCATTGCTAAAACCAGGGAAGCCTAAGCAAACTAAGATGAATTGGTCACGCTATCATACAGGGCATAGCTTTATTTTGTTCACTATTGTATATCCAGAGTCTTGAACAATGCCTGGATTTGGGTTGCTCAATTCATTCTCCCTATGCAAATTAATCCATTCTAACCTAAAAATACTCTAACCATGTTTTCTCCTTATACAACTTCCTTTTTTCTCTTTCCCAGTGTTTTGTTTTCTTTTTATTCTGTTTAGGGCTTCAAAATATTAATAGTTCTACCTACAGAAAAATACAGGGAACTTGATACATTAATTAAAATATACTCCCATACCATTCTTTCAAGGCTCAACAAATAAGGAAACAGATGAAAGCCTTTCTAAGCTATAAAGCACACAATTCTTATTTTTGAATTACTTTAGGATTACTTAATGGTATCTCACTAATTTGCACAAACCCAGTTTATTTCTGACATTAATTGTGGATCTTTACTCCTGAACATCAGTGCTTCCTCTGGTTACTAAAATGACTTTTAATTACCTATTATAAATCATTCTCAAGATTTGTTATAAATAGAGTTTTATAAGCATTTAATGGTAATGTGAATAAGTTGAAACCAGGTTGGCCAATAAATGAGATTTTTATCTGATTAGCATATACTTTCTGATGAATAATCAATATATATTGTTATTTATCTTTGATAGGAAGTATAGTAACACATTTGTGTTTTCAAAATTATAGATTAGATAGATAGATCAATTACATATATAAAATTATTTTCATATATAAAGTTATTTTCATATATATATATATATATATATATATATATATATATATACACAGTGCAGCTTTTAAAGCATTTCTCAGTATTGTGAAATTCCTGGTTTCTTCAAATTTCTTGGAGGTAGACTATATTAATTATAATAAAAATACCAGATCTTTTAAGCAGAGTTCAGAAGTAGAAATCAAAAGAGGTACCAGACCTACAAATCTTAGGAAATAATTTATTCACCTGTGTGAGTTGTGCTCAATATTGTTAGAGTTGCACTCTAGATCGTGTAACTAACTATTGTGTAGAAGTGATAGATCCTGATTTTAGAGGACTTCTGGAGAACCAGAACACATGTTGGGATAAAATATACTTCTACATAGGTTAAGAATATGTATTAAAAACCGAAAATGCAATTGAGCCCATAAAAACTGGCATTGATTTTTTAAGAGTGGTTTGTTTGTAAGACTCTTGAAAAAAATTTAGGTGAGAATACATAGCTACATGACATTTTTTATGGCCAGAGTGAACTAAAGTTCATTCTTTAACAGTCAATTTATGTTGAAAAATACCTTTACAATTATGAGTTATTTTGCATGAGGGATGCTGGAAAGAGAAACTTTATTACTTCTCTCTTTCATTTTGTAAAACTTTATTTCTCAAAAACAGAACTAGCCATAGGACTGGGAATTCCACTTCAACATTTGACTTTTGAGGCATTTTACACATTTTGTTAAGGTTAATTTTTCTTCATAAAGATTCTGTTAGTAAAGAAACTCATGATTTCCCTAGTATTACAAATTATTTGATTTAAAATTTTATAGTAGCTCCCATAAAAAAGTATATACCATAAAATATATCATAATTACTCTTGTGTATGCTTTATATATTTAGCTGGGTTGATGTGTCACTTATTTCTCTTAGAGAACCATACACGCTACAAAACTAGCAGCTGTGCTTAAATAGAAATTAATTTGCACTTTGTTTTTACCTCTTCTAATGTGGAACTAGGGGCTGAGAAGTAAGGAGATTTACTAATCGTCATTCAGAAAGCCTTACTGATCTATGGACATAATAAATGTTAGGGGTTCCCATAATAGGTTTTCATCATGATATCTTGGGGCCGAGGTAGTGGCTATTTTGTCAAGTTCTCAGGATTATGGGACATACATCAGAAGGGATTTCCCTGCCACCACAGAGACCAGTCCCTCTCCTTCAAACCACACTGAAGCTTCTCTTTCATCTGAACTAAATGTCATATATTCACTACCTCTGCCAGCCAGATAAAGACAAGACTGATGCCATTTGGACAAATTCAAACTCAGCAATTCAGCATTAAATAGATAATAAAGTGTAGTCTTAATAATCTGGAAAGAGAAATTAAATTACTGGACCAAATTTTGAAAGATAAGGCTTTAACGGTCTGGAGTTTCAGAGGTCCTTACTTTCTGTGTTTTGTGCAGTGGTTGTGTGAGAATCCTAGCTTCCTGGTCTTGACAAAATTTACAAGATAGAAGGATCTTCCAGTATCATGTGCTTTCATGAAAACAGCGTAATTGATTGTCTCAATACAACGTCCCACCCTTTATTTTCTGTTTATTCTTTTCATGCAAAAGCAAAATGAGTGACAGTCTCACCTACTGCTTCTAACACTTGTTATCCAATTTAATCATACAATTTTATATGTAATGCATATATATTTTTAAAATAACCGCTAAGAAAGGGTGAAGCCCCAGGCACTTAAAAAAAAAAAAACAAAGGACACGAACTGATTTGTGTTGCAAGAATGCTTCTCTCAGCATCTAAATTTGGATCTTAATTGATAGTGCACTCTTATTTATTCGACATTTCTTTTTTCCTCTCATGGAGCCAGACGTATCTTATTTTGTATCCTGCTGGTGCATGGAGAGACAACAGTGTCACAGCTGGTTTCTATCCAACACAGAGTCTTTAGGAATTCATCTCTCTCCTTATGGCAGAAGAAAAAGAATACAAGATACCTTGTATTTTTTTAAGGCAATTTTTAAAACTCATTTTTATCTAAAGTCGCTTTTGTACAGGGACACATGACCGGCTCAGTCAGAAGAGTAAGTGACTCTTGATCCCCGGGTTGTGAATTTGAGCCCCATGTTGGGTGTAGGGATTACTTAAAAATAAAATCTTCTAAAAATAAATCAATAAAGTAGCTTTGTACAGAAATCACATTCTGATCAAATATAATGCGTGCTAATATATTTTAGCACAATATATTGTTTCTAACAATATATTGTTTCTAATATATTTTAGAAATAAAAGAATGGTTTCCTAGAGGAGTCTGACTCCTCAGTCCCCACATGTTATATATGTGATGTTTAATAATACTATTATCTTCAATATCCTTATTGAAACTAGCAGCCTGAAGACCAGATCAACAACTGAACACATAATTTAAAAATTACATTGCTTTAGAGCACTGCACTGTATTTACAACTGGTTACCTGACCCTTCTGCTTTTCTAAGCATCTCGAAGATTATACCAAAAGGATAAAGGATTCATTAATGTTATTAATGTTTTTCCACCTTTCAGTATTTACCTTGGAAATGGTGATACTCTGGGACCATCCATTAAAAAAATTTTTTTAATCTTTTGGTAACTTCTATTTAAAAAAAAAAAGTCTTCTTTTCCTTCCTTCATGCAACTAAGCTTTCTACCATCAAGTTATTTTCCAGCAATCTATAGTCAGAATTTCAAAGTGTAGAATCTCAAATATTCTGATTTTTAACTCTTTGATTATAAGACCTCAGAGCAATCATGGACTAGCAAAATCTTTCTCCTCAAACAAATACTGGTTAACGTTCCAAGATCAAATGACCTATTTCAGTTTGGGAAAAGATGATATTTGATTACAGAATATTTAGAATATGAGGGGAAAATTAGTAAAGCTGTATCAGGGCCTACGTGCATGAACTATACCAAATTCTCCCATTTTGCCACTGAAAATGTATTCAAACATATTCAGAAGAAGTCAGGAGACTGACATGATAGCCAGGTGTACAGGATTCCTCATAGAAAAAGGAAATGTTGCATAATCTTTCTAAAACACCCTTGATGTTTCCCTGAAGCAAACTACATACCTTTAGTAAGGAAAAGCACACACACACACACACACACACACACACACTCAATTATCATCAGGTTACCTTAACCTGGTTCCTTGTAAAGACATATTTTTGATGCACATGAGTATTTAAGAGTACTACCACTTGTTGTCTTTGGATAGAATAAAAAGAGAGATTGACATGGGATTATGTTTTGTTACAAGGACATACCAGATGTTGACAGTCACGTGAGCTTTCTGGTGGACCAAGAAGTCCACAGTGCATGATGGTCTCTCACATGTCTACACAGTGCACAGTACACAGTACACAGTACAACTCCTATACTGAGGGCCAAAAGCCAAGTGTGCTATGCAGAGCAAACACAAACCCTGCTAATCATAAACCTCTAGACACATAACTCTAGGTAATGCATTTATAGCACCCCACTCTTCAACCCCACAACCTGCAATGAGGATGTTTATTCAAAAGTGTTTCTAAATTTACTGTGAAGGTCAAGTTTGGCTTAACCAGTCTTTCATCAATACTTTTGCTTCCAGAATGTATTTATTGCAGCAACTATAATCTCCTATAGGACTGAAATGTATGCTTTCTTAACTTTTTAGTTTGAGTTCACCTTTCATTCTGTTTAGTAGGATTTTTCCAATCATTCGGCCAACCCTTACAGCTAAGGGGAGTTGTGTGCTGGGACTAACTCCCTAAGAATTATCAGCTCAAAGTGAGTGAAGGTTCAGAGCCTGCTAAGAGAGAGCTCAGTGAACATAGATCAAGTAGAGATGGCAGGATTCTTTTCCCTCTTGGCTTATAATACTCTTCTTTGGACTAGCACCTGCTGGATATCCCTTGGTGGGTTGTTTGTTTGCTTTGTGATCTACATCTTGGTAATATATTAAGTACATTCTATACTGAATAGCTTGGCCAGTGACCGCCAACATGTGTTTTCCTCTTTTGGGGGCGTCTTCCCCACAGTAAAAGTAAATGTGAATAGTGTCCCTAACAAAGGGAGATGAAATACTAGGGATGAAAAAGCTACTGGAGAATTAGTGATCTAAAAAAAAAAAAAAAATAAAGAGGTAAAACCCTTATGTGGTCTTACTCATTTTCTTCCCTTCATTCCCGTTCTCTGACCTGCTTTGAGAGCAATGATTGATTCTCCACACCTGGAGAACACAACACTCTGGTGTGAGCTCCAGCCTGCAGACTTAAGTTCCTCCATTAGGAGATGAAGTATTCAACAGCTTGGGCATCAGTTGTTTCACCAATGAGGAGGTAGGTTTCAAGGTCAGTAATAAGAGGTGTCTGTTTTCACTTTGCTTCACATAGATCAGGACAGAAGTCATAGACATACAATGTTAAAATATCAGGAGAGTGCCAATGTACTAAGAACCAGCAAATTCCTCTTTTAGTTGGAAGCTAGTGTATATTCTCATACGTAATGTTTCTCCAGTTCCTTCAAGGACCTTTAGTGAATTACTACTGTATTGACATGGCTATCTCTTGGTGCGCACACACCCATCATGGCAAATCAATACTCACACAACTTTATAGCTCTGCAATTTCCATTTGAAAGAAGAGAGTCAGTTCTTCCAGAAGGATGGAAGAAACCATAAATCAAGGAGCTTTCTGTAATAATAACCAATATTTTTGAAATTTCAGGTTCCCAATTCATGACCTTCCATTTATCAGTAAAATTAGAGTTAGCCCTGAGTAAGAGGCTGATATTTTTCTAATCATATTTCATATAGATCATGAGTGATTTAAGGACAAGAAGCAGGCCTTGTCAATTGTGTACCCACAGCACTAAAATCAGTGTTTAAAACAGAAGGTATTTAATAATTATTGTGGAATTGAGCTGAATTTGCTGATACTCAGCACCAAAAATTATTTTTCAACTTAGATAATTTAGAATACCTTCACATTCTCTTGTTGTACTTTAGTCAATAGGACTTAACTTAGGAGACAGTGACTAGATTATAATGAAACTTTCTTCCAAGTGGGATTGAATGTACTTCACAAAACCATTGTTTTTTAATCTGCGCATTCTACAAAGGGTGCTCCTAGTGAGAAGAAGAAAAATAAAATACCACAGCATCCTTGAAGATAGGTCCAACATTCAAGTCAGCTAATGAAATAGGACCCCAAAGAGACTGATGCTGGGACTGAAGAATATAATACTTTTTTCTTTCTTAGAAAGTAGGAAATCTAATTACCTTCAAGTTTCTCACATTTGAGCCATACTACAAATGAGCTGTGTCCAGGTACAGAAAAACCAACAATATTTTATTTATAACCTTATTTTTTTAGTTTTTGAACTACAAATTCTGGTTCTAGAGGTGTTTAAAAGATCATGGGTTTTTATAGATGCTCATATGTAAATTAATCTGTTTGCTTACTTTTTTTCTTTTTTTTCTTTTTCTTTTTTTTTTCTTTTTTCTTTTTTTTTTTTTTTTTCTTTGTCATTGAATGGTTCTCATAAATACAGAACAGGTCATTACATGAAAAATATAAGATCTTGCATTTTTTTTAATCTCGTTCTCTCTTAAAAATCTATTTCTAATATTGCATTCCCCATTGGACTACTTCATAAGGGCATGAGGGAAAGAAAGGAAAGAGAAAAAAAAAGAAAGAAAGAAAGACAAAATAGACTGGTTCTCACCACTAGAATTCACCATAAAAATCTCAAAGTGTAACAGAATTCTTACAAAATTTCCTAGGCCAGTTCTTTAGGGACTTGAGATCTATGAAAAATATGGCAACCAGGGAAGGCAGGGATGAGATGTGGGAAAATAGTAAATAAGTGCAGCAAAAACAGGTTCTGAGGAATACACATAATTTTGTCTGCTTTAGATCACAATAGAATTTTTAATAAATAAATTTCTTTTCTTTTTTGTTTTTTTTTTTGTAAAGACACTTTTTTGAAACAGTAGATTTAGCCCAGTCATTTGTGTCATTTTTAATAAACTGTCTTTTTTTTTATTGTTTGTTTTCTCTAACTCTGTAAATGTTTTAGATTTGAGTCTCTTGTACATTGTCTTTAGAGTTCATTCGGATCAATAACGGTTCATGCACTGAACTGTGTATTGAATTAATTGTGTTAACTGTTGTTGTGTGGTTGAAGGGAGATTTGTAAGAGTTATAGTGATTTAGGTGCTCATGCTCGATAGCAGGCATGGGCAGGTGGCTTTCCATGGGTGTATCTCCTGTAATCTCATCATCCACATTAATGATTTCAACAGTCCTTGTCGGGGCGTGATGGTTTTGCCGATGGTGCTGCTTCCTCATTTTGTAGAAAATGACCAGCATCACTGCAGCCATGAGTGTGATGGCCACAAAACAGCCAATGATGATTTTGGTGGTCTTCATGACCTCATCGATTCCCGGGATCCCACTGTTTATGTCAGTCACTGGGATGGTGAATGTTTTTTCTGTCGACCTTGTGCTCTGTGGCGTGAGAGAAGTGGTCACATTGGTGGTCTCCCAGTCAATCACTGGAGTGGGACCTACGTTGTTATCTGTGGTCCGTGCCTCATCCTGAGAAGGTTCCATAGTCTCTACTGTGACGGTTGAAAAGTAAGAGAAGGGAGTAGTGGTTGCTGCAGTAACATTCAGGGTGGCAGAAGCAGTGGTATTTCCGACAGAATTACTCACCATACATGTATACATGCCTGTATCTTGCACGGTTACATTCGTGAAATTTAATGTGCCGTCACTGAGCACAGCTATCCGCACTTTGTATGCCCCATGTGTCATGACCGTTCCATTTGGGGTAATCCAAGATACAGAGGTCAGGGACGTGGAGGCCCGACATTTCAGCTCGGCTGCCATGCCCTCCGTGACATTGAGGTCTGCTGGGGGCTCCACAATCACAGGAGCATAGCATGTGAAGTAATTCTGGTCAAGCTCCCCGATGTACCTCCCTTTCAGATTGGGAGGAGTGTTACATCGAGCACAACAAGCTGTGTTGGAGGGGGCCATGTCTTTTATCCACCAGCTGAGCCACAGTATGTCACAGTTACAGTTCCAAGGGTTGTGATGCAAGTGTATCCGCTCTAGGTGATGCAAGGGTGTGAAGAGGTCATGAGGCAGTAGTGTTAGATTGTTGTGTGCCAAGTTTATCTCCACGAGTGACTGAAGGTTATCAAAGGCATTCCGTTCAATCACTTGAATCTGGGACTGGATCATCCACAGTTTTTGAAGGTGCATCAGTCCCTGGAACGAGCCAGGCCTGATGGCTGACAAATGATTCCCGGAAAGATCCAGCTCATCTAGTTTTATGAGAGGTGTAAGGTTAGGGATTTCGCGGAGGTTGCACATGGCAAGGTTCAAATACCTCAAGTTGGACAGACCTTCAAAGGCACCTTCTGAGATATATGAAAGCCTTTTCAATTCCCCCAAGTCTAGTCGGCGCAAAGAAGGGATTCTGTTAAAAGCATAAGAAGGAATGCTTTCAATGGGGTTGTTTCTCAACCAGAGCTCCTTCAGTTTAGACAAATATACAAAAGCTCCATTTGGGATGGTAGTAAGACGATTGTCAAAGAGTTCCAGAGTATTGAGGTTTGCCAGACCATTGAAGGCCCCGATTTCAATTGTTCTAATATGATTCCTACTCAACTGTAGGATTTCCAGGTGCCTCAAGTGCTTGAAGCTGTTCACTTTGATGATCTGGATTTGGTTCTCATGGAGGTTCAGCAGCCGCGTGTTGGTAGAGATGCCATCTGGAACTTCCCGTAGGTTTTTCCGGACGCAAATCACCTTGCTGAACTGGTTGCTGCAGGAACAGACAGAAGGGCAGGTTTGAGCCCGCACCAGACCAGCCACCACAAGAAGTTGAAGAGCCAGCAGCACCACAAGCAGGGGGTCAAATAGGGCCCTGTTAAACCTAGGACCTATCATTATCTGCTGTGGATGTAAGGTCATCTTGTTCAACATTCATAATTTATCTGGTGTTGGTCCGTCTGGAGTTCAAATAGTCTGCAACATAAGAGCAAAGAAAGAGCAACATTAGATCTCCTCCAAATGTCTTCCTGGAGCAAAGTCAGTGACATAATATACCAGCTAAGGCCATCATTTCTCACACTAGCAAACAACCAATCTAATGTCCTTTTATTGAGTGATGTGGCTCATATTTATAGAGAAAATGTTTCTGTACTTCAAATTAGCAGTCTTCTACAGCCCATATCAAGTGTGCGCTCACAGAGAATGAGGGGAAACACCTTACAGTAGTGTTCAGCAACCAAGTATGACTTGAATGCATGAGGACATATGAGATGGACCCCATCAGCAGGTTCAAAGGCCAGACCAGATTGGAAAAGTACAGAAAATAAGATTTGGCCCTATACCCAACAAACAAAAAGCTCCCTTACAAAACCAGTAATAGCTGAGATTGTATTGAGGATTCTTCTATATGCCAGGCACCATGGGCTATAGACTTCACAAGCAATCCTGTCCAGGAGTAGCTACATAATTTGCAGGGTCCAGTGCCAAATGAAACTGGAGGATGGCTTCTTAAAAATTAGGAAGACTTTCAACTCTGTGTAACAACAGAGCATTAACCAAGCGTGGGCCCTTCTGTGAATGGGGTCCTTTTCGATTACATAGGGTGCGTGGACTGATCCTCTTTTGTCCTTACACCACTGCTCTGAGGTAGGGAGGTTCACTGTCTCCATTTCCAAAATGAAGAGGTTATGACTTCCAAATGAAGAAGTCATAGGGAAACAAAGTCACAAAGTTTATAAGTACAGAACCAGGACTCACACACTCACCTGACTGGTCCAAGAGCATATGATCTCAAATCTCCATTAAAAAGTTTCCGGGAGAACAATGGCAAAGACAAAATATTTTTTCATGATTAATTTCTCTAAAATAATCTAAAATAAATCTAAAATTTTCTGGGGGGTGTCCTGAGCTCTGAACCCTGGCAACTGTGAAGATGCACTGAAACAATGGCATGTACAAATGTACCTAAACTTTTAGAGATTTTCAAATACTCAAACTCACTATAATACAACAACTACAGACCACAAATTAAACAAATTAAACAATTTCCATGAAACATAACTTTTAGGTACAGAGGACACCTTAGTATAACAGAAATACTATATATCTTGTACCCCTACTCTCGCTGATTTTAAGTAGATTTGTGGGAAGGGGAATAAAATAACTTACTTTCTGCATCTCTTCCAGCACAGGAAGGAATTTTAAAGGAGCTTTGGGTTACCCAGTGCTTGTCTCATTCTTATCATGAACTGGACACCTGTGTAATGACTTCTTCCAAACTCTCATCTCAATAAAGTGTCCCTTCTATGAATCTCTTAGAAACAAACAAATAAAAAAAAAATGGGATGGCGATCACTACCTTCCAACTCAAAAAGGCACTAATTCAGTACTTATTATGTGTCACCTTGGACTACTTATTAATCTTCTCCATAACACATCCTCCTCACTTGCAAAATCAGAATGACAATAGTGCATACCCTTAGTGTTGTTGTGAGGATAAAATTAGTTAAAACAGATAAAGTGCTTCGAATAATGCCTCTCCCATGTTAAAAGCTCCGTAATGTCAGCCATTATTATTACCGTTCTTGTTCTTGCCCTCACCCAGACATCTTGCTGAGCATATAAAGATGAAGACCATCATCCTTACCCCTGAGGAAATGATCATTTAAAAGGGGAGACAGATAGGCCAAAGATGAATCACGATAACATATGTTCATTGGTATGAGGCCAGGCCACTCTGGCACAGGGGCACTGATATCAGATCAGCTCAGTCCGTGCTGGTAAATCAGAGGATTTTAAAAGAAGAGGATCCTGATCTAGGTTCTCTAGAAGAAGTTGATTTAAAAAAAAAAAAAAAAGGAAAGAAGAGCATTTTCGCCAAGGAACACGTTCAGCCAAGAGACTAGGACCCAGAAAGATGCTTGCATGTCCAGGGACAGTAAACCGTTCTCTGTGGTGTGAGAATGGAGAGCCTGGGAAAGAGACAGTTCTTTCTTCCAGGCTGCTGCAGCTCTAGATTGATTAGATTGACTTTTCACACCATACATATATCTATATCTATATATATATATATAGATCTAGATAGATAGATAGATAAATAGATAGATAGATAGATTCCAGTACTATGATCATTAGTACTAGATCATTAGTCTCTGGTCCTGCTTCTCCCACCATCCTATGAACACCACAAGGACAGAAGCCATGTCTGATGGTTTTTCTCACCTGTCACACTTTAGACACTGGGTAAAAAGGCTTTTGTAAATGTGTAGAAGCAGTTACTATCTAGTTACAACTCTGTGTATGTGTAGTGATAGAGACTAATATAGTAATCATGACTTTCTACTTCCTATAATTTTGTCCGTCCTTCCTTCCTTCCTTCCTTCCTTCCATCTCTCTCTCCTTTCTTTCTTTCATTCTTTCTTCTAAGAGAAAGAGAGAGCTCACCAGTTGGGGGGAGATGGGCAGAAGGAGAGGGAGAGGGAGAGAATCTTAAGCAGACTCCACACCCAGCATGGTGCCTGATGCAGCACTCCACCTCATGTCCCTGAGATCATGACCTGAGTGGAAATCAAAAGTCTAGACGCTTAACCAACTGAGCCACTCAGGTGACCCTATCTTCTGTATTTTCTGATGTTTTGTTATCTGGGGCCTTGTTGTTCCAGAGAGAGCCCCTCAAGGACTAGCCAATTCCTTGAAATAGTAAAGGACTTGCCCACAAGCATGCTTTTCATCAACCTGAAGCCTATACCCCAATCAGCTCCTTTCTCAGGATCTCACAGGGCAATGACAGCTGCAAGCCTGCTTACCCTGCCATCTCTTGCTTTCTCTCACAAACCATAATAAAGGCACTTGCTCAGAGTTTTCCTTATTCCTTCTACCCCTGTGACTGACCCTGGTGCTTCCTTGTGTGGCCCCCTTAGGACATAGCATGCCCCCTCCTCTTGGGAACTGTGAGTAAAGAAAAGAATGTATCTCTTCAATGACAATTGTCTCCTGATTTGTCTCATTATACCAAATAATAATAAAATCTACATTTTAAAACAACTAATCACTAAATAGCAGGGGGGGGCTGCTCATCTTAATAATCTTGTTGATGGCTTTATAGGTCTACTCTATTGTCCTATTTACACAGTGACAACAATAAGATTGGTAGGCTTCTCACCCTGAGCTAGATTAGGAGATATTTTTTATTGTAAATTCAAGCATGACCTTAAAAACCCTTAGGGATTTCCACTTTAAATAGAATCTTACTTACATTTCCAGTGACATGACCACTGAAAATTTTTCATTCATATGATTTGGTGTAGTTATACATTTGCTCCCCTCCCTCCAACACACACTTTTTAAGGTAATTGGGCATTTAGAAAATAGCACATAAAATCTCTGATACATTAACTGATGGTTATTTTTAGGACTCGGGTCCAAGGGTCCTACTCCTCTAGTTCACCTTCTACCTCCCTACCCTCTGACTCTTGGAATCCTGGGGTCTCTGGTAATAGAGATATAGAGAAATAACTGATTGACTGGACATAGCACAGAAGTGCAGAAGCTAAGTCCTTTGCTTAAGATAAGCCATTTGCTATCCTTTTCTCTTTAAAATAAGAAATAGCAAAGGAGGCATGTCCCATGGTCAAAGGAAAAGGCTCTGGTAAAGCCTTCCTAAATTTAAATGCCGGCTTAAACTTCCATGACTCTGCAACTGGGAAAGATACTTCACTTCTCATTTCTCTTTACTTTACTTTTCCATCTATTCAAAAGGCTTTTGTTAGCAATATCATATATATATATATATATATATATATATATATATATATATATATACACATACATATACACACATCTATATACATCTATATGCATATATATATACATACACATACTTACCAGCTCATAATTAGCAATTTATAATAAATATGTAAAACATATTCAAACTAAAAATAAAATGATGGAACACTCAGTTTCTTCCTCTTATATAAGATAGGAATAACACTAATATCTATTACTCAGAGTTATAGTAAGGATTAACTGCAATGATCAGAAGCACGCTTTCATATGCAAATCCAATACATTGCAATTAATTGCAGAGTGCATGTGTCTCTCCTTTTTCAATCCCCAGGCTCTTTTATTTTCTCTTTCTTACTTACTTCAAGGTCTTTCTACTCTTGCTATTAATGAGATTTCCTATAAATCAGTCATAAGTAACGATTTATGAATTATAGCCAGTTCAAAGGTAATTTATAACCCACAGAAAATAACGCTTGGTACGTGCACTGAATCGAATAACCTACTATCAACAAAAGGTTTTCTATTTTTAAAATCTAAATTATGTTACTTTACATTAAAAGCCATGTTTCAGCATCTCTTTCATAAGATGATTTTATCACATCAAAAAGAAATCAATTTAAAAGTAGGCTCTATCCATTACAATGTCATCTGACAGGGTTTATTTACCAATGGATCTGTATGGGTTTTGAATTAAGCTGTAATACTTTCAGCCTTGTCCCAGAGGATATTCTGACTTTGTCAACAGACCTTTCTTCTTTCCCTACCCATGCTTCAGTGCACTGAGATACAGGGGGCTGCTCTATTTAGCACAGTTTCATTGCTCAGTTAGCAGAAACTAAGTCTAGGTATTAGAACTGGTTTGGAAGCCAGGTAAAAGAAAGGTGAATTTATTAGCCACAACCACTCTTGCCCACAGAACACACAGTCACCCTCATAATTATCTCCAGCAAATCTCCACCCTCATATGAATCTCCTAAATTCTGAGAACCAAAACCACTTGCCCCACACTCAGCCTGGAAACAGACCTCCAAACAAGACCTTTCTGTTGACATACCCATGATGTTTGCTCTTCCATCATCTTTATTAGCCTCTCTATCTGTGGGGACTCTCCTGTCCAAGCAAATTGTTTCATTGCCCCTCTAGGAATCTGCCCAAAGACCCATCAGGACATCTAATGGCAGTTCATTCTCTAAGATTCTTTTAATCTCTTGCCTCACCTAGCTATTTTCACAAATCCTAGATGGCTGTACTGCAATCCTAACTCTCTCCTAATCAACCTCCCACAGTGAAAACTCCCCTCAAATCAGACTTCCAATTCTCCATAAATTCTGTCCTAATCTTTACCACTCTATTCACAGATCCTCCCATACCTATGTGAGATGGTGGCCTCTCTTAACAGAATGAGCAATAAACTTGCTCTGTTTTTTCAACAAGTTGTTTTGGGAGTCAGCTTTTTACAGCACTAAGAATGGATTATTCATTTAAATTGTGCTTGAACCTCTCTTTCTCTCTTTCTTCACATTTGTTGCCTCCCCAACACTTTCATTCCTTACTCTTGCCCTAGAACATTTTGTTCGGGAATCTTCATTCCCATCCTTAAAAAAAATTTTTTTTAAATCATGAAACTATATTCTCTTCTTTGGAAGAGTCTGACTCAGGACTGCTGGGTAAATAGAATTTGGTTTAAGCTAGGGCTAGGCAAACTTTTCCTGTAAAGGGCCAGAGAGTAAATATTTTAGGCTTTGCAGGCCATATGATCTCCTGTTGTAACTATGCTACTCTGCCATTGTAGCCTAAAAGTAGTTGTAGTGAAAAGGTAAATGAGTGGATATGGCTGTGGTTCTGATTAAACCTGTTAGGAGCACTGAAATTTGAATTTCATACCATTTTCACATGTCTCAAAATATTATTCTTTTTTTGAAAAAGGGAGAAGGAGAGAATGAGCAAAATGGGTAGGGCGGAAGGTCAGAGGCAGACAGAGAAGCAGGCTCTCCACTGAGCAGGAAGCCCAATGTGGAGCTGGATCCCATGATCTTGGGATCATGACCTGAGCCGAAGGCAGCTGCTTAACCAACTGACCCACTCAGGTGCCTCTCAAAATATTATTCTCAACATTGTTTTCTATTTAAAAATTCAAGAATAGGGACGTCTGGTTGACTTAGTCAGTTGCACCTCTGCCTTTGACTTGGGTCAGATCCCAGAATCCTGGGATTGAGTCCCACATCAGGCTCCTTGCTCAGCAGGAAGCCTACTTCTCCTTCTGTTTGCCACTCCCCCTGCTTGTGCGCGCGCTCTCTCTCTCTAACATATAAATAAATAAAATCTTAAAAAAAAAAATTCAAGAACAATCTTAGCTCCTAGGGCTAACCTCTGGACTATAGTTTGCTGAGCTCTTATCTAAACAAATATTGGTTGTAACATTTCTGTTGCCAGAGACTGGTTAGGTCTGGATAGGTGACACAATTTGGCCAATGAGATGTGAGAAGAAGTCAGCTGAGGGGTTCTGGAAATTTTTTTTCTCCCACTAATAAGAAGAAAAACAGGGGGAAGAAATAGTTATTTATTCTGTTTCTGGATATCGTTGTGAGTATAAGATGCCTAGAGTTGCTGAAGCCATCTTGTGGCCAAGAAAGGAGGAAACCTGAGGATAAAGCAGTTATGCCAAGGAAAGAAAATGGAAAGAAGGGAAGAATTTGTATTTTTTTTATATTCGTGATGGGCAACTGAATTAATGAATCCTGTTACTATCTTTCCTCTACATTTTCTTAGGATATAAAATATTCAACTTCTTACAGCATAAACAATTACTCTTTCTTGGTCACTTACAGTCAACCTATCTTGATACTTACATATTCATTCTCCTTTCTCCCTCTTCCCTGGTCTCTCCCTCCCTCTCACTTTTTTTCTCTCACCATCTCCCCATTTCTGAAACCAATGGCAAAGAAATAACAAGTAAGACAGCAGAAAAATTCTGATTTTTGTGTACCGTTATAAATTTGAAACCTACCAAAGGAAACAGCGTAAACTGAGGCATCCGTTAGTCAGAAAAGAGGTAAGCTGCATCCCTATCATGCTAAACGGCTTTCTACTGCAGTCATTTCCTGTATAATTCTTTAAATTTTAAAGAGTGCTAGAATACACCAGAGAAGAAAAAATAGCACCTCGAATAACACCATTATCAAAGATAGCTTACCTCTCCAAATTAAAATTCGTTTATAAATATTTTCTAATATAATTTATTTTTTTCCCCAATTGAAACCCAATTTTTTAAGTCGGTTGAGTTTTCTCTACTCCTTATATAGTTTTTTGTTGCTCTGCAGATTTCCAGTGAGAAGAAAATTTTTGTAACCCTGCCTAGGGCTGACCCTGTAGGCAAATGTAATGGAAGTAATACAACATTTAAATGGCTGTAAACCAGGGACTCAACCTGTCAAGTCAACAGGAGGTTCCTTGGCTGAACACACTGACTTGGCAATGTTTCTAGAAAACTGGAAGAAATTGAGATTGAAGAAGAAGAAGATGATGATGATGATGATGATGATACCTGAGTCTGTGTTTTCATTTTTCTCTAAGACTTACTTGATTTATAGCAAAAGAATACATATGTTCAGGGTTTAGAAGTGACACAATTACAAGACCATCAGGTGAAAAGAAACAATGAGTAGAGAGAACTATGTATTAAAAAAAAAAAGAAAAGGAAAGAAAAAAAAAATCATGTGGCCAACATGTTGCTATTGCTTGGACAGTACAGTCAGGATTGTAAGAATGAAATTGGCCAGGACTTCTAGAATATTATAGTCTTGTTGGAGCTATAATACAAATGTACAGATACATATTTAAAAAGTGTACATATAGATGTCCTGGGTACTAATGCAAACCAACATATTCAGTATTTAAATGCCATAAAGGATTATCAGAAATAGCAGATAATCAGAGAAAATTTTAAGAGGATTCAGGATCATATGTAAGTCTCTAAGGGGACATAAACTTGCATTGAGGCAGAGTGGTGGCGGAGGAGGTAAGAGATTACTTTAAAAAGCAGAGGAGTAGGAGCATGAAATGAAGGAAAACTGACTTACCGGAAGCAGAAGGCTTATGCAGCAGAATTTAAATAGTTGACTTGGCCCAAATGAGGGGCACCACAAGTCTGCTGGAAGTTTGGATTTCCTTCAAAAAAGAGACTTAGAAAGAAACTGCAATCCCCTTAGGCAGGAAAGGGTTTGATGAGAGAGCACTGTGTATAAAAAGAATGATCTGCCCTCACATGTAAAAGAAATTTTGGAAAGAGGAACAGTTGACGGAAGAGTCCTACGACTTCAATAATCCACATCCCTAGCATTGCTTTAAAACTAAATGAAACTTCTCTTCATGATCTGATGACTGAGATGTGCACAGGTGGAAATTAATTAGCCCTCGTTGAAATCCCGTAGACCACGAAATACCAATGAAGGCGAAATTAGCTTCTGTCTGTGGTCACATGGGAAAAAAATTATACACAGAGATGAGGGTATGATTTTGGAAACTCTGATGTTCATGTCAAGAGAGAGGCATCTCGGATCTCTGGTATTGCTCGTGTCTACTCTGTAAATGGCACACCAAGGATGATTAAACACATGTACCATTTTGGTTCCCTAAAGAAATACCGTACTTTCCAACTTGAAACAATGCTGAAGCACAGAAAGAGCCAGAAAGCTGTATTAGCATAACCTAGAGGAAGAAAAACCAGATTGAGAATGGAATGAGGAGGACTGGAAGGTTGGCTCAGTATTACCGACGGTTTGATCTTTGGCAAATTGTTTTTCTCCGAGGTGCACCTTTCTCAATGGGAGTGATGGTAATACCATTAATAAATAGACATTGAGAGAATTACTTGAGTTAAATGTCATAGCATAAACTAAAAACAAATCCCGAAACCTGCCCCTGTACCTCCCAAAATGCCACTATCACACAGCCCGTTGCTCAATGCAGAAATGTAAGACTCTTCCTTGACTTTTCTTTTTCTTTATTTATATGCAACACAGTACTATTCATGGGATTCACTAAAATAAAACTTGAGATCAGTCTACTTTTCCTTTCGACCCTCTCTAGGCCAAATCATCTTCATTTCTAACTTGGACCACTGAAATACCATCTGACCAGTTTCTCTACCTTTGCAATTGCCTTACCACAGTGAATTCTCCATAGGGCATTTAGATTTTTAAATTTAAATTTAATTTTTTTAATTTTAAAAATATAACTATGTTCATGGCATTCTTCTGCTGAAATGCCCCTATTCGCTCCATATCCTTTTAGAGTAAAATGCAAACTGTTTTGGTCCCCAAATCGAGATCATCTGATACCTGCCTGTGTCTCGTACCTTTCAGCTTTTCTTTATCCCCCTTCATTGGACTTCCACATTGGACTTCCTTTGGTCCTCAAATGCACCAAGGTTTTCTTCCCTGGGGACATTTGCAGTAGGGTCCCTCTGCCTGCAACACATGTCCTTTGATTTTTGAGTGGTTGGTTTTCCTTGTCCTTCAGAACATTCTTTAAATTTTTCCTTCTCAGGAGGTTTTTTTCTTGACCATCCAGCCTAAAGAAGTGTGTCTACCATCATCAATGATATCGCCATAATTAATTTTTATCTTACTTATTGTTGGTATTTTTCTCATATCCTTAGATGCTTATTTCCTTACTGTCTGTGTCATCTGAATGGAATCTTAAGTTCCATGGAGCAGAGACTTGTCTGTCCTATTCAGTAGTTTTCACCTGGAATAATGTTCCTCAAATATTTGCTAAATGTATGAATGAATGAATAAATGAGTAAGCTGTTGTCTAAGCAGCCCGTAGATAGTTAAGGCTATAAAGTCACTGAGGACCTAAATGACATCACACTCACTAATTGATCTAGGGATCCCTAGCATCTAGTAGAGCCCAACTCACACAGTAGGAATTTCATCAACTTCTGAAACAATGCTTGTCTAGCTTTTAACTATTTTCACAGAAGTCCTTCCTACAAAGAGAAGTTAGGGAGCGCAATGCAATATAAAGTTCATTTCATTGTTTCCTAGCTCTTTTTTCTATTTTGTGTGTTTGTTTTCAGGGGAAGGCTTCTCGATTTCCTTTTTTTATTATTGTTAATAGCAGCCCTATTTAAGTTTGGCCAAACAATGCCCTCTGCTGTATGTGCCTAAAATAGCATGATTGCCTTGAAATTCGAATGTGGATAATGTGTAAGTTGTTCTCCTGATTTGCTTCTTCGAGTGCACCTACATGTACATCAGAGGTAGGGAGGTCTGGCTCAGCTTCTGGGTCACTCCATCGGGTCAGAGCCGTTAGAGCAAAGAACAGAAATTCATAGGGCAGAAAGTCAAGTAATCTTCAAATCCCCTTTAAAATGGAAGAGATCTTGATCACCACATTTCTGCTTCAGGAACTCATTTGAACCATTAATTAGAAAATCCATGGGTTGAAAAAAAAAGACCTCTTAATTCTTTCGTCACAACCCAAAGGAACAAGATGGAAGAGGCAGGGGATTATGGTAGGCGGTCACAGCTCCACCTCTGTTTTCGCTACGAAAAGTCAAATCTACTTCATGTTAGAAAAGCAGACCCAGAAATATAGCTCATGACTTGGCAAGGCTAAAAATAAAATTAATTTGTTTTTTCCTTCTTGTTTAGTCTCACATGATGCAGGAGAGATAAACATACCTGGCATGAAGTTTCTGGCTGGTTATGAATCCTTTTGATCATATTCACTTTTTGATGTTTATTATTTATGAAGAAATGCAATATAAATGACTGACTTGTTTCTCAAATGAAAGGGTGGGATTTGAGGTGTTCAGAGATATGTTTGTATTTTTATGATAGATGTTTGCTCTGTTGGTTTTGTGAAATGAATAGCCGAGAAAAAAGCTTAAAACCTTAAGCTCCATATACTGCTTGATATTTCATTCTTCAGGAAATGAAATCAGACTGTCCCAATTATCAGAAATGCCTACTTTCTCCTTTGCACTAATATTTTTAAGTATAGATCCTACCAATGCGTAAAAACATCACTATTCTGCTTTTCCTTTTAATTCTTTCTCTTTTCTCAGGTTCAGGGCCACAACGTGATTAATACATGTTATTCTTTATCTCCGGAATTGCTCTCTTCTTCTTATACTTTTCCTGGGGGAGATCTATGCAGTTAACACTTCCCAGATTTAGTGTAACAAGCTTAGGAATCGAGGTGATCACAGTTCAAGAAAACATAACACACCAATAGTTCCCATTTGCTTTAGAGAATAAAGCCGACATCCCTTACTGCCTCTACCCACTAGATGCCAGTAGCACCCCCAGTTGTGAGGATCTAGTGTCTCCAGACGTTGCCAATGTCCCCTGGAGGGCAAATTTGCCCTCTTAAAAACTACCACGTTAGTGTGACACATAGGACACTCCATGATCCTGCGCCATACTGCTTTCCCAGTCTTATCTCCCACTGTTCTCCATAATACAGTCTAGGCTGCAGTCTGTTTCTGATGCTAAAAATATGCCTCCTACTTTTCCTCTTCAGAGCCTTGCTCCTGTTGTCTCCATTGCCAGCAACGTTCTACTCTGACTTTTCTGTCAAAATTGTACCCAATCTCAGAGCCAATTTTACAATGACCATTTCTATTTGACCTTCGTTAGTCTTATTGGCCGGGACTAATCTATCCTTCCAGAAATGCCTGTCATGCTAAGACTATAGCAGTTATCAACTGTGTTGGAATCTAAATGTTTGGGTATGTATTCAATCTATTTAATCATAAGCTTCTGAAAGACAGGACCTGGATGCTTTCTAGGCATGCAATAAATATTTGTTGAATTTTATTACTGAATGTAGCCCATATTTTAATTCACAGTCAGGAGCCAGGATGATACGCTGATTTTCTAATAACAATTAACATATAAAGGTCCATTGATAAGAACTGTATGAGAACCAAAAAAGTTAAAATGGTATACAACTTAGTACAAATGATAAAGAGAGGGGTTTAGTAATTACTCCTTGGCCTCTCATGCACATAAAACAAAAATATAAAAATAAATTCTGAAAAAGTAGATTGCCCAAACTCAGCATGTAAAGGTGTGATTGAAAACAATAGACTAAGTGAAAATTTCTCTTTACCATCAACAAGCTGTATCCTAAATATTACACCCAGAGTACATGGCACATTGTAACATTATATCTTTCATTACACACACACACACACACACACACACACACAGAAAGACAGAAGGAAAGGAAGGACGGGAGAAAGAAAGCGAGCAAGCTCAAGAAAAGTTGGTACTTACCAACTACTTACATAACTAAGTGAAGGCTAATGCAATATAGAGATTTTTTTTTTTAAATCAGAGATAAAAATGTGTGTAGTATCCATCTGTGAAATTGCCTAGAGGTTGGATACTCTCATATATATACTCTATCATTGTGAGAATACATGATTTAATATATACATAGAAGGATTTAGAACAGTGCCTGGTATATAGTCAATACTGTATGAACATTTGTTGTTGTATTTATGTTATTGTTATTTGTCTAGTCCCAGTGACAGCTGAAGTCCAATTATGGAGAATGACAGATACATCAGACAATTATAATCTGATGCTAAAGCAATTTGAATCATACAATTAAGTTTTCTTAGTTGATTTCTCATCAACTGCCTTATTGAATTATAATGTTTTTTTTTTCATGAAAATGCATAGTTTAATCCAAGAGCTCCTAAGAAGCTCACAAATGGATTTTAAACCATTTATGAATCTCCTGAAATTATATGCAAATTTTTGTATAAGTGTGGAGATTGTATATTTTTATAGGAAGATTATTCATTGGTTTTATCATCATATTCTCAAGGAGATTTATGACTCCAAAAAGTTTAAGTTCTACATAAAAAGATTTGACAGACTGAAGTACTTGAAGTGTCTGTTATAGCTTTAGCTATAATTTAACAAACTGGCATTCTGCTTTCTATATTCATGTCTTATGTGTTTATAAGTGTGACTACAACTTTCTCATGATGAGCTACCCAAATCAAATTTCCGAGAGTATAAAATTAAGGACCGTCAGACCCCATCTTGAGTAAATACTTCTAGACGAATGTCCATTGGAAAAGGTCTTGGAATGCCATCTTCCCTTTTGACAGTGATCCTTGCCACATACATTAACACTGGTATTCAGGTGACAATTTGTCACTCCCTGTCATTTTTTTAAGGAATTTGTGTCAAAGTAAAAATCAGGATGCTGCATAATGAAATGAGGACTTCTCTGCTCCAGAACCTCCCCCATCCCTCATTTAACCATCATTTATTCCTTAAAGGAAAATGCACTGAGATAGTGTAACTGAATTATTAATATTTATCTCTTAGAATATTTTACATAGTTTTGGTTGATGCTTAAACAGAAAATATCATGCTCATTAATATTAGTGAAGATCATTGTATAACAGGAACAAACCAAAAAAGTAATATTCTATTACAAATAATACAACCAAAATCCCAATAAGAATTTCCCCTCATACACACTCAAACACAAAATCTATTGTTGAATGAGGTTAAACTGCAGAGATCAGACACATGTTTTAGCCTCTCAGGACCCACAATAGAATGATTCTAGGCTTTCAGTTTGAAAAAGGGAATAAAAAGAAAGCAGATAAAAGAGGCTGAACATTGCGTTATGTTTAATCTAAGTATGAAAAATTATTTTTCTCATGACATTTTCTATTAGTCCATAGGGGCTAATGATATATTCTTTTATATGTTCATATTTTACATTAATATTTATATATTCTCATGTCTAGATTAATGACAGGCAAGTAACTAAAGAAACTTTTGAAAATCTAACAAGTCCATCTTCAACATAAGATCTTGGCAAGGCAGGTAGAGAAGGATTTGATTTCAGAAAGTTGGTAATGTAGTTAATGACCTTGCTTCCCATGCTTCCTTTGGATTGACGACTAGCTAGGAGGAGTTGATAGCCATTAACCCTCAACTGCTCATTAATCCTTAGGAAATGCCCTGTGCAAGGTCATCATTGCCTTTATAGGTTGAAAACAAACAAACCAACAATAGCATCCAAAAGGCATATAGATTTTTATAATGAGTAATATAATTTAAATTGCCATGCTTGGGAATCTGGAGAATAAATACCACATATAGAGAGTTATTCCAATTTTAAAATCACCTTCCAATGTTTTATCAAGTACTTCCCTGTTTATTCTTAAACAGTACAAAACCTAAATTTTCTAGACAGTAACCAAACACACACACACACACACACACACACACACACACACACACAGACACACAGACACACACACACACACAATCTTCCCAGGCAAAATACTAATGATGTTTAGGATTCATTTCATAACCATTAAAGTCATTTCAGCTCTAATAATGTATGCTTCCAAATATGGGTACCAATACTGTGTGAACTTTCCCTGTGAGGGAATCTCTTCCACTTAGTAACTCCCCATCACCAATCATTTGAAACACTGTGCTGTGACAAGCCTAACATCAACAACAGAGTCACGAACCAATGCCAAATGCTGCACTGAGTAAGTGTGTAGGTGGTTGAGCATATCATTAGAAGGAAAAGCAAATTTGCAATAGGATGGAACAGGGATAGGGAAGAGCACAGTGTAAGGTCTGAAGGCCTACTAAGAAATCATTTCAATAAATGAGGAATAAAAAAATGAGGGCCTCCTTTTTAGCTAAAATATAGGCTGACATGACATGAAGATTTTCACATCTCTGCTCTACAATCCTTAACGCTGTGAGACTCCCTTTGTAGTTCACCAGCTTCCTTGATTCCTGACCCACGACTGGCTGCTCTAACGCCTGTATATTTCAGACTCCCTAAAACATCAGAGCAAACCCATCCATCAGGTCCTGGCTCCTACTGAAGACCTCTGAACAACCACCTTCCAGTTCTCAGCATGACTCAAGAGTTTAATAAATTCACCAAAATGACCCACAAAAACCTGATAAGGAAACTCTCTTTAATTGAGTCTGTGTGTTTGAGATCGGAGCAAGGGGAGGAAACAGAGTAGACTCCTTCTGTGATTTCCAAGCAACGTCCTTTAATCAGAATGCAGATAGCAGCGATGGCCTCCTAATTGGAACTGGAGCTGGTTTCAAGTAACCTCAACACTGTTAACATTGCATAATGACAAAAGCTTGGTGATGACATGTCAGATAATGGGAATGACTGTAATCAGTGATTTCTTTGTTTCCCCCTAATGACCGCAAAAGAGGGAATTATATGGCAGATGCAGACATTTGGAAATTGGATTCTTAGTCATTTAGTTAAGGCAGTCCTCATTTTGCTTGGTGCCGTGTTGCACATAGGTCATGCATACTGGCACCAAGTCCTCTTTTTTTGCATAGTTCTTTTATGACAGATTTGCTCTCAGTTACCATGGAACCTTGCAACATGAAGACTCCATTCCAATATGAACAAGCTTCAGTTAACTCAGTACTGTGCAAAACAAGAACTCCAAGTATTATCTGATACTCATTGGCCCAAAAGGCATCATTTCCAAAAACATACCATGGGAAAAAAGATCAAGAAAATCCATGAAAAGCAATAAGGAACTGGATCCCCTTTGGTATATTAATGGAATATACCATTATAGTGACACACATGCATGTCCCTATAAAAGTAATCATTGATTAACTACTTTTTTCTTAGTTTGGAAAATGAAAATTTCCTTGGTTTGGAAAATGAAAATTACTTCGTGGTTGTTTCTCCACCATTTATTTTTTTAATTCTCTAAAGGATACATCCTAGGAAGAATAAATTAAAAAACACAGGGGTGACAGTCAGATCCCAATACACATATCACACATGCTAGGTGACACCAATGCAAATCACTTAAACTTTCTGTACCCTTCTGTCAAGTGAAGACAAAATGAATACCTGCTCTTCCCAGGCCAAAGAAATACTGAAAATATAAGGTTTAATCAAGAATAAATGTAACAAAAAGCAAAACCCACAAAATGAGGGTAAATTATGATACTTTTGTCACTCTTACACTCCCCAGCCTCATTTTTTAAGTTGCACCTGCCATGTGAACGGAAGTGGAAGATGGATAGGGATGTAGGCAAAATTCTGAGATCAGTGGTTGGAACACTATTGCTTATGGACAAAATCTGGCTCACCACCTTTTTTTTTTTTCAATAAAGTTTTATTGGAATACTCCTTTACCCATTCGTGTATGTATTCTCTATAGCGGCTTTCACCTTAAGGTGCAAAATTGCATAGTTGTGATAGACTATAAGGCTCCCAAAGCCCCAGATACTTACTTACTGACCCTCTACAGAAAAAGTTTGCTGACCCTGCTCTGAAATTTCTATAATTTCTTTTCTTACTCACTCTCTTCAGCCCAACACCTGCCAAGATGATCCATTAAGGTCTATAAATAGAAATATTAGAATTTCTATTTATAACTAATTTTTTAAGTTTTTTTTTTTTTATCTTAATTTGAGAGAGAGAGCGCACAAGTCAGGGGGGAGAGGGAGAAAAGCAGGCTCCCCGTTGAGCTGGGAGCTCTACACAGGACTTGATCCCAGGACCCTGGGATCATGAGCTGAGCAGAAGGCAGACATTCAACCAACTGAGCCACCCAGGCACCCCTATAACTAACTTTCAGCTCAGAAATAAAGAGATTCATTTTTACTAATGTGGCAATGGTTCCAGGTGTGAGGAGTCCAAGCAAAAGAGGGAGTTCCATAACACAGCAGGGTGATCTGTGGTACAATTACTTTCTCATATGTTTTTAGCACTTGGTGACATACTACAATCTCTGTCTGTCTGGCTAAGTGGCTTCAGGGATTCTTTTATTCAGTTGTGTTTTTTTTTTTTTTAAACTAACCCAAAATGGAGAAAGGAACATAAAGGGAATCTTTCAAAGGCATCACAGAGTGAATATTCTAATAATAAGTCAAGCATAAGCACACAGGTAAAAATGACAGAGCTAACATCTTCTCTCCTAGTATGAGCTCTTTGAAGCCTTATGATGATTATATATTAAAGAAATATGCATTGTGATTAATCTTGTATATGTATATACATCTACATATATACATACATAACATATGTGTATATATGGGGGGTAACAATTATGCTCTCCAGCAATCATCTCCTGTCCCAGTCTTGTCAAAGCTCTTTACTCTTTCCTGAATTCTCTAGAAGCCCACCAACATTTCTGACTGATACATGGCTTCTTTTCAGTTTTTTCCTCCCCACTTCACCCCACCCCACTAAAGCATCTTGCTATGCAAAATCAATGCCTCTTCTGTCCCTGGGATTGGGAACCCTATTTCTGCATGCCCCTCTGGATCCTGGGAGAATGACCTGAAAACACGTCCTTAAGAGACAGACTTTGTAAGTACCCTCCCTTCCTTCCTTTCCTACCCCTCTGCTAAAAGTGTCTTCCTCTCACCATTGTTGGAAAGACGGCTTAAAATCTGCAGGTTGAAGCTTTAAAGCTCATGAACATAGAACCCAAATTAAGAATCATAAACTTTGGGCGCCTGGGTGGCTCAGTGGGTTAAGCCACTGCCTTTGGCTCAGGTCATGATCTCAGGGTCCTGGGATCGAGTCCTGCATAGGGCTCTCTGCTCAGCAGGGAGCCTGCTTCTCTCTCTCTCTCTCTCTCTCTCTCTCTCTGCCTGCCTCTCTGTCTACTTGTGATCTCTCTGTCAAATAAATAAATAAATAAATCTTAAAAAAAAAAAAAAAGAATCATAGACTTTGAGAGTTTTAATTTTAAAAGGAACCCACAGACTTCGGTAAAAACTCTACTTCCTCTTTAACTATACAGAGATCTGGTCAGTAACTCTGAATCTCCTTTTCCTCACCTGTAAAGTGGGCATGCGATTTTTTGTCCTTCCTGTCTCATTACCAGGATAACTTTAGAGAGTTGATGAATTGTGAGATGACTTATAACTTATAAAACATACATAGTGGGTAGATTTTTTTTTAAATTTTGAATCCATACTGAAAAAAACATATAATCAGAAATGTGGGGGAGGGAGGGAAAGAGAAAGAGTAAAAACCACAGCTCTCTGTGTGGCAGATACTCCTGTGCACTTTACATACACTTGACTGAATCTTCCTAACACCTGCGCGCAGTAGATGCTTCTTGTAGCTCACCCCAAATCACACGATTAGTAAATGATCTCCAGTCTGTCTCGCTATGCCCTTTTACCCACCATGCCAGATGGATACACTTTCTACTAGCTATGTTGCTTTGGAGAAGCAATTGACTCTCTCGGCAACTTGTTTCTAAATGGAGGAAGAAAACACCGCTCTTATGCTGTGCTGGCTGTATTATTATAACTATTCTTAATGAAACACCACTTCTTAGACGTGCTCGTATTCATTTTGTCTTTGAGAAACCAAGACAGAGCATCTACACACTATAATCAAGGCTTTTCAACCAGCCTGTTGTAGGTTCTGGACTTCAACCACCAGCTCTAGATCCATTTTTCCTTCCAGCACACTGCCTGGCAATGGTTGTGGTGGGATCAACTTAGACAACTTAAATGCCAGTATCTAGCAAATATTGCACACACAGTAGGTACACAATACATAGTAATTTTTTTTCTAAATAAACTCCTTCTTTCTCTTGGAATATGATCAGCACAATGATTTTACGTTCCATTTGGAAGACTGAAAATCAGGACTGAGGAGACAGAAACATCAGTGTGGGTTGCCTAAACCAAGGAAAAACCATAGCCGGGGTGGAAATGTGGACCATGATAGAAGCCTGCAAACTGGGGTGCCTGGGTGGCTCAGTGGGTTAGAGCCTCTGCCTTTAGCTCAGGTCCTGATCCCAGGGTCCCGGGATCAAGCCCCGCATCAGGCTCTCTGCTCAGTGGGAAGCCTGCTCCCTCTTCTCTCTCTACTTGTGATTTCTGTCTGTCAAATAAATAAAATTAAAAAAAAAAAAAAAAAAAAAGAAGCCTGCAAACTTTCCAGCTGGCAGCCAAGGGTTCCTTCTTACCAGCATGTGCTTCCTTAGTAAACTTCACTCTCAATTCTTCTCTTTTTGAAGAAAAACATTTCCAGCTAATAACACAATTACACTTAAGTATCAGAGCTCATTTTAGTATTATTGCATTTGTTAAATCTAACTGAGTCCAAATTACTTCCTCATTGCTAATAAGAGAGGGGGGAGGAGGAGCAGAGGAGGACCAGGAGGGGTTGGGGGAGGAGGAGGAGGAGGGAGGGGGAGAGAGTTTCCAGGGTTAAAGGAAGAGAAGGAGACACATACACAGAGTAACAGAAAAACAGAGAGATAGCAACACTGCATGTAGCCTCAAGTCCAATGAATGTCAGTTAAACTTGCTGCCCACAGTTTCTATGGAAACCCCTTAAGTTAAGAGTGGAACACAGACATTTTTTTGGACTGAAATTCACAAGCTGTTTATTTAATTATGATGAAACACGAGACTGTTAGGGACAATACTATTATCATACTGATAGCATTTAGAATTCAACGAATAGGTATAAAATAAAAAGCTTAAAAAATTCTAAATCATCACCTTCATGTGAATTGCATGCAAATAAAATGTATCTTGTTTTTACAGGACTTCTCACATTATTTCCCATGGGCGAACCCCAAATTAGCCAAATGACATTCATTAAAAGGGAGTTCTTCAGAGGCCTCATGCCAATTATACCCCCCATGCCCAGTGAACAAAACCAAGGTCACAACATATTTTCAATTAAACCCAGGATAGCACCAAAGTGCAGCACAGCTGGAAAAGCAAGCACATTATTACCCCATAGATCATTTGTGAGCAATGAATAGGTCTCTGGTGTTTTTCTGTTTTATAGATATTTGAATATAAAAATAAAGAAAACAGCTTCAGATTAGCTTTTGCCTTCCAAAATAAACAACCACTTTTAGGGCATTACTCCTGGTGGCCGAATGAAGAATGATTGGAAGCCATCCCTTTTCTGTCCCTGATGGTGGAAAAGGTTTGCTTAGCCTTTAATTCGGCCACAGGGAACCATGTGATGGATGGACTCTTTCATACCCTTGTTCCCTCACTAGGGGAACATGGAGTTTCCACCTACTATATATCAGGCACTGTGCTAGGGACAAGGGAGGCAAGAAGATTAAACCCCAGTCCTTAGCTTAATTATGGACTTTTTAGAAAGGAATGCATTAATTTTACTGATAAATATTTATGGAGGGACAACTACGGCTCATGGGCATTAGACTAAAGAGATCAATAAACCCAGGGCCCTGCCTCCCAGGAGATTACAGTTAAATGGAGACAAAAAAGACACACAATCATAAGTCAAAGAGCAAGGAGTCCGTGCTCCTGCCTGCTGCCTCACAGTATCTCGTGCCTCACTTCTATCTCTCGCTGTAGAGATAGAAGAACTACCTACGGATGCTGTGCTCCAGAAGGGAAATGCATTTATGGGTGTGGCATGATTGGCTGGCAGAAGACAAGGTAGACGAGGGAGCTTTGGGAATATTTCTGTAGGAGAACCACATTTTCAGATCTGTCTATGAGCCACCCCGTCCCTTATAAAATCTTTACCCCATAAGATACAACCGAAGGAAGGGACACTCACAAGAGAAATGAATCCCAAGGAGAGTCATCTCTGGTTTCAAGCTGGGAACATGAAGGCTGTCTCTAAGCTGGCAAAAGAGAAACATACAAGAAATGTGCAAAGGTGACTCAGGGAATATGTCTTTTCTACTATACTGCAGCCTTTTTTTTTTTTTTTTCCCCCAATTCAGTAGTGGTTTGCAGTAGCTGGGCTTCCCACAAGTTGCTCGTGCTAGCAAAGCCCGTCATGGCTGTTATTGGGTTTGACAGTGTATAATGAGCCACTTCACATTAGCTGCTGTTGTAGTGTTCAGCATATTGTGGGAAAGATTTAGCATGAATCATCACCCACCTAGCTCTCCATTGTGGTCTCTATGCTGTAAATAGGCAACGTGTTTGCCCATCTAAAAAAATAAAAAAATAAAAAAGCATCCATTAGAACAATTCAGCACATTTCTGGATCTGCTGCCACCACCATCACCACAGACAACACTGGTGACAATATTTATTGAATTGCCACGGAATTTTAAGATTCTCCCAGGCAGAAAGCCAAGCAGCTATTTTAACCACTGGCCATTTGGAACAATGCATTCTTTAATGCCAATGAAAAAACGCATTTGGAATCAGAAGACCTAACTTCTACACTCGGTTCTGACTTATCAGATGCGTGACCTTCAACAGGTCACATTTTCTCTCTGATCCAGTGTCTTGACCAAAACCATGACTTAAGATCAAATAAGATAAAATATTTTGAAGATGGGTAGAAAATAGTTAAACAGAGCACACCGAATTACTCAAGTCAAATGGGATGCTCAGAGTTTGGACATAAGCATGAGCTGTGATCTCTAGTTTTTCTTTTTCTGTAGCCAAACACAAAAGAGATGCTAACATCTCTTCCTCCTATCCATCCCGATTCCTAGTCCCTGCCTCCTTCCCACACTCCCCTGGCAATGGCACATTAAAAGTCAGAATCTGAGCTGAGGGCCACACAGTACTTAGAGTGAAGAAACATGAAGAGACAGTGCTGGCAGTTTGCAAAGCATCATGAAGTAAACTAAAGAATCTTTAATTCCCACAAACACAGATCTTTACAGCCGAAGCTTAAACATACAGTTGGTGCAAACAGTATAAAGCGGAAACCCTGAGCAAGTCCAGATGGGTAAAGCCCACACAATTAGTAATCAAGATCAAGGGACTGACATGGATATTGAAATCACCAAGAATTCTATCAGGAGTAGGACTGGAAAGAACAGCAGGGAGGCAGGTGTTAAAATCTTCAAGGAATGAGGAGGAGTGAAGTGTGGGTCTGCTGGTGACTCCTACAAGGAGGTGTTAGCTGGTGGCCTAGTCTGATGGTGTAAGCTTCAAAGCTGGGCACTTGACTGTGATAGATGGTTCTGTGGAACACAGAATGTAAGTAAAAGTGCTTCTCAAACTTCAAAGCAATATACCACTAGTGAATATTACTATTATTACATAAGTAAAACTGAATATAATTAAAGTTTATTTCAGAGATGATCTATGGATTTTCCATTATTGGTTTTAAAAGATCTTCTTGGAAGTTCCCCCAAATCTCATGGTTTTAAGAACCACGTGAAATGTGAGTGACAAGTTAACATGTCAGATCTGGATTTATAATAATGTGAGAGCAAGGCAGTGGGTAGCAATTAGTGTATGTAGAGAGGATAAAGAAGAGGTAGAAGAAAGAAACTCATGCTCATTGCTAAATCACGTTCCCAATTCTTAGTACTTATATTAGACAAAAATTAGCAGTATCTGACATAGTGAACAACCTGTCCTTTCTGAAACACTGTCTGCACTTGGCTCCTGGGAAACCACTCTCTTGATTCTCTTTCTACCTCGGTGGCTAATCTGCTCCACCTCCATCCCTGGTTGTGCCTTATCTGTCAGGCCACTAAAACCCTGAAGTGCACCAGAGCTCCAGGAGTGAACCTATTCTTTGTCCAGACTCACTTTCCACGTGATCCCACGGTGGCTTTAAACACCATCTACAAACAAACATCTCCAGTCTGTAATGCAGACCTGCACATCTAATTGCTAACTCAAGACCTCCACGTGGACGCATCGAAAATCGATTTGTCCAATATAAAACCCTTGATTCCAACTCAACCTCCATCCCCAAGGAAGACTTTTTTAATAGCAACTCCAGTCACCTATTAATTCATTCATTTGACAAAAAATTTTAAGTTCCTACCGTTTGCCAAGCACAATTCCAGGGACCATCGTCCTAGTAACTCAAACCAAAGTCCCCTTGAATCTCCATTTTTCCACCTCATCCTCACTTTTGCATCCTGTTGTATCTAGCCTATCACCTTTACATCTTATTGCCTATACCTTGGGAAATTGTGTGTATCAAGAGTCTCATCGCCTCTCTTGCCCCCCCACTGCAACAACCTAGTCCATTCCCTATCGCATGATTGAGTTATTCCAATAGGCTAGTCCAATATCTGATGTGTTTGCTTCTCTGTGTGCACCCCCCCTCGGTTTCTTCTCCACACTATGGAGTAAAGTTTAGAGTCAACTTCAGAAGTTTTTCTGAGCATGAAATGAGGTGATGTCCATAAACCACTAAGCCTGGCATATTGTAAGCTCTCAGATAACAGGAAAGATTATTGTCATCTGAGAGAGTTTCAGTCATTGATTACTAAGAACTACTCTATTGACTTGGGGAGTGACTAAATAATTTGCCCACTTTTTTTAAAAAAAATATTTATTCATTTGACAGAGAGAGATCACAAGTAGGCAGAGAGGCAGGCACAGAGAGAGGGGGAAGCAGGCTCCCTGCTGAGCAGAGAGCTGGATGTGGGGCTCAATCCCAGGACCCTGAGATCATGACCTGGGCCGAAGGCAGAGGCTTAACCCATTGAGCTACCCAGGCGCCCCAATAATTTATCCACTTTTATAAAATGAGTGGCTGGGGCTGAATATGGTACTCATCCCCAAATACGGGATCATGCCTAGACGTGGGAAAATATACCACCTCGATCTTTTACTTAGCACCATAAAAACAAGATTGGTATCAAGAAAGATGGTCATGAGAATCTTACCCTTTGCTTTTGTTATACATTATAGATTAGAAAATTGTCTCATATACATTATCCTGTCTGGCCTTCACAGTTATGGCAGGTAAGCAGAATAGATTATATTTTTCCAGTTTGCAGATGAAAAAGCTAAAGTATAAGGAAGTTAAGTAATGGGGTTATGTTTAAAAGGAATAAAATTGATGTGATAACGATTAATAGAAGAAGCTAAGCATTTAGAGCTCTAGGCTGATACATAATCTTTCAAAATGAACATGTTAAAGGGTAAAAGGAGGCACTTATGCCATGAATTGTTCCAAGGTTCTCAAAATATGTAGGATCTTACCTCCCCCCAACCAAGAGAGGGAGAGGAAGGGAACTGAGGGAGGGAGAGGGGGAGAGAATCTTAAGCAGGCTCCACACCCAGCATGGAGCCTGACATGGGGCTCAATCTTGCAACCCCAAGATCATGACCTGAGCCCAAATCAAGAGCTGGATGTGTAACTGACTGAGCCACCCAGATGCCCTGGAACTTGCTTTTTGTGTGTGTGTGTGCGCACACACTTTTTAAACACATTGTACTATGTGGGAATAAAAAAATATACATGCATTGAGACATTATCAATGATTGCGTTCGTCATCCACATGCTCTGTGCTTGGATTCCCTGCCACAGGTGATCAATAGAGAATGAACCATTTATAGCACGGTACCGAATGTACTTATTCTGGTTTTGTCTGTAATTACTGTGCCACAGCTTGAAGGTCTGAAGTTAGAAGACTTCCCAGTGAAATAAAATTGTTGGCTCTTTTTCCCTTGGTTGGTACATGAAGGTATCTATAACTAGAAGTAAGCTGAAAAGGATTTGCATAAATTCCAGAAATGTGGTTGGCAAACTGGACATTTGCGTTCTTGCCTACCTCTGTGTCTTTCTGCATCATTAGATGACAGGCCTTGCTGGGACAGGCACTATATTCCATTTTATGGGCACGCATAACCCAGTTACTGCCATTTAGTACATGTTCAATAAATGTTTCTTGACTAAGCGAATAAAATAGCTTATATCAGAAAGAACCAACTCAAAGTACACCCGGAATCTGAATCACACACTTCATCTGTATGATTAGAAGGAAAGGCCCAATCAAAAACTGTCGATAACAATGATTTCAGAGGGTTCAAACTACAGTTTTCAAAGAGGGACAGTGATTTTGGAAATGTCTAGTTTGCCAACCACATTTCTGGAATTTATGCAAATCCTTTTCAGCTTACTTCTAGTTATAGATACCTTCATGTACCAACCAAGGGAAAAAGAGCCAACAATTTTATTTCACAGGGAAGTCTTCTAACTTCAGACCTTCAAGCTGTGGCACAGTAATTACAGACAAAACCAGAATAAGTACATTCGGTACCGTGCTATAAACGATTCATTCTCTATTGATCACCTGTGGCAGGGAACCCAAGCACAGAGCAGAGAACACACTTGCTCTGCCATTGCCTTAAAATGCAATAGTACAGCCATTTGTACATCATGGAAAATTAAGATGTCCATGCTGTTTTCTCTTAATAAAGCTGCTCAAATATTATTAATTTTCAATAGTTCTATTCCGACTCATTCCTTTGTCATCTGACTTGCCCACAGAGAGAATTAACCACTTACTTATCATTTTGTCCATAGTGCCCTTCATTATATCCCTTATCACCATGTGAGAACAAACACTGTATGCCAATTAATCAACTGGCACTGTAGAACACTGTGCTGAGCATACACAGAAAATAGAAGTTTGAAATTAAAGGGAAGTGAGTATCTGAAGTATAGACATGGATGAAAATATATTTGCTACTTAATATCCCTGTAGCGGCAACAGTACCCTAGTTTAACACTGGAGATCAGGATGTGTGGGAATAGGAGATGGTCCAACAAAAGTGTCCTTGATTTTCAAATAACAGCACCAAGTCAACCTCCTGCTCTAACCGATCTAAATCTATGCTCTGAAAGAACACGTGATGGCTGTGGTCTGTGTAAATGTGACATTTATCTTCATGAGTGTGTGATGAAGAATGGATCAGGACCGCCACAGTCATGAGTGACTTATCCCATCTCTCCTCACAAGTGAAGATAAATGACACAAAATATCAACCACCATACATGATATATATTTATTCCACATTTTTACTCCCACAGACACAAACATACAGGAGGCCTTTTCCTCAACATGATTGTTTTTCATTTTCAAAATATACAGCTAACAATAACAACAGAGAACCTCTGGGAAAGTCAGAGGCAATGAAAAATGCTGAAATGACTTCTACAGGACAAGCTATATGCCGTTACGTCAAGACATCTCTTCTACAGGACAAGCTATATGCCGTTACATCAAGGTTACGTCAAGACATCTTATCTCTGGGAACTCTAAAATGGCTGCAAACCTCCAGATAAGATTTCCACCAGTCTCTGACTGCTGTCATTAAGCTAATGTTATGAGAAAGTCACAAAGACCCTCCAAGGATACTACATTAGATTACTCCCCCACCTGTGGAAAATTCACATAGTGACAGTTCTAAGAGAGTAGCTTCCAAGACCTCCAGGTCATATATATTCTGGTTTACTGTGTTCTCCAATGATATTCATTATCCTCAGATGATGCATTCCTTAACTTTGGAGTTGGATTAGGATGACCTCATTAAGCTTCTTAAATTGTGGTAAGGTGGACAGGATACAAAAGGCTAAATAATGGCATCACCAGGGATGTTCTCCCCTCTCAGCCCTCATAGCCAGATAATGTGGGTGCTCAGTGTCAACCTACCTCTGGATATGTCCTTTTTGAGGATACCGTGCTGTAGAATCATTGAGAACATATGAGATCATTTTAAGTTATTGCATTCAAACCTAAACCTAATTTGAAGCTGGCCCTCTTGGGGAAAGACCCTGTCCCTTAGATTGAGCTCACTAGAAAATTACATCTGGATTATCAGAAAGCCAAGTCTTCTTTTTGCCAGAGCAATGGACAGTTGTAGTTTTTGCCTCCTATTGCCCGTGCCTGACTTTTCCCCCATGTTGTCAGTCCTTCTCTCCAGTCAAAGGTGGGCAGTGGACTCCGCTTACAGGCAGAACAATTCTTGGCCATATTCTGTAGCCTCACTCTCACACTCAGCCTCCCAACATCATTGTTCCAGATTTAGCTCTGATCTTATGCTCCAATAGCTTATACTCAATATTCTACTTTCGGAAATAATACCAATTTAGGGCCAAGACCATCCTCCCTATGTCTTTGTAATCTCATACGGGATTCCTGTCCTCTTACAAATTTAAGTCTTCAGTAGTATAACATAACCCAAATCTGGACCTCAACTACTAAGGATCTGATTTGTTTCTTAAATTTCTAGATATCAAACGTTATCACCTTAATCCTGATCAGAATTAATAGGCTTTTGACATACATCTCATTCAACATTAATTGAACGCTTAGTGAATACCAGGGACTATTTCAGACACTCAGGATTCTGTAGTGAGTCAGATAGTAAAGAACTCTCACTTCACAGGGGTTAGATAATAAATCATAAAAGATTGGGTAGAAATAAGTATTGAAATGAAAATAAAAGAGTGAGGAGGCAGGGGGTGCCTGAGCAGAACTATCACCTAGATTTGGTCTAGTAAGATCCCTCTGCAAAAGAAAATGCTTAACTTTCATAATGACAAGAAAGAACTCAGACACAGAATGATGTAGAAGAAAACCTTCTCTTCTAGCCAGAAAAGGCAGCTAACTTAAAGGCTCCAAGTGTGAGGGAATGCTATGACCTAAATGTTTGTGTTCCCTCTCAAATTCTTACGTTAAAATCCCAATGCCCAATGGGATGGTATTGGGAAATGCGGCCTTTGGGAGGTGCTTGGATCATTAGGAGGAAGTCTTCAGGAATGGGATTAGAAGAGGCTTCAGTGAGGTCTGTGAAGACACAATGAGAGTCCACAACCTGGAAGAGGAAGATGTTGGCTCCCTGATCTCTGACTTCATACCTCCAGAACTATGAGAAATATGTTTCTGTTCTTTATAAGCTCCCTGGTCTATGGTGTTTTGTTAGAGCAGGCCAAACGGATGAGACAAGAAGCATGTTATACTTAAAGAATAACAAGGGGAAGACTTGGGCTAGACGAGTAGGACTAACGTAGGCAACCATAAGCGTAGGAGATGTGGATGAAGAGTATGTTGGTTTCCTTTGGTTTTCACAACAATTGTCACAGTTTGACGGCCTAAAGCAAGAGAAATCAATTCTCTCCCAGTTGTAGAGGTCAGAAGCCTGAAATTGAGATGCTAGCAGAACTCTCCAGTCTTTTGGGAAGAATTCTTCCTCGCTGTTTCCAGCTCTAGTGGCTCCAGCTTTTCCTTGGTCTCTGGATGTATAACCATAATCTCTGCCTCAGCCCTCACATGGCCTCCTTCTCCTCCATACGTCTCTCTTATGGGTGGTCTCTTGTAAGGACAACTGCAGTTGTATTTAGGGCCCATCTGGATAATCTAGGATGTTCTCATCGCGAGGCCCTCAATTTAATTACATTTGGAAAGAACATTTTCCAAACAAGGTCACCCCCACAGGTTCTGGGGGTGTGGATGCAAACATATCTTTTAGGAAGCCACCCTTCAACCCACTACAGAGAGTTAGGCCTGGTGGCCCTGGAACAGCAATTTCTTTGTATTCTGTATGCAGTGACAAACTCTTGCAGAGTTTTCCAGGGAAACAATATAGTATGATTTAGACTTTTAAACTCTCGTTCTGGCTATGTGTGAGAACTGACCGAAGGGACCGATAGTAAATGAGCAATGCGTGTGAGAGTGGCTTGATCGGGAGTAGCCACAGCAAGGATCAAGAGAAGTAGAAAATTCAGGATCGTTTCTGGAGGCAGCAACAAGAATATCCGCTTAGAGATTACGTATGGGAATGGTGGCACAAGAAACCCCAAAACTGCCGTATGCCGCCGACCCGATCCAGCTGCCCAAATACCATCTGCTCCTGAACTCCCCACTGCCACGCTCCATATGTCTGTGCCAGTATGTGTGTGAAGGGATCACCTCCACTTCCCTGGCTATTCTTAGACCCTTGAAAATATTATCCATTCTGTGAGTCTAGGCCTTGTACTAGTTCCTAGGGCTGGGTGTGCTTTGTCCAACTTTATTTCAAGAGTCTGCCCTTCCCAGTGACCAATCTTGTTTTAAAACAAGGCCGTTCCAATTCTTTCTCATTCCAGTGCCGTTCCCTGGGGCATTCAAGCAGAACATAAGTGACTTGGTTCTACCCTGAAAATGGTATATCATTCAAGTTCTGCCCTGAAACGTCAGAGATGGATGCATTCTCTTCAGGTCAAGGTGACCAAAAACTCTCTGGGGACAGATCTGACAAAGTTTCAGAGCTTCATTATACAACAGTTACCAGGTCAGTGGTCTACCTGTGTTCTGTACTTAATCTCTACAGAACTATAGTTTCTAGACTGTCTTTTTACTTTAGGTACCACTTTTGAATACACACAGACGTAGGCCTAATAAAAATAGTATCTATTCTCGTAGCTATGTGTTTTTGAAGAAATTATGATTTCGAGTCAGGTAGAATTTATCTCCTTCAGTAATTCCATTCAAGTATAATCTATCCCCTTCATTAGATTGAAGTTCTGAGAGAGCAGAGTTTTAAACTGTTCTGAGAAGTTCACTAAAGGTAGAGATAAGAGATGACAGTGTGCTATAGTTTGTAAATTCAAGTCCCTTAATAAAGGCCAAAGTTTCATCTTGAGCAAACCATTTGATGGGAATGCGGCTGGCAGCCTAATAATATACTGTTGGGTTCTAGAGGATGAATAAAGCAACATGAGATCCTTGTCATTATTCCCTGACCTTAGGCTTTTCCCCAGTGAGCTATTCCCATAAGACACTCCAGAGTGTTTGCATAGTATTTTTTCTCGTAAGTGCCTGTCGAACTTATTTTAAATAAGCTCAACTTTTCAGAATGAGTTTAACTTCCATTTTTTATTCAAAACTCCATTTATCTGCAACCATATTTTCAATTTATCAATTATGGTATGTAATTTGTTCCTTTGTCCCTCAAATGCAAAGTAAATTTTAGGGACTTAGGATTCTAAAACCAACAGTATCAAGAAACAGTCTTATTAGAGCCAGCTGAAAACACCAAGAAAATAGACATACCTCGGAAACCAGACCACCATGATGAAGTAAGCAACGCAATCAAGCAAGCACATCAAGTGAATTTTTGGTTTCTCAGAACATAGAACAGTTACGTTTACACTATACTTCAGTCTGTGTGGTATGCGATAATATGTCTAAAAAATATACGTATCTTAATTAAGAATATGTTATTGCTAAAAAATGCTAACCACATTTGAGATTTCAGTGAGTTATAATCTCATGATAAATACATTAACAAAAAAATTTTAATAGTGTGAGAATCACCAAAATGTGACAGAGACGTGAAGTTAACCAATGTGGTTGGAAAAATGACATCAACAGTCTTTCCAGACTCAGGGTTGCCACAAACCTTCAGTTTGTAAAAGAAACAAACAAACAAAACAAAGCAAAACAAAAGACACAACTCAGTATCTGTGAAGTACAGTAAAGCAGATCACAGTAAAATGGGGCATGCCTGTACATTCCTAGGCATGTGGAAATTTGGCAAGGATGAGCAGAGGAGCTGCTGCTCTCTGGCTCTGGATTAGACCATCTGTGCATCTGAAAGACCTTTAATGAAATCCAACATAATCAAAAGTGGCAATTCTATAGAAATACAGGTCACCAACCTAACAACCATCTGCAAGAGGAAAAATGTTGTAGAAGGACATATTGTTGTTTAGTTCTAGTCCCATGTTGGGTTTGTTTAAGTGAGGGCTATTGTCTTCAATATGTCTTTGAAGCTTCCATCAAATCATTTTGGGTTAAAATATTTATTTTAACCCAAAATAAATAATTATTTTGTTATCTTTGAGTCACCTAAACCTTATTGAGCATAAAATGATTAAGTGGGAACTGGGCAGACAGTGGAGTTGGGTGGATCTTAATTATGCTGCACTGCAAAAAGAGTGAAGTCCCTAAGTCTACATAAAGGGAAAATCCCTTTGCAGATGGAAATTTGGTCATTGATTCCCCCCCCCCACACACACACACACTCAAGAGCCTGCAATCCTCCTCCCACTGCGACTGCCTGGAGAATCCTGATCAGGATAGAACTCTCAGAATTTTCAAATTGGAGTGAGAGAAGCCATTCCCAGGTTAATGAGCACAGAGCAGCAGGCATTTTGAGGAGTTTATTTGGAGAAAGGAAACGTCTGCAGAAATCAAGTGATTAAGATGTGATACTCAAAGCGAACTCTGAGCGATCTCATTAGCAAAGACTAAGAATAGTCTACAAATGTAATAAGAGCTCTGATACAAGGTCACAAACACCCCAGTGCAGGCCAGCTGTGTGGGACCCAGTGAAGAGAAAGACGCAGAACCTAACTGGACCAGATCATGAAAGCTCCTCTAGGATAGAGCAGAGTTTTTCCCCACATCCTAAGGGAGGAAGAACAGAAATGTATATGAAGGTTTCCACTGAATATTATTCATAGTTCTCCAGATGTGCTTATGTATATATTTTTTAAGATTTTATTTATTTATTTGACAGAGAGAAAGAGAGATCACAAGTAGGCAGAGAGGCAGGCAGAGAGAGGGCGGGAAGCAGGATCCCCGCTGAGCAGAGAGCCCGATGCGGGGCTTGATCCCAGGACCTTAAGATCATGACCTGAGCCGAAGGCAGAGGCTCAACCCACTGAGCCACCCAGGTGTCCCTGTCCCATTTTAATATATATTAAAATGTATATATTTCTATACCATGATATAGATTCAATTATTCCCAATTAATTTAAATAACTCCTGTACAGAGTGTCACTTTCTCACAGATTTTCCTTCAGAAATCTCCCTAAAAGGACCCCTGACTCACCTGCACACAGTGACACATCTCCTCTCTCTGACATTACATTATTTACTCTTCCCTTTTTAAAACTATATTCCCGCCTTCAGAAGAATACAAGTTTCCTGAGTAGAGGGAAATTATATGGCTTGTTTACTATCTTATTTCCTGAGCCTAGAATAATGTTTGGCACATGATAAGTCGCTCAAATAATTATTAAATGAAAAAAATAAAGAACCTTTTTCATGTCTTCATAAAATCTTTACCTAAACTATACTTCTCTGCATTGTTGTATGAATGAAAATATTGAAATGGAGGTTTTGGCTAAGGAACTAAGACATGGTAGATGATACATTCCAAAGAGGGCACAAATTTACAGTGGGGGCGGTCATATGTTTGCATACCTCATAATCCCTTACACAGAGCAAAGACATCAATGAACCAGAGAAGGCTAATAAAGAGGATTTCTTTGGAGAGAGCTATCCTGTGAGTTCCACTCCTAAGGAATATGATGGGTAGTCTCTACATCCTAATCCTCAGCTTAGTTAGAGAAGGACTTCAGGGAGATCATTAGAGGATTTTTTGAACGAATTGTCAGAGGGTTATGACTATCACCAATTCCAAAGCCAAGGATTCCTATCCCTTACCTCAAGACTAAGGATAAGGCTGTGAGAGCACAGTGCAGTAGACATTGAAGGGTGGTGTCTAAATCCCACCTGAAAAATCTCAAAAGCAAGAGACCCAATATTGATCACACGTATGAGGGAGTTGATGAGAAAGTTGTAAAGATATCTTAGATTCTATGTAAAAGAGTTTTTTGAAGAAGTCAACTGCTTCCCAGAGGGAATCTGAAAGTATTTCTGGACACCGAGCTACTGACAGAGTAAGTGATACATCAGAGAGTCTCACTCTTACCAAAGCAAATTTGGGAGGAGTCAGAGAAAAGAGGTGGGTCACCAAAGAACAGAGTCCCAGGGAAGTTACCCTAAGAAAGTCAATTTCAAATCTGGCAAACCCAAAGATATTGATGTCAACTCAAGACAGTACCAGGCAAGGAAAAGCTATTCTACCCACCACTTAACTTACTTTCCCTAACCATGATAACAAGTAAGAATCAAAATTAGGAGTAGGCAGGTAGGAGAAAAGTAGGAATAGAAGGTTCTATGACAATATAGAGAAGAATCCAGTCATGTCCATTCCCCAGTCTGTGATGTGAGGCTTCCTATCTGAAATCAGGCTTATGCTGAGGAAGGCAGGCTTCTTAATATTGAAATGAGTTCAAAGTTTTGAATTATATAATTTGGATATGTCAATTACTTACCACAGTACATTCTATTACATAAACATTTCCAGAAAGTTTTCAACTAGGGACCAAAGCAAAACTAGTCCCAAAGAGTAAGTTTGAAATATGAGAGAAAAATGAAATTGTCTTATAATTACATCCATAGCTTATATTCATTCAAAATAATAGTTACAATATTTTTACTGATTTCAAAATCATAGTGGGTCCAGTATGAGCTCTCAGAAAAGCTCTCTCAAATATTAAATTTCAAATTTTAATCTTATTTCTGATTTTGCTTTACATTTTGCTAATGAGTGATAACAAAGACAATGACATTTAAATAAATAATTAAATTGAGAATAGGGCTCCCAAATTGATACATATAAATTATTTTATAACCAGCAATAACCAATTCCCCATGTTTAAATATTTTCTAAAAGAGCTCATGGACAGAAAGCTACATTCAGGAGATTTTTTGTTTTGTTTTGTTTTTTTAAATTAGAGGCAGTAAGTCTTGTCATATTATCTGGAAAGAATACTACTCTATAGAAGAATTTAAGAAACCTGGGAGAATGAGATAAAATATCTATGTATATGTGTGTGTGGACGTGGGAGGGAGTGAGACACATAAGACGCAGAGTTTAGAAGAATACAAAACAGTAAATACTTTTGGTTAAAAAAAATAGCATTAAAAGGGACCTCTCCCATTGTAGTATAATACTAATTTTTAGTCTCAACTGGTCTTTGTGAGTTCTCGTGTTTTTATAAAATAGTACACCAGAAAGAATTGTGTTTGGTTGCCCATATTTTCCCTTTTCTTGACTCTTTTTATGGAAGTGTTTGAAACATCAATTTCCCATAATAAAGAATAATCAACTGATCTGACTCGTCAAAAAGTTGAAAAATTGGCAAGTTGCATATCTATCCCAACTCAGTATTTGTGTCTTTGGGTGTCTTTAAAAGCTGGCAAGCCAAGAGAAATGCCATTTAGAAGCATTAAAAATAGGGGAAAAAAAAACAACAACAACAACCCAACATTAACGTCCTAATTTATATAGACAAAATTCACCCTGATTAGAAGTCTTTTTCATTCTATTTCCTGTCCTCTCACCAACTGATTTAAACATACTGCCACATAGTCACGCTCTGTCCAGAGCTACAGAGACAAAAGCAATGGAGATTGTGATGGGTTTTGTCCCTTCCTCATTATTGACTTGCAATTCTAGAAACCACTGCTGATGACGAGGAAGATAAATGGGGAAGCAAAGCAAAGGTAGGACTTTTACCCTCACGCCTGTCTCTCAAGACCAGAAAAACTCCATGATGGCTAATTTGATTAAGAACTCAGTATTTTAAATATACATGAATGAGTGCAAGGGGCGATGGGTCATCCGTATCATTCCATGTATTTAACTTCTTACTCATCATGATCATCATTTTATTATCTGGAAAACTGGTTCCAGGAAAAAAAAAAATAAAAAAGACTAACCATTTGATCATTATTGTACCAGATGTCATTTCCAGCGCCAGTATTGTTGTCTCTTCTCCAGGGACTCAGTCTGTCTGACCTCCTTTAGCTCATAAACATCCCTGATGCAAATCCTCTTCACCTTCGTTTTCCTTTTGGCATTTTTCTCTAGTGGAAAGGCTAAAGGAAAATGGATCCTAATAATTTTTGGTTCAGAATTAGAGAAGGACACAAATGGAGTGAATTTTTTTTTTTTTTAAGATTTTATTTATTTATCAGAGAGAGAGAGAGGGGAGAGAGCGAGCACAGGCAGACAGAATGGCAGGCAGAGGCAGAGGGAGAAGCAGGCTCCCTGCGGAGCAAGGAGCCCGATACGGGACTCGACCCCAGGACGCTGGGATCACGACCTGAGCCGAAGGCAGCTGCTTAACCAACTGAGCCACCCAGGCGCCCCTGGAATGAATTTTTTAAAAAATTTGCTTCCTCTTGTCCCAGGGTAGGAGGGAGAACAACCTGTTTGACGATCTTCGCTCTCTCTTAAAGACTACTAAAATTTCTTGCCACTATTCTAGGAGTTAGAAGATTGTTCTGTAATTACGCTTTTGCCTGAACAGCAAGCTTCTTGAAACCTGCAAGTGTTTCGTCATCTCTGTAGCCACATTTTCTTGTTTTGCCTCTTCCCTGCCTAGTTCCTTGTTTTTTTTGTGTTTGTCAGGGCCAAGTACTATACCAAACTCTTCAGGTAAGAAATGTCATTTCCATCTACTTCAATGACAAAGGGATAGCAACTTAATAAGGTTAACCAACTCAGCCAAAGCTGGTAGGTAGCAGAGCCAGCTTTCGTGTCTAGGCTGTCCAAATTCAAAGATGAAGCACTTTAACTTGTATTTCTAAGTACCTACTCAGAAAGAAAGGCTTAGACAATCTTTATTGTGATCATTTTCACAAAACGGGATTGAACTCCCAACTTCCTCACAGCCTTTCTGCATGAGATGTTCTCATTTGTCATCTCACCCCATCTACAAGCTTCATGATCCCTCTAATCACGTCCACTACCTATCTCTTCTGTCTTTTGTCTTCTATTACAGTTTTGTTAAAGGGCAGCAACCATATTGCACATAGTCTTGATTAAGCAGGCATGCTATTTGTCAGGGAGCCAAGTAAGAAAAGTCCTTATAGTGGTCCCCTTAAGCCACTGCTTGGCACCTTTCCCAGAAAGCACAGTGCATCTTATCCATACCCAATCCACCATACCATGTGCAAGAACATTTATTCCCATTAAAAGTTTCAGATCTATTTTGAACCAAATTGTATAATACAGCCCAGAGAGAATGATAGTTCCACATTATCTTGAAGGTTTGATTTTAATAAGGATTGGCTGTCTCTCAGAGGGTTTAGAACAAAGTGTGCGGCATTTCAAAAGGAGTCACCACATCCTTTGATGTTCTAAATCTCTTCTGATTCCTGCTGGAGGTGAGAGTAAGGTAATATAAACTTCCTCTTAAAGTAACCCCTGTTTGTAACATGCCTACACTATAGAGATATTTGCTGGCAAGGCTGATTTCAGTTCCACAGTAGGATGCGAAATTAAAAGAAATTATACACACATCCTTGTATCTCTATATATGTGAATATGTGTATAATCTGAAGTTCAGTATGTTGTTATATATAAATTGGACTGTAAGTTGCTTCCAGAGTCAGTATAACATATGAATAGAAATTGCCCATAATAGCATAACAGCAATTATGATTACCTGGTTAGAAATACCAAGTAAAAGAAAACTCGCAAGCCGTGTGTGGTAGACACAATTCCAAGACGACGCCATGCCACACCACCCTCTCAGGCTGAGCAGGGCTTGTAACTTGCTTCCAACCAATGTTAAATTACAAAAGTGGTGGGGGTAGTCATGACTTTGATTGGTGTACATTATACAGCAAAGGTAACAAGAGGTTATTCCTATGATTATATGATACTAGGTAAGATCTGTCTTAGGAGACTGTAGAAAGAGATTCACCTGTTGGTCTTAAAGCACTAAACTACCATGTTGTCATAAAAGAGCCGCGTGGCAAGAAATTGTAAGTGGTCTCTTGTTGCCGAGCATGTGGCCCACTGGAAGCCAGCGATAAAGAGAGGACCTCAGTCTGAAGCTAGGAGGAGTTGAGTTTTGCCAATAATTACTTAAGTTTAGAATAGAACCCCAAGCCCTACCTAGAGCCTGGTCAATACTTTGACTGAAGTCCTCTGCAAACCTGAACTGAAGACCCAGTCAAGCTGCATCCAGAATCCCATCCCCAGAAACTGAGATAATAAATACATTTATGTTGTTCTAAGCTAATACATTTGTAGTAATTTATAACACAGCAATAGAAAACTAAGATATATAAATATATTTTTTCCTATTTATTTCCTGAAATTGTAGGGTCTGCTTTTCAGTCTTTTCTTTTCTTTTTTTTTTTTAAGATTTTTTAAATTTACTTCACAGAGAGAGATCACAAGTAAGCAGGCAGCGGGAAGGGGGAAGCATGCTCCCCACTGAGCAGAGAGCCCAATGTGGGACTCGATCCCAGGGCCCTGGGATCATGACCTGAGCTGAAGGCAGAGGCTTTAACCCACTGAGCCACCCAGGGACCCATACATTTCAGCCTTTAGAAAAATTATCTCCTTTTGATAATTCAGTAGAATATGAATAAACAATGTTCTTCAGTGGGGTGGCGGGGGGAGAGAAGACACCCTAAATTAGATATTACAGATTATGAATTAAGTTGCTATAGGTATGTCCTGTAGATACTGCAAGAATAATTTACAGTTGGTATCAATCTGGTATATAGTTCAGGGTATGTTACCAAAGTAGGGTACAGATATATTTCTCCAGGAATCTTAAAAATATAAAAATAAAATTATCATCATAACAAATATATACACAGGTATTTATTGGAAAGCCATGCATCATCATACAAATACAACCTTAAGGAATTTATTCTGTGGTTGGCAAAAGTAAAAGCATGTGAAAGAAAATGGCATATAACCAAGTATATCACTTTCACATGTGTATCTTGATGTGTGTATGTATATTTATAGCTGTGTATGGGTCTGCAAGTGTCTTTATGCCACAGTTGTATGTGTCTGTGTATATGCCTTTTTGTTTGTTTATGTCTTGGGTGTGTATGCTGTGGGAGTCTACCTGTGTATCTCCCTAAGGAGCAAAGCATGTGTATTTGTCTGTGCATGCATGTGTATGAGGGAGCCTGGGGAAAAGGGGAAAAAAAGACAAATGTACCCCTTTAGAGTCATTTACAAATATTAATAAAAAATAGAGAAGAAAAAACAAACAAAAACCATTGCAGACATCGGACTCTGCAATCTAGTATTCTAATTCTGCAATATACTGTTAACCCTTGAACAATGTAGGGTTAGGTGCACCAACCCACCACACAGCCAAAAATCCATGTATAATCTTTGACCTCCTGGAAACTTAACTACTAATAGACCACTGTTCACTAGAAGGCTTACTAATAACACAAACAGTTGGTTAACACATATTTTGCATGTTATATGTATTATATGCTATATTCTTACAGTAAGTAAGCTAGAGAAAAAATATGTTAAGAAAACCGTCCCTCTGCTGGTACAGCTAGAGAAAAAAATATGTTAAGAAAACCGTCCCTCTGCTGGTACAACCACTTCAGAATACTGTTTGGTTGTTTTTAATAAAGCCAAACATATTCATTCCTATAACTCAATAATTCCAGTCCTAGGTGTCTATCACGAGCACAAATGTGTACATATCTTCACCAAAGGCACATATAAGAATGTGTACAGCCTCAGTGTTTAGTCCTCAGAGACCCAAACTAGAAATGTCCCAATGAATATCAACACATGAATGGATCAACTGCGGCATATGCACATAATAGGATATAATATAGAAATGAGAATAAGCAACCTATAGTCTCACAATAATATGAATTGGTCTCATAAATATAGTGTGAATGAACACAAGAAACTAGATGCAAAAAGAGCATCATGTGATTTACACAGAGTACACAAACAAGCAAATATAATCTATATAGGCAAACATTAAAAAAAAAAAAAAAAAGCTGGTCCCTTAGAAATCCTGACAGTGTTCATCCTTGGGGAGTACACAAGGTGGGGGAGCACATGAGATTAGGACATTGGTCAGCTTCCTACTGTGGACACTGGTTACCTAAGTGCATTCAGTTTGTGAAAGGCCATGGATATGTATGCTTCTGATATATGTACTTCTCTTACAGAACATTAAATATTAATGTAAAATTTTTTAAAACTCTCATAGTATCAGGCAACAGGCTAATCCATATGAATGTGATGAGAAAAAGTTGCAACCCTGCTGCCCTAGAAGAAAATGGTTTTCCAACTGGGTAATGACCACTAGGTGGTCATGAAATCAATTTATGGATCATGACCTGCATTAAGTAAAATGAAAGAGTAGAACAGAAAAGATCGGAGTGCCTCATATAGCGGAAATAGTTTTGTGATATACAGGAATTTTTAACTGGGTTAGAAATAGATGTGTTTACAAGGGGGTGGAGATGTAAAATGTACTTTTATTATGGGTCACAGCCAAAAAGGGGTGGAATTATTGGGAGGACATACCCATGATATAAGTTCATATATTAGCATCCTAGTCTCCCTGAATGCCTCCTGCATATCCCATCCCTACGTTATACTCCCTTGGACCAGAGAATTCACTCATTCCACATCAACCAAGTGAAGAGACATTTCAATGGGGGAATCCCAGAGTACCGTGAAAGTACTTCGACTATATATCCATATCCATATACTATATGTATCCATATATATATACTATGCATCCATCAGTATTACCAACCATTGGATCTACCATTCCTGGCCATTTGCCAGAACACCTAAAACTTTCTCCCCAGTGTATGGCCTAGAATCCTGCAAATTCCTAACATAACAGGGAAAACTGCTGTCCTCCAAATGGAAGGTTTGCCTTGAAAGTACATAGACTCTGTTTCAACCATTTTCCTTGTAACATTGTAGCAGATGTAGCAAGTGGTAGCACTGTGTATCAGTGAACATGCAGAATGGAAAATATTACTCATTTGCATATTCCCAAAATAATGGGATGAAGATAATAATTAATAGCTATTTTTATATCCCTTGATTTAATTAATTCCAGCTAAGATGTTTGTAAACATGTGATGTTATGTTTGGATAAATGTGTCAATGTGAAAATTAGTCACTAATACAAGGCACTAAGGAAAAATAAAAAAAGCCACTAGCAGAAGGCGGGCCTAGGTAATTCCTCATTTTCCAGTGTGGGACATGTTTGCCCACAGAGATCAGTCGTGGTGATATTCTGTGACAAAACAGGCTCCGGAGAGATGGCGGGGAAGCAGCATCAGCAGAACAAAGGGGTGGACCACTGCGTGGGGTGAGGCTCTTTACAGGAGTCCTGGCAAAGTCAGATGAATGCAGGGTAGGAAAGGGCCGTGTCTGGAGGTGGGGCCAGTTCACTTCAAGCCCACTTATGCATAATATTCTTTCTGAAGGAAAGGAGATTTGAAATACGGAAACAGAAGAGGAAACATGACTGCAGAGGGAGCCTTTTTTATGGAGGGACAGAGGTTATCGCAAGGCTCTTGGCACAATCAAATGGGGGCTATATGGTGCTGCTGAAAGAAGAGACAATGACAAGGGACAATGACAAGATGTGCAGGATCATTAAAAGGCTAATTTTTTTAAGGGAATGCCATTTAGATTGGCACAGAGTGAAAAGGAAAGGGGCCCTGGGTAAGGATACCCAATGGCCAGAAGTGCAACATAGTTAATGGGGCCGAGGGGCTCTCTCAGGTTTGCTCCAGTTTGGCTCCAAACCTCCTGATATTTCAAGTCGAGGAACCCACTTCAAGTCTGTGTGGATTCGTCCCATTCAAAAGAAGAAAAGGGGGGCGCCTGGGTGGCTCAGTGGGTTAAGCCTCTGCCTTCGGCTCAGGTCAGAATCCCAAGGTGCTGGGATCGAGCCCCGCATAGGGCTCTCTGCTCAGCGGGGAGCCTGCTTCCTCCTCTCTCTCTGCCTGCCTCTCTGCCTACTTGTGATCTCTCTCTCTGTCCAATAATAAATAAAATCTTTGAAAAAAAATTATGAACACCAGGATTTAAAAAAAAAAAAAAGAAGAAGAAGAAGAAAAGGACCCTGAAAATCTCCACAGTATGCAGGGGCATTCCTTGGCCTTATTAAAGCTGGAAGTGCAGAGGACAAAGACTTCCTGCTTTCTCCGCAGCCAAAGGCTCCTGCTCTGTGAAGGGTCAGCTGGGGAAGAGAGACCTCATAACGGAGTTAATGATCATAGTCCTGCTTAGCTAATTAATGCACTGACTCATGTGGCGTGAAGACACAACTTAAAAGGCTCCACACCAGCTGAGAAGTCTGGGCTGGGGTGGGGAGGAGGAGGGAGCAGGGAATCTTTTCCATAACAAGAATGAAAGAGAATCTTTAATTTTCTGTTAATTACATCTTTTAAATGTATGATTTCTGAGCAGTGCAGGTAGGCAAAATCAAATCAGGGCTACCATGACACAGCGGTTCCATTTTAATTAGAAGCCGTCACCTTTATGTTACCTCACACAAGGGCGAAGATTGGAGTCACCTGAATCTCATATTTACTTGAGCTTTTCCCTTTTAACTTTTGTGTGAACGACTCTAACCGACGACTTTTATAAAATAACTGCAATAAAACAGTTCTGTTCACAATAACACAAAAATCGAATGAAAATGTATTCCCATGAATTCACCTTCCTTTATATAAATACATGTATATACGTTGTACGTCAACATAGGTCTTGGAAATATATAATATTGAGAGTTATTTTTCTGAGGCACGGTAAGGTCTAAGGAGGACCCTGGTGTTCTGAAGGGGTTTATGTATTTTGCTAACTAAATGACTGGCCAGTCAGTTGGGAGGCGGTTCTTCCCACAAATCCAGTTTCAATATTATTCCGTAAGAGTGGAATTCTGGCATAGGAAAGAATTTAGGATACTAGTAGATATGCATCTATTACCTAAAAACCCTGCCTAGGGGATTCCTATAACATGAGATAGAGTTCTGGTGAATAAATATTTGGGAGATGGGGAGTGTCAAATCTAAAGTATGAAAATTACCTGGAATTAATTATTTAATTGTTAGCAAGTTTCCACCAGAGATGTGCAAATTTTGTATTTTAGTACGTATATGGACATGTGTATAAATACAGCACATATATATGTATACCTTTGCAATGTAACACTTTGAGGAAGTCTGCTCAATGTGCTATGTTTATAGTTGGGGAAAACAAGCACATGTTCATCCGTTGAGATTCCATTTCTTTCTGTTGTAAAGAGTTATAATCTGTTATATCTTAGCCTATAACTCTCTGGACCAAGTCTAGTCTCCTACTTAAAAAAAAAAAAAGAAAAATATATATATATGTTTACATCAGTGGAACAATTCACACTTCACACCATTTCCTTATATGCACTAATTATATATAAAGGCAGGCTATTTTGTTTCAACCCAACCCCAGACTAGCGTTGATTACTGCTATATTATTAGAATGTTAATTTGGGAACTTTCTAATTGTCTTTCCCTTTTGCAGACACAAGCTAATGTTAGACTTTAGTTATGAGACACATTTAATTTCTTTTGTGTGACAGAGACACCAGAAAGGCTGGCAGGGCTTCATGATAATATAATGCGCATAGTGGTCCCTGATAAAGCTTAGAAGTGGGGTATTATTAAAGAGAGTCCTGTTTTAATTCTGTCAAAAGCCTACTACAGGAGTGGTACATGTGAGTGGGCTTCTGCTTATGAATATTTGTGTGTGTCCTCCTGCAACCCAGCACACACATATGAATTGTTAGAAGGAAGTGGAAGAGTTTACCCGATGAGTCATCACACAGCCCCAGCTTTGTTCCAGTGCAGTCATAGCTGCACATTAATTTGGATGCTAACTCTGTTCCAGTGGTAAACACAAAAGCAGAGAACCTTGTGCACCCAAGGAGCTGCTTTAAAGGGCTCACTTAGGGAAAACATCTGCAGTGCCTATTTTAAATCAAGGCCTCAAAATTACATCTTCCGTGAAAGTAAGCTACTCATTGCCCAGTGAACTAAAGGGGCATATGCCTCCCAGTGCAGCTACATGAAGAGAGGAAAAGAATGGAAAAAGTAGAATTGACTAGAGAGGAAAGGAAAAGAGGACGGAAGGAAAAGTGAGATAAATAATGGAGGACATTCCAGAAATATCAGTGGGGTTCCAGGGAAGTTATGCTAATGTCTCCAGGGTTAGGCAGATGCTATAAGAAACCCAAGGTCTACTGGAATCATGTCTCTTTGCTAAGAAGTTAGAAATCCAAGGTATGAGAAAAGAAGCCTTTGATCTGGTCACTGCATGGGAATTTACCTGTGGATTTACAATTCTGACTGGAAATTTTAGGCTCACTTTATCTTCCCAACACAAGAGCAAGAAATAAAAGGAGAGTATTTTTATTCACGATGTGATACATATGATTCGAAGAGGATGTCTGTGATGACCCTTTTCATGGATAAAACTGTAAGGTAAAGCAGGCTGCTTTATTTGCAGGACTTCTCAGAGTCTTTGACATGCTAATGGCCTCTATCCTTTCCAAGGTGGGGGAGGCAAGCAATATAAAGTGAGAAAGTGGATCAAGCCTTCCTTTACCCAAAGCATTTACATTTATTTTTGTTCCCCAAAGTTTATTTTAGGAAAAGTTTGAAGTAAACATCAGTTAAGATACCTAACGACAGGGACATCTGGTGGCTTAGTGGTTAAGCATCTGCCTTGGGCTCAGGGTTCTGGGATTGAGCCTGCATACAGCTCCCTGTATGGGGCTCCCTGCTCTGTGGGATTCCTGCTTCTCCCTCTGCCACTCCCCCTGCTTGGGTTCCCTCTCTCCTTGTGTCTCTGTCAAATAAATAAATAAAATCTTTTAATAAATTAAATTAAAATAAAATAAAAAGATACCTAACAATATCTTATACTAAAAAGAACTCACTATTTGTGAAAGCAATTAAAAAAAATCCAAAAACTTCTGAAAAAACGTATTCTAGCATTACTTTAGGAATTGGTTTTTATATTGTTTGGTGGAGTATAGTAATTATTTTAACAGTCAAACTTGATCACAAACTGATTTATATAGAGGTTTTTTTGGTAGTTTCTACATATTGATATCATTTACTTAATGCATGAAATAAAATCTCTTGAAGTTCAGCATTAAACTTAGCTTGAAAAGATTAAGACATTAGATCTTAGAGAAGCAGGGTAAAAATGTTTGAGTAAAAATTCTAGTAATAACTACAATCATCTAGAGACTTGCAAATCTAGGGCACTGATTTTTGCTAGACCTATTAATTAAATGAGACAATGCATTAAAATAGTTTACATTGTACTTGGCACATATAAACCTATGAGTAGTAGTTATTTTCATGTACTATTGATATTTTTATATCATAGATACATTAAATAATGGGACCTTTATGAGTATGGAAATGACTTCCTAAAAATAAGGAAAGGGAACTAAGTGGTAACCTTATAAGTATTTGCAGAGGTAATCAGTTTCAAATGAGGTCATTAGAGTGGGTCCCAGTCTGAAAGGACAGGTATCCTCCCATAAAGGGGAAATTTGGATGGAGACAGACAAGCGCAGAGGGGTGATTACGTGAGGACATACAGGGCAGAGAAAGCTGCTGTCTGCAGTGATGTTTCTATAAGCCAAGGAACGGCAAGGATTGCCAGCAAACACTAGAAGCTAAAGGAAGCATCAGAAGATTCTCCCTTAGGGAATCCTTCCTCTAGAAAGATTTCCCTAGAGTCCCAGACAGCATGGTCCCACTCATGCCTCGACTTCAGACTTCTGGCCCAGGGACTATGAGGCAATACTGAAGTCCCCCAGTTTGTGGTGGTTTGTTCCCACAGCCCTAGGAACAGATACACGTGTTGGCCATCTTCTTTGTATTACTTGTCACAACTGTAATCATTGCTTGATTTATCATTGCCTATATTCAACCCTAGAGTGGAAACTCCGTGAGGGACACAGATCTTGCTTGTGTGGTTACCTGTTGTATTGCCTGGTTCTAAGATAGTGTCTGGCAGAAATTTGTGCTCAGTATATACACAATAAGTTAATGAATGGTATAACTGGAGGAAACACTGATCAAGCTTTAAGGACCATCAACAAGAACACCTATAACTATCCATTACTAGTTGCTGTATTTGTTTGTTTGCTTTCTCTGCTCAAAGCTTCCTTTAAACCTAATCCTTCCCAGGAGTACAATTAATTGGGTGACTCTGTCTACAAAGGCCTATAGATTGTTATGGAACTAAAACCCCAGTGGATCTTACTTAGTGCCCAGATGATGATACTTCTAGAACATCAGTGACTTTCCATGGGAGGAGGAAAAAGCAAAGAATCCTCTGAAACAAAAGCATGGCAAAAATAGAAAATACTTTCTGCCACCTGTCCCATACATGTGTCATGGTTTGGGTCAACTGTTGATGGGAAGTGTGATCACAGGTATTTTTAAACCAAGGCACTCAGTAAATACAGTGTTGAAATATGTTATCTCTCTTTTATTGGAAGGCAGTGAGGTATTGCAATTAAAAGCACAGGTTCTGGAGTACGAGAACTCTCATTAGAGTTCAGGCTCCCTTATTCACAAACTGTGTGACCTTGTACAAGTTGCATTCTCTTCGAGGCCTGTTTTCCCCACCCCTTACCATGTGGAGAGGAAAAAAAAAAAAAAAAAGGAAAGAAGAGTACCTATCCTAAATCATGAATGGGAAAATGATGTTTGCAAAATAATAGCACACTGCATGACATATAGTAAAAATGCACTAGGTGCTATTCTAAGAGCTCTTTGGTCACAGAATCTACTGATACATAGAGACTTAAAATGCATTCTTTTACTTACACATGAATGAAATACCACAACCCCACAATGGAAACCTGTTTTTCCTTCCATTGGCCTTGACCACTAACTGAGGGTTAACTGATTTAAATGAACATGAAGACCAGGAGTCACATTAACATGTAGAAGTCATATGTCCAGGTCTGTTGTTTAATCCCCAAATAGTGATTTATCCCAAAATGCTAAATAAACATAAAATAATCCTTCTCAAAATTGTCATTTGAGCTTGTTGGAAGGCTAAAGACATCTCCATTTCATGATGAATCCATAAGAGGACCCAGCTGTGTGTGTGACATTTTTAATTTTTTACTTCATGAAGCCATATTTATGAAGCAGACCCAGGAAGAGTCTCATGTGTGTTTTTACATCTTCTTCCTATATTATAACCATAACAGCAGCCTAGTATTTGACCATAGGACAATATTAATCACAGAGACAAAGAAAAATGCAAGAACCATAACAATAACTGGTGGTTTTTTATTGTATGATGGTTGATAAAGTATTTTTCTGCCCATTAGCTCCTTTGATCTTTCCTGAAGACAGGTCAAATAATTATAGGTAATATTTCCATTTCAAAGTAGAGGGAACTGAGGTCAAATGATTTGGTAGAAGTCACAGAGCTACTTTGGGATAGAGATAGTACTACAACTACAATTTTCAACCCCAAATCTCCTTTTCTACCATTACAACTTGCTGCAATAATTATGTAGTAAGTGAGATGCACAGATTGATGATCTAGAGAGAGATTTCATGAATATATCTAGTCTCTACCATTCCCAGATAAGATAATTTCAGTTTTTCAGCTTTGAATACTCTCTATCTTGCCTCTCTTGAGTACTAACATCATAAAGCAGTGGTTGCATAATAGATTTGATTGTGTTAAACTGACATGATGCTGTTTACCCACAAAGCTAGAGATTTAATGTCACTGACTAAATTTTCCATTAAATGAAAATCCAAGAAGTTGTCTAGATTTTATTCTAAATGATCTCAAAATTCATAGCAAAATGGGTAAAAGGAAGTGAGTGGTTGCTCTGCTCTCTTAGCTCAACATCCAGGCTTCCCAGTGAACAAGGAAAACTGCAGATCATGTCCTGTTTTTCTCTGGGAAATCCTCCACTTAGTCAAAGTCACAGCTAAATTCTTCTCCAGACAAAGCAGTGTCCAAACCCAGGCTGACAGGCCACACCAGGAAACCATTCAAGTTGAGTCTCATCTTTCAGAGGAAGCCTGAGATTGTCTCCTCATGGCAGCCTCAGACAAGCCTCCTCTAAGTAGTGATAGCAATTGGACACCATCTGGCTAACCAGACCCTGACCCTTCAGTGCTGCTACAGACAGACTAAAATGCAAAAGCTTGCCCTTGGTGAGCTCCAGGCATCTAAGCATCCCAACACAAGGTCTCCTCCCTATAGATTCCATTAACAGTATTTCAGCACTGGATTACATACTGTCTTCTGCTCCCTAATTGCTTTATGTATTATTCCCTTCTTGCTTCTCCAACACATTCCTTAGTCATTTAACTTGTTTTTAACTCTCATAGCAACTCATCCTGCCATGACGGTATGGATGAGTTCAGTGACTCTGAGCTATGCCCTCAGCTAGGTCCTGGAGGCTATAAAGGTGATGCGTCAAGAAGCTTTGTCCTCCAGAAGCTCCCAGTGTACTCAAGGAGACCCTCACATTCACAGCTTACACTGATATGATCCAAGAGCTAAGCTGGCAGCATAATTACATCGTTGGGAAGCTGAAGGGAGAATGAGATGACATAATAATCAACGTGATATTCCCTGATAGAAAAGGAGGATGAGTGGAGGCAAGAGTATTTCAGGTAGGAAGAGTATGACCGAATTCACCTAGTTTTTATTAAAGAGTTGGTCTGGCATGTTTTAATAATGTCAAATGGGGCAGTGAGACTACACTGAAGAATGAAGATATTAAACAGAGTGGTACTACATAGAAAAGGAAACTGAACACTTTTGGATTGCCTTCCCTGCTACATAGACTAATTGAGTGCAGGGACAATGTGTTTCTTTCACGGCTTCATTACCAGTATATGGTGCAGTGTCTAGGATATGGCAGCTATTTGGGAACCTTTTATTCCAAAGGTTGATGAATGAATGAATCAAAGGCTGGAGATAGAGAGCCAAGCATGATATTCCAGCAAGGGAATACTATGATGAGATTGGGTTGTGTGTTTTTTTTGGTTTCGTTTTGTTTGTGATTCCACTTATTTATTTATTTATTTAAGAGGCGGGGGTGGGGGTGTTGCAGAGGGAGAAGGACAAGCAGACTCCATGTTGAGCCTAGAGCTCAACACAGGGCTCCATCTCAGGACCCTGAGATCACGACCTGAGCTGAAATCCAAAGTCAGAGGCTTAGCCACCCAGGAGCCCCGAGATTGAGTCTTAAAAGACAACTTTAGGTCCTACCCTTGATTCTTTCTTTCTACTTTTAAATTTGCTTTTATTTATCAGGACCCTCTCTGACCAAAACCCACCATTGACCATTCACCTTACTTAGAGTAAAAACCATCATCCTTCCAATGGCTTGAAAGGCTTTATACCATCACTATGTCTTGCTCTCCTTAAATTTAAGTCCAACTTATATTTCTTTTGACTGTTGCCCCTTCAATCACCCTGGATTTCTTGGCACCATCTGGATAAACCAGACATGCGTCTGCCCATTCTCTCTGCCTGGAACTGTCTTCTTCCACAGCCATGAAGTTCACTTCCCCACCTCCTTTCCGTCATTATTTAAATGTCACTTTCTCATAAAGTCCTCCCTAAGTAATTAGTTCAAAATTTGATAACTTCATTCCCCCCCACCCAACTCTTCTCCCTTACCCAGGTCTGCTTTTTCTTTACATATAGCATTTATCTCACTCAACCATTATTCTGTACTAATTTCCTTTCCTTTCCTTTTTGTCCTTGTTTTCCATCTTCTCTCACTTGACAAGAACAGAGATCTTTATCTATATTTTCCACACTGACATCCCCAAAGTGTTTATACCTAGTGTTAAGCTCAGCACATAGTAGGTGCTTCAGAGATGGTTCTGAATTGCACTGAATGGTTAGATGTTTGAATAAGGATTTGGGTTTTGAAAAATATAAAGCAGTAGGAGGTGCAATTGACTTGACAAGGTTGCAAGGTAGTTATTAAAAATGAATGCTGTAATAAATGTTAAAATCCTAATGAGAGTATAACGTTCCATATGCTTATACATCAGTATTTTATCACTAGCATCACAAACAACATGACCCAAAATAGACCATCAATTCATCTCACAGACAACTGGAGGCTGGGCTCCTCAATGGCAGGAAAAGACTAGAAAGAAATAAAGTGAGTTCCTGAAGAATATAGAAATGCAAATTCATTCACTTGGTAAACACAACTGGACAGAGGATAGGTTTTGCCAATTATGCCCACCTAAGCTGAATATATTTAAAAGGTATATGGATGAATAGTTGTGAAATGATGAGCCTGAGGGAGAATGCAACATGAATGACTCAAAGGAAAGACTAGGAAGAAATGAGGGTGTATGATGTCAGTCAACGTGGCAAAACTGCAGCGGCTGGGAACCAATGAAACCAGACATATCCATTGACTGCTTAAGGGACAGAAAAATAAGGCAGACAGCTACAGAATACATCTAGTATTGACCAACTCTTCCATTATCAAACTACTGTTTGACCTTCGGCAAACATCAAAATATCCCATGCGTTTCCAGTTCGCCCCTCTGGATCCACTCTTCATGCTTCTTCACCTAGTAAGACATGGGCTTGTACTATTAAATCAATGGGCTCCTTGGTCCTCAAAGTTTGATTGGGCTTCATCTGATGGGGGATGCCAGCGGAAGGTTAGAGTGGGAGTGTGTAGACAAGCCATCTATACCCCCGGTTCCCTCACTGTGGGATCAACTGGGTTCCCTGTAACCTTCAAACAAACGCTATTGCTCTGAGGTGACCTTGTCTGTACGACCCTCTCCTTCTGGATATCAGTAACTTTTTCCTTCCTGCTGTCTCTCCAGTCCTAGGACTCATAATAGCACTTCTCTTTGTAGCAACAGGTTACTTACTCTGCCAGCCCACGTGGCTCACCCAACCACTCACACCTTTGAAAAGCAACCCCTTTCTTAAACCTTATCTGAATGAGTCTAATTTGAACATACCAGCTGTTGAGTTTCCTGTTGAGGCTTCAATGATTCACATACATTCTCTGAAGCTCAGTTTTCACATCAGTAAAGTAAAAATAATATCTACTACTGAGGGCTCTAGGGACCATTAAATCAAACAACCCTTGTAAAATAGCAAAGTAGCTGACCTGGAAGGAAATATCCAAACAATGTGAGTTTCTTGGCCTGCCTTGCTGTAACTTATCACATTGTACTATAAGCACTTGCTTATTTTGTCTGCCTCTCCCTGGAGACTGAACATTCCTTAAGGGCAGGGCCACAGGCACAAAGATCTGAACCTGTGCATCCAGCAGGTGTCCTAAAAATGTCAGTTAAATGATCAGTGAGTGAATACAGTACATCAGCAGCAGAGAGAAGACAGAACTCCAAGGTATCACCAGGTGAAACTACAACATAAAGCCTCAGAAACCGAAAGTTCAAGATGTTATAATTAGATATAGAGGCACAATGGGAAGGACAACTTTGATCTTTTTAGACCCAACCAGCCAGTCATAATAAGGTTAGGAATCTGTCTCCCACTCTGATTTCCACTTCTTTCCTTGACTTTTAGAGCAACTCTTTTTCATTCTGTTTTTGTCACTATGCCTCTGCTAACCAACAAGTGGCAGTTGCTTTTGCGGAATCTCATTATTGTAGAGAACAGCACAAATGTGTGTATGTGTGCAAAAGCAAGCAAGGACACACACATGCATACCTTTCAGTGGAAATGCCATCCTGCCAGCTTTGTTTTTCATTTCCCATAAGAATGTCACAGTTTTAACTGAGCATCAGCAGCTGAAGAGTTGAGTAAGGTCAGAAATGGGCAGCATTGGGGCGCCTGGGTGGCTCAATGGGTTAAGGCCTCTGCTTTCGGCTCAGGTCAAGATCCCAGGGTTCTGGGATCGAGCCCCGCATTGGGCTCTCTGCTTGGCAGGGAGCCTGCTTCCCTACCTTTCTCTCTGCCTGCCTCTCTGCCTGCTTGTGATCTCTTGTCTGTCCAATAAATAAATAAAATCTTAAAAAAAAAAAAAGAAATGGGTAGCAGTAGGGCGAGACTGTGAATATCAGCAGTATGGACATTCAGTGATGCTAGAGGCAGGAAGTAGTGTTTTGTGCTGAAGCACACACTTAAGCAGATGGACCTAGGTTTGGGACCTGCTTCTTTCCTACTCTCTGGGTGGCTTTGAGCTAGTCACTGGACCTCCACACCTCAAGTTCCCTTCCGTTAAAAAAAAAAAAAAAGAAATGAAAATACATAAATTGATTAAGTATAGTACGTTTATAATTATGTATTTATAATTTACATACAGATATATATTTTGTATAATTTATTATATAATTTATATAAGTGTATGTGTTTTATGTAGTTTATTATATATATCATTAGAGTACCTAACTCAGAATTGTTTGGAGAGGTAAATTATATATATATATTTTTTTTTTTAATAGGATTTTATTTATTTATTTGACAGACACAAGTAGGCAGAGAGGCAGGCCGAGATAGAGGAGGAAGCAGGCTCCCTGCCCAGCAGAGAGCCCAATGCGGGGTTTGATCCCAGGACCCTGAGATCATGACCTGAGCCAAAGGCAGAGGCTTTAACCCACTGAGCCACCCAGGCACTCCATATATATATATATATATACATATATATATATATATATAATTTTTTTTAAAGATTTTATCTATTCATTTGACAGACAGAGACCACAAGCAGGCAGAGAGGCAGGCAGAGAGAGAGGAGGAAGCAGGCTCCCCGCTAAGCAGAGAGCCCGATGCGGGGCTCGATCCCAGGACCCTGTGACCATGACCCGAGCCGAAGGCAGAGGCCCAACCCACTGAGCCACCCAGGCACTCCATATATATGTATTTTTATACATATGTTATATCTATTAGTAAGATGATCTATTGCACACAGAGTGTGTACGAGAACAGGATATAAAAGAAGACAGAAAAGGAAGGAGAAAAAAAGCAATAAATTATCAAAATAGCCAAAAACTGGGAAGAGACAGAAGGACGGATGGAGGGAGGAAGGCAAGAAGGGAGCAAAAGGACAGAGCGCGCCTGTTCTTCAATAGAAACCGGGCCAAAGGGTACTTACTCCTGGCCTATTGGTCACTTTGCCCAATATTTATCCTGAACAAATAACATGATGCGTCCTTTAGTAATTCCAGCCTTGCCCATACCTGAAAAACACCCCTATACCATTTTCCCCAGTAATTTCAAATAGTCACTGAGAGAGAAAAGACAAGAGGTATTCATCTCCTTTTTCTGAATACCCACAGCACTTTATCTGCAATTCTCAAATGAGATGTCTCCTTTTCTACCTGGAATGTTTCAGAATGGTGTACACGTCTTATCTTGTCTCCTTACACTTCACGTCCCTCAGTGGCATGTTTCTGTCTGATTTCACATCTCGGTCTTCCATGATGGGTCTGACGGGGCATCTTCAGGAAGGTAATGCATATAGAAATAAGAAAACACGAACTGAAGAGAAAAGCAAGAGGCTGCCAGAGCCAGGGAGTGAGGCATAACGGGAACCACCAAGGAGGCCTAAAGCCAAAGTCCCTAACTGGCTAGTTTGTATAACGGAGAAATAAGTTGACTATAAGAGGAAGAAGAAAGAAAGAAAAGAGAGGGGAATGAAGTAGGAGGGAAGGAGGGGGAAGGCAGGAGAGACAGAGGGAGACAGGAGGGTAAAGAAGCAGAGGGAAGAGCAGGGAAGGGAGTCCATGGGAAATAGGTGGTGCCTATATAGGTACAGAAGCTCTAGCCTGTTTCTTTGCCGCAGGATTTCCTTCCCGAGGTCCGTAGTGCGCCTGAATTAATAATGCCACAAAGGGGAATATGGCATTTCCCAAGTACCAAACACATTTGACCAAGTAGTTTCTTCTCTACATATCCTGAACAGCAGTACAGACGACCAAAAGTAATGCTTCTTCAGTATTTGGAAGTGGTTTTCTGTAGTGATCACCGGCTTGTGTCGCCCTCGGCCCGCAGGGACGACAATGAGCCTGGTATGGTGTTAATGCTTCATTTCCGTTTATTTCATCAACTTCCTTAGCTTATATACAGCAGGGTGACCAATAAGGGGCCAAGCAATGGGGAGAGCCAATGAGAGTCCTGTTACTATGCTGATTAAATTTGATACAGCCAATGACTATGTCCTCCTTTAGGCGGGCTTCACCAGAAAGTTCATTGTATACTTGCAGCGTATTTTGCTAGCAGTGAGCCAAGCGCCTTCTTGTAATGGCGGGGACTTTCCCGGCCGGAGGCAGTCCCCGACAGGCTTGGAAAAATAAGTTCTCTGTGCCTCAGAGAACTTATTTTTTCAAGCCTTATAACCCCAAATACCAACCTTTCTATCCAGGACACTATAGAAGTAGGTCCTTCTTCCCTCGCCCACCTGCCTCTATCTGAGAGTACCATAGAGAACCCTATATCTATCTATCTATCAATCTATCTATATGTATGTATGTTTGTGTGTATGTGTGTGTATACACACACACTCACACACACACATATATATATATATATATATATATATATATATATATATATATATAAAATGTTGAGAGAAAGAAAAAAAGAAGAGGTGGGGAGAGAAACAGAGGAAAGAAAACTCATTCTGAATTTTCCCCCATTTCCCTCCAGTGAGTTTGGGATTAAATTTCTACACTCTACCTACATGTACTTGAGAACGCATACTGCAATCAATTCTTGGATTTAGCTTTTCTTGGGCTCATGTCCATTCCTCTGGTTTAATCAGGCCAGCTACAGAATTAGGCCAGTGTAGGGCTCATGTTCAGTAGAGGCAATGTGCTTTGTGATGGGCTTCCCATGTAGATGACAAACTTGCATGTCATAGCAGGCTAAGTGAAAAAGAACTTGTTACCTCGCTATATGTTGTCTGAGAGCTAGGCTAGTGCGGCTTCATTGGATGGCAACAGAGCAAGATAGCCTGGGTAATTGAATAGTTAGTAAATCCAATTCCGGTCCATTCTTACCCAACCGTGAGAAGAAAGTTTAATAGGGAGTATGATGAGAAAGCCACAGAGTTTGATGAGAAAGCCACAGAGTTTGATGAGAAAGCCACAGAGTTTGATGAGAAAGCCATGTAAATGAACAATCAGGAAGAGGAAGAAGGGAAATGGACTTTTGGTCCATCAATCAGAGGTATCCCCAAACTGGTACCGGAGCCCAGTCCAGCCCAGTCCAGCCCAGGACTCAAGATTCCACCTGCTCCTTTGCGTGGCCTCCGTGGCCAAGTCCTTCCTCTCATATCTCTAAGTGGTAGACAAGGAGTAAGAGAGATTGAAATATTCATTAGTGTGAAGAAATGGAATCATCAGGAAATTCCGCTCCTTGATGCCCTATGGCTCTTACTAGAGGGGTTAACTGAGTCCGAATGAAGCAAACCCAAACGGTTAAATCTATTTCTCCCTATTAATTTGAAAGTACTTAAAATATACTCTCTAAAGTAATAAATAAAAATTATTAATAATACTAATTACAATATATTATACACTTACTATGCTAAGCACATTACATGCCAGTCTTATTTATCCTCATAACACTATTACAAAATGGACATTATTATATCTGTCTTCCCAAACTATATCCCTCTCTTCTCCCCACTGCTCCATCCATCCCGGCCTCAACTCCTGGATTAAAGCACACATATCACCCTCAGACCAGAGGATACAAACGATCAAAAAGGGAGAGGAAAAAAAAAAATCACCATACGGTTCCTCAGAGTACAGATATGTTAAAAAAAGAACAACTCTATTGAATTTCTCTCTCTCTTTATCCTCTCAACTTAAGACTTACTACTTCACTTTAATTAAAATAATTACACAAATTAAATGTCACAGAATAAATCGTTTTTAAAAAGAACTTCTTATTTTATAATTTTATGCAGTCCAAAATGTATGAAAGTAATTCTAAATGCATGTAAAATGCTCAAAGGCACTGTTTAGTGAAAAAGAAGATACACAGCCATGTTTATAGTAAGATACAGACACACACACACACACACACACACACACAAATACACAGTAGCTAAAATGAAAACTTTCCAAACGTTAAGTGCACTCAGCTCTGGGTGGAGAGGTGATTATGTTTGTTTTTGACCTTGTATTTTCAGAGTTTTCTGCAGTTTTATTTGTAGCAAACATTTACTGAACACGTACGCTCTATTCCAGGAACTCTACATGTATTAACTCATTTAGTTTGCACAACAATGTTACAAGGTAGGTACTATCATTGGTCCCATTTTATAGATGAGCAAAATGAGGCAGAGAGAGGGTAAGAAGCTTGCAAAAGTAGTAGGCAGCACAGCCATGATTGAACTCACGTAGTCTGATTTCAGAACCTGAGCTTTTAACTACTACAGACTCCTGTCTACTTATAAGAATTAGTCTTAGAGGGATGCCTGAGTGGCAGAGTTGGTTCCAGCCCAGATTGTGACCTTAGGGTCTTGTTGATCGAGCCCTGTGTCAGACTCCATACCCAGTGTAGAGTCCGCTTGAGTTTTTCTCTCTCTGCCCTCACACCCAGCATTTGCTGTCTTCCTCTCAAATAATAGGTAAACTTAAAAAAGGGAGAGAGAGACAGAAGGAGAGGGAGAGAACACTAGCTCTATAATTAGAAAAAACACATTTTAGATTATTTTATTTTTTCAATGTACTCTGCAAATTTGGTAATAATCAGACAAAAGGAAAGATGCACATACCGGGGTAGGTGCAGAAGGAATTTAATCAAGGCTTTTTTCCCCCCTTTCAAAATTGTCATTTCATTGGATTGCAACAGCCATCAGATTTGCTTCAAGCCATTAAGAGGCAAACTGGACATTAATTTTTGCATTTGAGTGCTTTTTCCTTTGTAATTATCAATAATGAAATTACCATGGAGTCCCTGTTTGGGGGGGAAAAAGAGACATTCAAATTTTGTGGGTTTTTTTTTTTTCTTTGCTCACATTGCCGGAAATGTACCAAACAGCGGAGCTTGCAGGCTGGCACGCACTTCCTGTAATAATCAGTCACCTCACACCACCTGCCACCAAGCGGGGGTCGGAGCATGGAGTCCATTACTGAGAGGCCCACCACTGTTCAGGTGTGTTCTTGCAAGACCTTCAGTTCTGCATTGCAGTTTATGGCCTGGAACGTGGCTTCTACAACATGATCAAGCTAAGATAATGATCTCATTATAAAACCAATCAGAAACTCTGTGCAGTGTTTTTTTTTTTTTTTTAATTTTTTTATTCTTATTCATTGAAAGGTTGGGAGATAGGAGAGGAAGAAGAAACAGGCTGTTTGGAATGTCTGCATTTTGAAAATGGAAATTTCAGTAATGGCCACCTTGACTTTGTATGCCTTCCTGGTCCTCACCCTCTGTTCTCCGATCCTTGGTCTGGAGCTAAATATTAAATACTGTGGATAGGCCTAAGTTTGCATATCACTCTAAATGTGGATGGAATTTGGGATATCAGTAGTATAAGCCAAAGCCCTTGAGAGGGGTCAAGAGTTGGAGATTTCTTAAAAACAAAAAACAAAAAACAACAAAAAAAAGAATCATTATAGATCATTATATGGATCATAAGACAGAGCTTAGAGTTAAGAATAAGATAGAGGGGCGCCTGGGTGGCTCAGTGGGTTAAGTCTCTGCCTTCACCTCAGGTCATGATCCCAGGGTCCTGGAATCAAGCCCCACATCAGGCTCTCTACTCAGCAGGGAGCCTGCTTCCCCCCTCTCTCTGCTTGCCTCTCTCCCTGCTTGTGAACTTTCTCTCTGTCAAATAAATAAATAAAATCTTAAAAAAAAAAAAAAAGAATAAGATAGAACTGAATTACTGAGTCACAGCTAGAGCCTATCTAATAATTAAGGAGAGTCAGGCAAAAATCAGAAGCTAAGCTTGGTGTCTAGCTATGTTTGTGTTATTCCTTTCACAGCACTTGCTATTACAAATCCGAATTCATCCCAGGAGAGAATCTTTCACACAATAAAATGTAAATAAATTGGGCAAAGTGAGTTTTAAACAAGTTCCATGACAGGTGTAAAACCTTACTGGGAAAACGATCAGTGACAGTCTGTTGCCAGCTAGCACCTTGGTTGATAGCCAGCTGGGGACAGAGATGGGACATGATGTGGGCACTTCCAAGAGGTGCAGAATGACTGTGGAGATGGAGAAAGGGAACATCTTTCTCAGGAGTCTGGGAATCCACTATAAGAAAAGGCTGTCCATCAGCAGTTTCATTTTCCCAAGCAAGAATGGCCACCTTGACCTTAATTACCCAAAGACAAAGGATGATGGGACGGAAAACCATGACTTCCAGCTTTCCGAGCTTCACATATAGTGTAGGCAACTCTCAACAAAGTTCGACTTCAAGAACCGAAGAAAGGCTTCACTCCATCCCCAACCTCAACCCTTCCCAAAGGACCACCTGAACTATCCTAAAAGATAATTAATTATCTCTAGGAAGAGTTGCCAATGACACTTCAGTTAGGAATTTGAATTTATGCGGGTGAGGCAGACAGGAAGGGAAGAATGAAAAGGAGAACAAAGATGTGTTGAGACAGGCCTGGTGCCAGTGTTCCATTTTATACCGAAATAACCCTCAATATGTAGGGTTGAGCTTCTATCATCCCCATTTTTCAGACAAAGAAAGAGCACATGAAAGGTGAAGAAACTTGCCCAAGGTAACACAGCTAGCAAGTTAGGCAGACAAAATTGGCCACCTGAAGTCCTACGTGAGGATGGAAGGAGGAATGTCATCAGAAGTCGGACGGGGCGCCTGGGTGGCTCCGTGGGTTAAAGCCTCTGCCTTCGGCTCGGGTCATGATCCCAGGGTCCTGGGATCGAGCCCCACATTGGGCTCTCTGCTCCGCAGGGAGCCTGCTTCCCCCTCTTTCTCTGCCTGCCTCTCTGTCTACTTGTGATCTCTGTTTGTCAAATAAATAAATAAAATGAAAAAAATAAAAAAAGAAGTCGGAGCATCTGAGAATAGGATTACGCCGAGGAGCCTGGAATGTTCTTCCCCAGCCCCTCCTCGTTCCCTTCGTAGCTCACAGGCTCACTGTCCTCCCTCAGCCCTTCACTGTCCTTAGAGCAGCCTGCCCCACCGCCCCAGTGCCAAGCAGCCTCCCTTTGCCCTACAGTCCCCAGCTTCCGGTTCCCATTTCAGCCCATTTATTTCTGGGATAGCACTTCTGGCAATCTGGATTTAGCTTGCTTATATATTTACTTGCTCATGAGAACCTCTAGGAAGGCAATGACCTGGTTGATTCTTGGTCACGCTTCTAGACTAGATCTACCCCATACTAGATGCTCAGCAACAATGTGCTGAATGCATTAATAGGAGTTTGAATAAGGGAATGAATGGATAGACACACTAGCAACCAAAGACATAAAACAGGAAGTCTAGAACGTCCTAGGACAGATTTATTCTATTTCCCAATTTTGCTAAATGCTGTTCTTATTTCTCTGAGTGTCTGGGAATATCTCACTTGTTTGTTTTTTCTCCCAACAAGGATGCCAGGAAGAAGAATGACACAGATACACTGGATGGATGAGGAATGGGACATGACAAGGGTGTTCATTATTCCTGCTCCCATCTCCTTCCCGGATCGAAATTCCCTGAATTGGACAGTGTTGAGTCTGAGGAAAACAAAGCACAAAGCATTTGCTTACAGTGTCTCCCGCAGCTGGAGGCCTTAGGAGCCGCAATGCCCCTTCTGATCTGTGACCCAGAAGCTACAATTCTGGAGTCTATGAATCGCTGTCACCTTTATGTTTTCCTTTTCCAATGCAATCTTTGCTCTGCCAATGGCACAAGGACCCCGCGCAGTCAGACTCAGCCTCGTTATCCACTAGATGACCTCATGTCCACGGGATGGACGCATGCCATTGCCAAGGAAAGGCAGGTTTTACTGAAAGCCCACCTCGCTCTGACATTTCCATGTTCAGGGCTCCAGGAGGAAAAGATGCTGATGGACAGATTCAGCTTCCTCCTCTAAGCAAATCCCCCACCCCACGCACCTGCCACTTGATCTCTCCGTGTGGCTGTGGCCCCTCTGTCAGGAAGCATTTTGCAACAGGATGCCCTCAGTGACTCAAGAGTGGCAGGGCTGTGTCAGAGGGATGGCCGCGACTGCTGCTACTGACACATTTCAGTCAAGCCTTAGCAAGCCTCTGCCAAGCAGGGAAGCCGACAAAAGAGCTGCTGTGACTGCCTGAGGCTCAAATCGGATCATCATTCTCAGTCTGGGGGGAAAAAAAAATCCAGCCACTCAGCAGTGGGGGTGGTGGGGGAAGCCTAAGGAAGCCTGAACCCTGACTTCTCTCTTGGCTTTGATGGCTGGCTCTGTGCCAAATGCAAAATTACATCTGAACTCTTAGCACTGCTCGGGAGTAGCAGAGACACACTCTGCCGCAGATGAGAACACTTCAAGGTGAAATGCCTTTCGGGAGTTGTTTTTTTGGTTTGGTCTTTTTTTTTTTTTATTTTTTGCTACTGAATCAATGTTCTTAGTGACAAATGTTAGATACCTGCATTTCTATTGGCGCTGATCTGTCCAACTTCCGGGGGGTAAGAGAGGGACACCTGCAGTGCCAACTTGCATCCCTCTGCCCCCAGGGCTGCCTCAGATCTTCTCCTGAAAAGGAGCAGCCCAGTTGCAAGCACCGTGGATACTGGCACTCCTGAGAAGGACCCTGGAGATTCACTAGCCCAACCTGGCTTTGAGATACACAGGAGGACGGTGAGGTAAAAAGAAGAGAAGAGGCTCTTGGCAAGGGAGATGTTTTCACCTGTCCTCACTCCCTGTGCCCTCCCCACAAGCATGCTGCCACCTCCTGGAGGCCAAAGTCACTTCCTCCATCACTTGCTGGACGAGAGGATTCCAAATGACTTTCATAGATGAAGGAGTTTTACAATCAATACCCTGTAGAGAACAGATGCAAGGCTCCCACTCTCATTCCAGAAATCAGCCTTTGGGGGAGGGAGGGAAAAAGAGAGAAAGAGAGTGTGTGTGTGTAGGAAAGGACAAGGGAAAAAGGGAAGAGACAATATTCAGGAATTTTACCTTAGGGTGCGATGCTTAGGTGTAAAGATCTATTGTCCACAGCAGAGTGTAAAACAACTAATTAGATGACTCTTTTAAAGGGAAAAGTCCTACAGAAAGAAGGAAGAATCTAGCCCGAAGCACTAAGTAGCCAATTTAGTCAGTATCAAAAGAGTGAAGATGAACTACCAGCAAGGATTCAAACGGCATCTTTTCTCCAATTGAACCTTGAGTTATTTCTTAAATGCAAAGATCTTGGTTATAAAAAGCAAGTTGAAATTCTGACTCCTTTGGCATCCTAAAACCCTAAATTGTACTTGCAAGAGATTTATTCTATACTTCTCTCTACATTTCAATGTCTGTCCTTACAGATTTGACTGGAGAGGACCATGTGAACATAATATATTTGGCATCGACTAATGGGATTTTTTTTTAGTAAAAAATCAGGATGAATGTCCACAGAGGTTCTATTACTAAAAACAGAAAGAGAAACACAAATTATTTCTTATTCTGTAAAGACATTTTACTGTATTAACGACATCCTTCTTCTACTTTGTGCATTTCTATTCATGGGCAGTTTCACTGTTATCATTTTTATGGTTTCCAAAGATTGGAACACAAAAGATTTAAATCATAGCAGCATTTGCTCTGCTCAAAACTGGTACAGAAGGCAGCAAGATTGCTTTCTCGTGCTCTACAAACCAGGGAGCTACTAACCCCAAATAGAAAAAAAAAAAAAATCTACATCCAATTCCAAATACATATCGTGGTCCTGATTCCTGGAAAGAAGCTTCAAAGTGGACCTTGATGATATGAAATGAAAAGGATGCAAAAATAGTTGACATGAAAGCTTTCTTTGTGCACACCTGCACAAGTCTTTGATAGTCGATTGATTCATAACTTCTCCAAGGCATAAATTTTGGCATTAAATTACCCCAAACAGTCATGAAGGCTTTCTTTCAATCTTTTAAATGTGCTTGCATCGGGGGAAATTTATTATGTAACGGGAAGATATAACTGTGTGTCAACAAAACCAGCAAGTCTGCTGCTCCCCTTCTGGATCTAGGCCAGGTCTGGATGCATGTGCTTGAGGCCTCCAATTTAGGTCACCCACCTGTAACTCGCTTCTTTCCATTTCTGCTGCAATCTAGTAAGGATAAAAAGATGTGATTTCTTTGTTCCTCTTCCATTTATCCTCTTAATGCTATCTGGTAAGGACTTTAAAAAAAAAAAAAAAAAACCTATTTCCTAATCATTTTTGTCCTCAATTATGGCCAATAGCTCTGGATGGTTTTATGCAGAGGAGACTGGGGTTCATACTGCTCTTCAGTTTCACACACTGCTTATCTCGGTGAGCCTCAGCTTCCCCAAGTGTAGAAAAGATAATGGAGATAATGGAGGGATGTACTTAGTAGGAGACCAGGTGTATCACGGGGTAGCTCCTTGATGGGAGGCAGATTTAAAGAACATCCAGAAGAAAAACTGGTGAAAAAGATCAAACCATAACTTGAAAAAGCGGGGAAAGAAACAAGAGATGACAAATGCAGGTTTAAATTCTGTTTTTGTTTTCGTTTTTCTTTTTAAGATATTATTTATATATTTGATACAGAGAGAGAAAGAGAGAGCGAGAGAGCATAAGCGGGGGAGCAGCAGAGGCAGAGGATGAAGCAGACTGCCTGCTGAGCAGGGAGCCCGATGAGGGGCTGGATCCCAGGACCCTGAGATCATGACCTGAGCTGGAGGCAGATGCTTAATGGCTGAACTGGGCAGGTGCCCTGACTTATGTTTTGCTTCTATGAGGCCTGGAGCGATCATTTGACTCTATGTGCCAATCTGAGAGTAGGACTGTCTTTAGGGGTAGAAAGGACCCTAAGTATGAACACTATGGCAATATTTTTTTAAAATGAAATGCAATCCATGAGGATAAAATTGAGTAATATCGGTTAACTTGTTAAACATAAATGCTATTCAAAAGGCACCCTGTTTTAATATCCTTGTCATTGACAAGAACCAGACCCTGTTCCACATGGGATCTACCTATAGTTATCCAGTACCAAATTTTCATGCTCATGCAAAAAATGACACGCAGTGACATTTCTAAAGAGTAGAATATTTTAAATGAAACCATCACAATACCCAACCATTGAAACAAAGCCAAAGACTCACCTGCCTTTTCTGTTTAAATAAACAGCCGCAGTTTTCAGAGGGCTGCAAAACCCCACAGAGATGACAAGTGGGACCCAAAGGGAATTTTGAAGACAATGAGAGAATTTAGAGGCGAATGAAGAACTCTGGACCAGGCCTGGTTTCCACTTCATCAAACTATGCCTTAAATCTAGACCGTATAGTTCCCAGTCCTAGCTGGTCTTCAGCCTTTTATTAAGGAGGTTTAAAAAAAATCATTCAGTTTTGGTTTTTAGGGTACTAATTTTGGAGGTGGGGCAGAGAGAATATGGCCATGATTTTTTAAAAGCTCCTCCAGCTGATTCTGAGGTTCTGCCAGATTTGGGAACCACTGGGCGAAGGACAAATTATGTCCTTATGCCATTACCAATCAACTCTATCGTGTGGTTCCCCTGGCGCACAGCTGTACTGCTTAATTCTAGATATGTTTTGATTAGACACAAATGCATTTAATTAGCAGTTTGTATCATCAATTAGGACATGAACCCGAAAAAGTCACCTTCTTGCTTAGATATGCTTTGAACACAGATTTTTTTTTTTTTATAACTGAGGATTCCTGAAGAAAAAGGGGGAGGGAGATTCTAATGAAGTCATTAAAACATGAAAAGGTTTCACCAGGGGATGTAATCTAGAAAGAAGAATTCCCTGAATAAGTTAATAGTTATAGTCAAACATCGAGCCATAGTCAGAGAATCAGGGTACAGAAGATAAGAAAAAACATGATGATAATAATAGGAAAGCTACATTTCATTTCTATATCATTTTTTGTAGCCTGCTGAAAATTGTATTTCAAAGCATTTTCCAGAGCCACCCCTGCCCCATTTCTCAAAGGGAAGAGCTACATCAAAGGGGGCTTACCGTGTTTGCAGATTCATGAGGTCTTTCATTTGGTCAAAATTAGTTCATTTAGTTCCCTGATCCAGCCAGGGAAAACAACAGCTACAACTACAGAAAAATTACTCACTACTACGGCGCTATGTCAAGCAGCTGAACACGTCAGTCAACATAGGAGCGCATCCGCCAGCCCAAAATTTCATCTTTATTAAAAAAACAAATTATTTATTTAAATTCAATTTAGTTAACATAGAGTGTATTATTAGTTTCAGCGGTAGAATTTAGTGATTCATGAGTTAACCCAATATTCCATCTTGGGAGGTGAGGGGAAAGGGCTCAGAAAGGTGGCAACTAGAATTTGAACGTAGGTTAACCTGAAACCAAAGCCAGCTGCTTGACCATGTCCCATAAACAGCCTCACACACCAAAGTGAGAATAAAGAGACCCAAACTTACATGATTTCAGCAAGGAATTGCTTTCCTGTTTCTCTTCACCTTCCCCTTTGAATTCTACTTTCAAAATAGATGTTTCATTCTCTCACATCCGCACTGGAAACACACATTTACGCCACACTTCAAACTTGCAAGTCACAGATACTCTCTTGTGCCTCAGTTTTTTGGGATTTTTTTTTTTTCTCCTTTCAAAAAGGGGACAGCTCTAAAATCCTTGGCATGACTGCAGAGGTCCTGACTCTTGTCCCATCACCACATGAGTGTGTGATTACGGGAGCTGGATGCAGTCAAGGGTCCTCTTCCTCAAAGCAACTTAGATAATCACATCTTATCAATCGGAGTTGGCCTTCAGGATGAAACCTACTTGCTATTCAGAGTTTATATATTCCCTAAAGTTATTCTTGATTTTTAGGTCTAAAATTCCATAAGAGTTATATAAATCTGTGAATCATTTCATATTTAAAAATGGGTTTATGGTAACACTACATGGACACAATGATGAATTTGAAAGATGTTGACCATATCAGGATGTGGACTATTCTAAGAATCATGAAGAGTCATAAGAGTTCCTTGAGTTCCAGAGGACAAAACACACTTGATTAGAATGTCCAAATATATATACCATTTCTTAGAGCTTCTTTAAAAGACAAAGAACAAAGCCACAATGTGGAGACATGAAGCATTTATAATGCTGGGCAATTTGTCAAAAATCACCACAGATGGAACTCCTGATATACTTTGGTAAAAATCTATATAGTATACTACATAAAAGTGAATTTATATTTTGGCTAAAGACACTTTACTTGAACCCTGGGTATCGTAAAGCTTAAAGAATCCCAAAGCTTTTCAGAAAGCACTTTCTTTCTTTTCTTTTCTTTTTCTTTCTTTCTTTTTTTTTTTTTTTTTTAAACCCAGAACTTTGGAATGTATTGCAAACTAAGCTCAGACTAGCAGGAGCTTTTTACTTGGTGTGGATAAGAATTGAGTAAGCAAGTGGACCAAGGCTTTGACAAGAAAAGCTTAGTAAAGATTTAGCACAGACACTACAGAGGGAGAAAAAGGATGAACCAAACAAAATAAAAACCTGGGACATAAAGAAATAAAATCTTCAGGGAACAGATATACTCATTCTATAGAATCTGTGATCTAACTAGAAAAACCAGTCTCAAACCAGCTGGATGGTGAAGGAAAACCAGCCAGTACCATTCGGGGCCAGGCAAGGACATAAATGGGAAAACCAAAAGCAAAACCAACTGTGCCGTATAGGTCTGCCCATGAGTTGATCTCCTAAAATGAGCCTCTTGGTGATTACACTAAATTGTAACCTACCTTTCAGCCTTAACCAACCTTTCATCTCTCTCCCTTGAGCAACACATACACACACATACACACACCCCACACCTATATTCACACATGCACAAATATGCCTAATCTGTAAGAAAACAAAACATATAATGCTCATTGTGGCATATACTTCTCCTGGAGTGGGCTGGAATAGATCTAAGACTTTTTTTTTTTTTTTTTTTAAGTATCCATTCAATTAATTGAGATCATAGATCTGGGCTCTGAACACAGCTTCCGACATACAGCAGGTAAATATAACAGATAAATTTTAACTATCCTTAAAATTAGGTTAAAAGGGTTTGAACATCTTTGTAAAAATTTATCTACACTAATTTTCTAAATAAATGAATAACATTTCGTAGTACAGAAACACTCTCTTTTGACCAATAAGTTGAGGGACATTGTGTTATTTTAAATATGCCATTGTTTTGCACAGCATGGTGACTAAAATTAACATTACTGTTTTATATACTTGAATTTTTTATTTTTTAAGATTATTTTAAATTTATTGATTTCACAGAGAGAGACAGCATGCAAGCAGGGGGAAACAACAGGCAGCAGAAGTAGACTCCCTGCTGAGCAAGGAAGCCCATGTACAATTCCATCCCAGGACCCTGGGACCATGATCTAAACTGAAGGCATACATTTAACCGACTGAGCCACCCAGGTACCCTATACTTGAAAGTTGTTAAGAGAGTAGATCTTAAATGTTATCATCACACATACACACACCATATACACACAATTACAATTATGCAAAGAGATGAAAATGTTAACTAATCTTTCTGTGGTAATCATTTGATGATATATACATGTATCTAATGATCGCATTGTACACCTTAAACTTACATGTTTTAAGTCAATACTATCTCAATAAAGCTGAGATAGATTTTTCAAGAGACTAATTATATATCCTAATCTAATTACAATCCTTAAAATTACCCTAGGAGGGTATTCACTGTGGCAAAATGGGCTAAAGTTGTGGTTTACCCAAGGCACCAATGAGGGCAGTATTGTCATTAAAATCCAGGGATAGGAGCGCCTGGGTGTTTCAGCCTTCAGCTCAGGTCATGATCTCAGAGTCCTGGGATGAGCCCCATATCGGGCTCTCTGCTCAGCAGGGAGCCTGCTTCCTCCTCTCTCTCTCTCTGCCTGCCTCTCTGCCTACTTGTGATCTCTGTCTGTCAAATAAATAAAATCTTAAAATAAATAAATAAATAAATAAATAATCCAGGGATAACTGGCCTTGGAACTTGTAGTTTTGTTTTGTTTTGTTGTTGTTTTCTATTGCATCAAGCTGGATTCCAACAGGGTTTCTAGACAGGACTGGAATATTGAAAGGATTAAAAACATGTCCTACCTCCACCCACACCAAAAAGTTAAACAAAGTAATAAACAATAACTAAATAACTCACCTAATCCAGAGCCAGTCACTCTTTTATATTCTATTAGTCTCATTCCAAAACACAAACTATAGGATTGATGGAGAAGTTTATTTCTGCTTGAAAAATTAATGCTGTGTACACTGAAGCTTCCTGCACTAATAATTCTCTCAAGTGTAACACTTCATAAATTGCTCTAACCTCAAGATTAGCCCCCTTCATTTACCTGCTTATCTGACCCATGGGAGTTTATAATTAATCAGACTGGCACTCACCTACCGTATCAATTCATGGGTTCACACAAAAATGTGCTTTATTTGGCAATAGATAATCCACACTGCACTCAGTGGCCACATATTAATCTTTTTAAAAGTCTGATCCCATCATATCTCTTTCTTGCTCAGAAACGGCCAAGGCTCCCACAGCTCAGCTCATGTTCACAGCTTTCCACAGAATGGATCTACCCTCTAGTCCACATTATTCCGCCATGATTTTCTGCATTACGCCACTGTCCAATAGGTCTGACCTGCAACATAACTCTGGCTGCTCCATCACATTTTCCCATTCTTTCCATTCAAATTCTACTCTATCATCCCCCATGGGACAGCCGACGGACTCTGGCTCATCTTTGAATTCCAACAATACTGATTTTAGCAACAGTTTTGTTCCTCATAATCTAATGCATTCAATTCTGCTGGGAGAATGTGTTTTATCTCCACGACAAAAATTGCAAGCTCCTGGGAGACTAAAACTATTTCTGATATTAAACGTGTTTGGGGTCCCTACATAGTGCTTTATAAGTAGTCAATACTGAGTTAATCCATCCATTCATCAAAAATTATTAAGCACCCATTATATACCAACACTATGCTAGTTACTTCAAAATACAATAGTGAACAAGGTAGACCTCTTTACTGTTCCATTTTTTAAAAGATTTATTTATTTTAGAGAAAGAGAGAGAGCACACTGGAGGGAATGGGGGAAGGGGCACAGGGAGAACCAGAATCCTGAAACGGACTCTCCGATGAGTGTGGAGTCCAACATGGGGCTGGGTCCCAGGACCCTGAGTTCATGACCTGAGCCAAAACCAAGAGTCAGCCACTGAACCAACTTAGCCATCCAGTGCTCCATGTTTACTATTCTTATGTAACTTATATTTAATAAGAATGAGGCAATTACTTTATCACCACTTTCAATGAATTATGATAAGTGGGAAATGGGGAACAAATCCATGTTCTGGAGGAGGAAGAGGCTGAAGGGGTTACAGGTTAAGGATCTGGAAGGGCTTCCCATAGCAGGTTCCATGTACGTACGGAATGGGTAATTGGATCAGAGAGAGAGACGGAGGGAAAAAAAGAAGAGAGGAAGAGCAGGCATTAAAAATTTATAATTACAGGGGCCCCTGAGTGGCTCAGTCAGTTCAGCATCCGATTCTCGATCTCAGCTCAGGTCATGATCTCAGGATGGTGAGACTGAGCCCCACATTAGGCTCTGCATGGAGGGTAGAGCCCACTTAAGTTTCCCTCTCTTACCCTCTCCCTCTCCCTCCTTCTAAAAGAAAAAAAAGAAAGAAAGAAAGAAAAAGAAAAACAAATGTATAATTACATGTTCCTGTGCTTTGGTTACATGTAAATAGAGAAATAAATCCAGAGACAGACACACTCACACATCCCACAGACCGTCTATGTACAGACTTACTACGAGAAGAACAAGGTCTGATTCTAACTCATAAATCTACAGACATCTATTCTCAGCAGAGATCCACCACCACAATTCCATTACACACTTGAATTAGTAGAAATCTGAGCTCAACGATTCAATTACTTTCCTTACTCGATTAACAATTGTTATGAGATAGACTGATCCTCCACAAATATTCTTTCTTATAATATCAATGCAAATTTCCCCAATCTACATGTCAAGATGCACCATAGCATGTAATCAATTTTTATATTTCTTTATTTATTCCCTTGAGAGAGTTAAAGAAAGTCCATTTTGCAGCTCAAATAAAGTTCGGTTTTAAATTCCAACTCTAGGTTAAGATTTATGCCAGCTCTGATTTAGCATATGCACCCATCCGTGTCCATAGGCTTTTCTGGTTCTGAGATATGGAATAATTCTACATGTATTTACATTCTGCCTGCCTGCTTATTCAGAAAGCTTTCCAAATAGATGCTGTTTTGTGCCCAGGTAATAAATGGAGCTAAAGGGGACCTCAGAATTGGGGCACAGGGTCAGAAATGGACCCTCTCGTAACCCATGAATTACAGAAATATAAACTGGATAGTTTTACTTTCTGCAGAAATCTCCCCAGAAGGTAGCAGAGTACATTCAGTGGATATATGGGAGATAATTATTCAGGCATTTGAAAGGCGAGTAGGAAGGTTCTAAGGCAGCAGCCTACCTGCCATGTGGAGAGAACAGTCAGGTAGCCTGGGAGTTGAAAGTTGAGGTGAAGGTGCTACTTTTATTTTGGCTGATGAAGAAATGGGGTCCAACTGCATAGGGCCTTGTAGGACAGACATCATCAAAAATAAGGCCTTTACCCAGATTGAAGTGGACCATTGGGCTTTGAGCTACAAAGTGATTCAATAGACTTATTTTGAAAGGATTCTCTTTTTCTTCCTTAATTGAGCTTGAATGAGTAATTAGGCAAGAGAATATCTTACCTACCTTGATGGAAATGACTGGTCATTTTTCAGGGATATTAAGTTTTTTAGAGCTTAATCATACCATCCCTTTAAGACTGCCCAAATTTATCTGATTCTGTTTCTTTTTTTTTTTTTTTTTAAATCCATTTACATAGTTGTCGCCCAACCAGTTTCCCTTATAAGAAATTTTCTTGCAGAAAGTATAAGAATGACAGAATATGAAAATCAGCCTCCAACATCCAGCTAGATGACCACAGAAATGTTCTGTTTAACCTGCACTGCAACCTTGAGAAGTAGGTGTGATTTTCCTGGAAATGAGAAAGCAAACAATGAGAGAGTAATTGACCTAAGGCCACACGGCTAGAAATGCTGTTGACAAAATTAGATTGCAGGACCCAACTGCCTTTGTGGACTTTGATCTTTCCATGCTGACCCAATGTTCCCAGCTTGACAATTAAAATTCCTAAAATAACTTTTTAAAAATAAAAATTCTAGCTTTGCAAGCTATCTTCCGCCATTTTGATAAGCATCAACAAATACTATGGGACCCTGGGTTGGCCAAAGGAAGCTCCATTGTTAAACCTATATTCCTCAGGCTCTTACCTTTTTGTTGGTTTTCCATCAAACCCTAGCCATGCCTGAAAACATTTGCTGTCTGTGAACCAGTCAGCTGAAAATAAACTTAGGAGAGAAGTTGGACAGGAATGTGGAGTGTGTATTTGTGTGATGTGTGCACTTGTGCACAAGAGTGCAGGAGAAAGGAAGAGAATGAGAAAGAAAAAAAGAGAGAGACGCCTTGATTCCAGCCACGCAAATGTGCAGCCACACTCCACACCACCCCAAGAGTACACGAGGCAGAAAGCACTCACCAACCACCCTGAACTTGTCAGCATGAGCCTTGGACCTCGTACTTGGCAGTGGGAGCTGCTTACTAGGACCAACCTCATTTTCTTTACAGTTCAGTTTGCAAATGAAATATTTGAAAACATCCATCTGTGAAATTCTTGCTTCTCTCCTAGTCATCTGTCTGTCATTCTTTCACTGACTTGCTCACTATTTTTTTAAACCCCCCCCCCCCCCCCGCCCCCAAAGGAAATGCATTAGTCTCACTGGATACAGCAATAAAAGTAAACCAATCTTTCTTCTGACATCAAAGAAATGAAGACTTGCACTTTTATCTTCCCAACCAGATTGGAGAAAGGTTTGTTGTTGTTGTTGTTGTTGTTGTTGTTGTTTTCCCCCTCAGCAGTGGGAGTGAACGCCTTCAATTCGGCAGCTCCACACCTATCCTGGTGGCGTCCTTCTCAAAGGGTCAGTGAGGTCCCCGGAGTCCACAGAAGCACAGATGTGGGTGTGACCGAAAGAACCCTCACAAACACTGAGATGTGCACTTTGAACAGTAACTGCTTTAAGGATGCAGAACTAGAAATAGAGGAAAATCAGTTCCTAAAGGGAGTGATGGTTGTTGGATAGGTGTTGGTCTCCATAGTGACAAGGAGGGGGGAGTCAAACGTGGGCTGAAACACCAGAGAGGCTGGGAGGGACAGAAAGAAAGGAAGAAGTCACCAGGCCGGAAATGCTACCTTACAGGGACCCTTACTTCAAATTTCAAATCACTCCTTGCATTTAGTTACACAGGCTGTTCAGACGAGGATGGTGGAGAGGCCAAATTAGCACTAAATATTGGCTAAGGCCCCAGGTGTTAGAATCACCAAGATCTTTGTTCAAATGACACTTTGGGCACTTAGGAGCTGTGTGTTCATGGGCAAGGCGTTTTATACCTCTGGCCCTCATCGGCTCTGCTCCTATGCATAACAGAGCTAGGTGGTCCTAGAGTGGTTGGCTCATTAAGGAAAACAAAGTGTGGGAAATGCTTTTTCAATATAGTACTTAACCAGTCGTCCTCTGAGGGCATCTGGTTGATTACTACAAAAAGGGGACTCTACAGCAGAGTGGCCGCAGGGAGGCTGTCCAAAGAAAAGAATAACTGATTAGCAACTGTGTTTCCATTCACAAATCAGTCCCAACCTCTCCCCTAACCTTGAGAAAATTACTCAATCAGGAAGAAATGGTGTCAGTTGGAGGCAAAGCCAGGCAGACAGAGAACCTCTGGGTTGTAATTCTCCCTCTGTGCCCAACAAATTATACTACCCCAGGCAGGTCACAGAACCTTTCTGGACCTCATTTCCCTTTGTGTAAAATGAATGAGTTGGGCTAGACCAAGCTCAGAGGCTCCAAATGCTAAAGATCTGCTTAATCTCCCCCAATAGAGGAGGGGGCCATTTCTGACTCTAAGTGGGATGGACTGCATTTGACAAGTGTCTCCAGCTCCCGTATGATGGTCAGTTATCAATTCCAATTACGGGATCAGAAGGGGAGCATCTGAAACCTGCCCGCTGGGCTCTGTGGCTGCAGGGAGGGGGCGAAACTATTAAAGGTAATGATCAAAGCCTGAGCATTTAATGGGAAGGCTGTTAGGCAAATTCACTGCATTTCCCTGGGATCATTTCCACCCAACCTAGCAGCCCGCAGCAGGACACCGGCAATGGCCCAGCTGATTTTCCCACAAAAACAAATGGGTCTTGAATGATTCACACTTACAGTATTAATTATGGAATCGTTTATTTACTTTTTCGTCCTTCTTTGCAAATCGTTCTAAAAATAATATAACTTCAACACTGATTCACATGCTAGGCCTAAGTGCACTCTCTAGGGAAATCCTAGCCACTGTCATATTTGAAAACGGCCCCTACATTAGCAAGGCTCGCACAGACTCTACTGGCAAATTCCATCATCCCTCTGCCGCTGGGTGTCCTTGTTTGTGGCTCCCTTTAAGAACCAGAGTTTACCCGCCTTGGGTCCTGGTCAGTCTGAAATGATCTGAATATGTTGCGAGTTTCGAGGCAGCAACGCCATTAATATCAGTATACAACAATGGACCACACAACATGATGACAAGAATTCCAAACAATAGCCAAAAAGCCTTATTAAGAGCAGAGCCAGTGCTCTAGTGACATTTTCCTCTCTTATCATCAAAGATCCCAAACAACAGTTGGTATTTACAATTCCTCCTTCCATCCAGGTGCCATAAGAGGGGAGTGGAATTGCTGGATTTCCTGAGCTCCATAATTGCCTGGGTTTCCCTCACAAAATGAGTTCATCTGTCACTAAAGGCAGAAGTTAGTCATTCTTTTAGGGAGGCACCACCAAACGTTCCTACCTAATGTTGATGCGTACAGCTGCAAAGAGACGAAATTTTAAATCTCTGGATTCTACAAACAGAAAATGGGAAGCAATTAGAACTCCTGGAGAAAAGCCACCGAGAAGCCCCAGTTGAAGGAATGGGGATTTTATCCAAATGAGTGAAATTTCCTGGGAACCCCCTCTCACCCCGATCTTTCTAGCCAAACTCAGGACACAGGAAACGTCAGACTTGTAAAATATTTTAATAATTACCACACATTCTATTCTTGACTTCCGGTTATAATATCGCTACCACGAGTTTGACTGAGATGGCCTTAGTCTTTCTCTCAGCTTGACTCAACTTGAAACAGGTTTCTTCCTGACTCCTTCACACCCTTTTCTTGGAGCATTTATTTCAGAAAACTTGTAATTACAAATCTCTTCTCAGCCCCTTTGACATGTAAATCATTTTTCAAAAGCCTCTTTCCAGTTTCACAACCCAGGGATGTCTTTCTCAAGGATCTGGGAACCACCTCTTTTTTTTTTTTTTTTTTTAAAGATTTTATTTATTTATTTGACAGACAGAGATCACAAGTAGGCAGAGAGGCAGGCAGAGAGAGTTGGGGAAGCAGGCTCCCCGCTGAGCAAAGAGCCCAAAGAGATCAGGACCTGAGCCAAAGGCAGAGGCTTAACCCACTGAGCCAGCCAGGAACCATCTCTTTGACATGTAACCAGCAAAGGAGCAATCTCCCAATATCAGCAGGAAGGTAGAAACCTAACTTTTGTGAGTGCTTTTATCCAAGTTGCAAAAGGACCTCCTGTCTAAAGATGTGGGAAGTTTATTTTTCCCTTGTGTAAAGCCAATTAGCAAACACAGGTCCATGACTTTCCTCCAATATCCTCCAGGACCTTTTCATTAGCTCATATGAGTCCTTAAAAAAAAAAAAAAACAGAAACAAAAACAAAAACAAAAACCCTACTCCTTCCTCTTCATAGGAGATGAATTTAGACTTAGTTGTGGTCTCTGGTCCTTATTGCAACAGCCTCGAATAAAGTCTTCGTCCTTTGATTAACTTTGGCCAGCATAAATTTTGCTTTGACATGTTAATACTGCTCATGCTTGAAACTATGTAATGATGAGCAAGGGTCCCAAACATATCCTTAGACAGCCATTTAACCCTTGATCATTCCTGACCGTAGATAATTCTCCCTTACAAGGAACCTTCGTTATGAATTCAACCCATCAACTTTGGTTCTGCCTTTGGGGTCCAAATGGAAGAAGTCTAATATGTTACACATCCCTTAAATAACTAAGGAAAACTTCCTTCCTGTATGTTCAGCCTTCCCTGGCCTTTACAGAGGGCTCTGAGCCTTAGGGCTTGAATTTAGCTTTGTCAAAAGACCCCCTTAAGGTAAGTCTGAGGATATAGTACCTACTGGTCCAGAAACGGCAAATGGAGGGGTTTTGTTTTACCTCAGGAAAATAAAAAGTTGTGGCATGATAACTGATGTATGACCCACAAATCAGGAGTCATCAGAATATATTACAAATGAATTCAGTTTTCAATAATGCTTTCTTAACCCTAAAATTAATCTAGTTTTGAGTGGCCCAGGTAAGGACACCAATACTCCTTGGTGCTTGTCTGCTAAAACCATCAAAGAATATATACTGCGGGGCATGTCGATAGTTCAGTGGGTTAGGCCTCTGCCTTTGGCTCAGGTCATGATCTCAGGGTCCTGGGATCCAGCCCCACATCGAGCTCTCTGCTCAGCAGGGAGCCTGCATCCGTCCCCCACGCAACCCCACCCCACCCCCGCCTCTCTGCCTACTTGTGATCTCTCTGTCTAATAAATAAATAAAATCTTTTTTTTTTTAAAGCATATATACTGCCCACTCAGTTTTGAAGATGAGAAGGGTAAGAGCTGGTAATTCTGATTGTGACTACAGTTAAACCTTGAAAAACTACTGTATAGTTCATAAAATTACTTGTTGTTTTATTCTATCTCTCCCTTGCAGACTCGGCAGTACGTACTTAAATATTTACCCTCTCTCCTTAACTACGTGGAATTTTACCACTTTAAGGTAGTCATTTCCCTATGCCCTACATTCTTACCCCGATCAAAACTTACTCATCTAATGCCCCATTCTAGCAGACCTGGTTTAAAAAGGGGACAACCAATCAAACAAGTAATTGACCAGGTTTTATTATTTGATTAAGTGGCTTTTCCATTCAAGAAAGTACCATAAGCTACAAGGGTGTAAACAGTTGACCCTGAGGGTTCATGCAGGGAAGGATGGAAATCACAGGAATATTACATGGCTTTTTCTTTTAAAAGAAATTTATATCTACAATCTCTACCACTCCCTCCTACAACCTCTTCTTTTCAAAAGTAATCTTTTTATTTCTAAACCTGCACAGTATTTTATTTGTACTTTTCTTATGGATTATTCTTTCAAATCAATTTGATTGTACTATGTCCTGATGGTACTTCTCTTCTGGGCTTAGAGTTTCTCAAGGGCAAAGCTATTTATCTTTATATAAATAGCCCATAATAACCATATAGCCCATAATAACCAATGTAGTGCCTGCCACATAGTATATCTCAATAAGTATATTTAATGGTATAAAAATTGAGAAAATTAGTTAAGTAAATCATCCCAACAGTCCTGTAAGACAGAAAAAGAAATTATTATTTATTACTACTTTTCAGAGAGGTTAAGTAATTCTTTAATACTCAATCTGGGAGACTATGTTTCCTAATAGTGAGTGAATGATAAGGACTTGGGGTGTACAATTACACCTAGAGTTCCAGAAGCCATGTCTGTTGGAGATGTGTGTCAACTCTTGCTATTTTTTTTTTTAAGATTTTATTTATGTATTTGACACACAGAGAGAGAGAGAGAGCGAGCTCAGAAGCAGGCAGGCAGAGAGGGGGGGGGGGGAAGCAGGCTCCCTGCCAAGTAGAGAGCCCGATGAGGGGCTTGATCCCAGGACCCTGAGATCATGACCTGAATTGAAGACAGAGGCTTAGCCCTCTGAGCCACCCAGGCACCCCTCAATTCTTGCTATTTAGAGGGATACTCTCTTAGCCCAAATCCTCAGTTTTACTGTGTGTGGGCACATGTATATTTATGTGGAGGTGGGGAGGAGGATCAAACTTACATTTCGCTAGTTTTCATTCTATTCTCAACAGTTATCATTCATTCAGTTTGGCTCTAAAAAGAATGCCTTCTCCAATAAAGGCAACCAGTGAGAGGTATAAATTTGGGGAGTAGGGGGATGCTGTCCACACTCACTAACAAACAAACAAAATCTTAGATCCTTAGTTTGTAAGAAACAGTGGTGGCAGCCCTTTATATCAACAACTGAATTTTTCAAGCCCCAAATCTTTTCAATTCCAGAAGATAGCTAATATTCATGAACTTATTACCCAAGCCTTGATCAATCTTAATGTATTACACAAAACTGTGGGTGTAGCTGAAATGGATCCTTCTCTTCCCTTTGATGTTCTTGCAAATGGACTCATTTGGAAGTAGAAGTGAGAACTCTGAATGAAAGAACATAAACACAGAGCAGCTTTCTAGGCTGTGGGAAATTGTGAATTTGGCACAGCCACGTATAAAGCCAGACGCCATTGCTTTATGGGATGAGAGAGTCAAGAGCTTTGTGAAAGCTACTTTTCTGATAATTAAAACATCTTTGATCTCCTAAGAAAGAATTTTAATGAATCCATTAGTCATCTCAGATACCAATAAGGCCTGACTTTATCAGCCTTATCAGTGTATAGTCATGGGTTTGTCTAAACTCTCACTCATCTTAGGTAATTCATGATTCCTTGAGTGTTTCTATGTCACTTGATTCACACTCAAGTGAGGAGCTAGAATCATTAAAAATAATTAGATTTAGACTTCAATTAAATGTTAAAGATAGCATTTCATCCAGTCCCATAGCACCATCTTACATAGGACAGTCAGAGGCACCAAGCCCCCTGCAAGCGATCTCAATGAAAGGAATCAATCTTCCAGGGAAGACCAGACCACTGTTACCTGATTCTGCATGTCTGATAAGGCTACTGGACCCTGGGGATGGCTCTCCTACAGTCCAACATCGATCCATATTTGAGCCTCAGAGGTTTCTTAGAACTTGTCCAATTTCTTCCATATACTAGATTAAAAGAAATTTTCAGAGGAAAAAAAAAAAAGGAAAATCATGGCTCTCGGTGGACCTGTAAAAATGTATACATGTTCAAGAATTAATTTTGTTCCAATGATATGAATGAGGTAGGAAGGTATTACAGCAGTTTAAAGTCAAAGTCAAAATACTACACAATGACATGGAATAAAGGAATAGGGAGCTAAACATCAAGTAAAGACAACCTGGTGTTTCCAATGGGAAGAGGAAAGTCAATTGAAATATAAGTGGACAAGACAGAAGATGCATATCCATCAGCTACCTGAAATTTAAAGAGATGCAGAAAGCGCAAAGACGATGAATAGAACCAGGTGCAAACAGCCTGGGTGGGTATGTGGGTATGTTACAGATCGTGAATGGTTTTCCACTGATGTACTGTTTTGTTTTGTTTTTTTCTTTTTAAATATGAATATAGAGTCTCAATACTTTTTATGCAATTTGAAATTACACACACACACACACACACACACACACACACAAGGTCCTGAAAACAGAGCTTCTTTTTTATGTTTGGTATTTATATATGTGGGTCCTAGTGTGAAAATCCCTTTATTGCAGTGTGGGAACATTAATGTATTTTATTACAAGTAATGTCCCAGATGTGTCTGGAAGTGTCACATAGTATACACTATATTCACATATCAGCTTCTTAAAATCAATCATCTTTTGGATTCTTAAACCCATCTAGACCTTTAGTGACCGTGCGCCAGCATGTGGGAATCAGCTTGTCCTGCTAACTGTATGCATTCTCAACATCACATTCAGTGACTTCAATGTGGTAGCTTAGAATCAGCCAAGGTGAGAGTAATTTGCACAAGAAAATAGACAAATGCTACATATCTCTGTGTGTGTGTGTATGTGTGCGCGTGCGCGTGCTCAGGCTGTGTGAGAGAAAGTAAGCTACACTCCCTATCCTTAAGGAGTTCACAGTCTAGTGAAGAGCTTTTGGTCTAGTAAACAAACTTGCATATTTATAAATGTGAGGTTGTTCTTGGGTTTATGCTTCCCCCAAGGTGGCTAGTTTCACAACAGACTTGTGCCTACTGTCTATTATAAAATAGATTAAATCTAAGCCAATTCAATTCAAGAAATATGCAGGAGTGTGAAGCCGCTAGATGTTTCAAAGGATATAAACAGTAGATTATGTTGGAGATTCCACTGGAATGTAAAAACACACATTTTACTTAGTAATAACTTGTGATAAAGGCTAAAATCTTCCCCTCAAATAATGATTTTTGGAGAGAAAAAAACTACATAAGCAAAAGATAATTTGTGAATTTTCTATCTGCTACACACTGTGAACAGAAACATTAGCTTTGTCTGTAATGGGGTATTTTTTTTTTTCTTTATGTAACAAAACATATTTTCAAACAGTGACTATATGGCCGGCACTTTGCTGGGCATCAGGGTTTTTTTTGTTTTTGTTTTTGTTTTTTTTGTTTGTTTGTTTTTTAGATTTATTTATTTATTTATTTGACAGACAGCTTTGCGCAGTGGCAGTATCGTAGCCAATGAGGTTTAGCCGAGGCGCGATTATTGCTATTTATTTGACAGACAGAGATCACAAGTAGGCAGAGAGAGAGGCAGAGAGAGAGAAGGGAGGAAGCAGGCTCCCTGCTGAGCAGAGAGCCCGATGTGGGGCTTGATCCCAGGACCCTGAGATCATGACCTGAGCCGAAGGCAGAGGCTTTAACCCACTGAGCCACCCAGGCGCCCCCAGGGTTTTAATAACAAATAAACATCACATTCTATTCCTAAGGAACTTGTATTCTAGTGGTAAAGAATAGTATAACTATATAATCCTGATACACTATGATGCTACATATAGGGGACGTATGGGACCAGAGACAGAAGCAATGAACTCTGCGAGAAAGAGCTGGGGGAAATTTAAAGGAAATACGGTGAAGGAAGAATATGATTTTTTCAGAGAAGGGAGGAAGGGTTTGCTGACTTGGGAGGAAGCGGAGCCTGAAAGCTCCACATACGTACACAATACGGGATCCTTCAGGAAAAGATATACAGAGGACATGTTCAATCATGGGATGGTGCATTCAGCTTTCTGCATGTCTTCAAGAGAGAAGACAAATGAACTCAGAGTTAAGCTCTCGTGTTTAAGGCTTATATTGTACATATAGATTCTACTCAGCAGAAAAGAATATGAAGACATGAAACTTTCTGAATATATGGGGACAAAGGTGGTGCTTTTAACTTTTCTGAGCTTATCTGAGAAGCACCTTGAGGACATGGAACATTTTATATTCATGTTTTGTCGTTTGGACCTAAGTGAAGAGTCTCACACATAGAAGGCAATTGTTAAGAAGCTGGCGTACCGAAGACAAGAAAAATAAACATTAAATGCAGAAATGAGCATTTCCTTTCCTATTTCACTTTGCCGACTATAGTATGCTACTGTATTCTTCAAAGTGCTTGAATTATCCCTCCTCTTGATCTACTTGGCTCTGATCTCTCCCTGTGCAATTCATCTCCTACAAATCTCTTTTTCCATCCTTGAAGTCCAGGCACCTTGCCCTGCTTGCTGTTGCTGAGCACAGCTGGGACAAGCTCCTTCTAGAACCTTCCTCTGAGGGCATTTCTATTGCTGTTCTCTTTGTTGGAAGGCTGACCCTGATCACTCAGTCAAAAATAGCACTCTTCATCATCTAATACTGTCTAGTCCCTTCCTGGCTTTATTTACCACCACATGACGTTACGTTATGGATTTTTTTTATTCTTTATATTGCCCCATCCATACATAAGCCCCCTACTGGCTGACACTTTGTGTCACTCACCTTTTTACTTCCAGCACTTAACCAGTGCCTGGGACATAGCATTTACCTAGTACATTTTTGTTAACTAAGATGAATGAAAGAATACACTACCTTTTTTCACATGTGCTTTCATAGAAAGTTTCTCAGATTTTTTGAAAGCAAATGCTATATATTAATGTAGTTGAAGAAAATTAAAAAAAAAAAACAAAAAAATGACTACAAATTTTTATAAAATGTTTATAAACAGATTCAAAGGATATAGAAAAATGTTTCACAGAAAGTAAGTATATCTTAAAAAATTAAGTTCTAAGGAAAATCAACGATATACCAAGAAACAAAATAAAAGGTTAATTTTAAATGTGTGAGTAGCCCAATCACTCAAAATAGCCCAGAGGCTATTTTAACTTTACTCCTTAAAACCTTAGTTTGGAACCTACACTGAACCCCAAATACAAGAGTGAATTTGCAGAGTCTCTTGTACTTTGATATAGTTTTAAGACTAAGTTCTGACCAAATGGGATAGAAACCAAAGCATCCCATAAGAATAACAATGCTTTCAAAAATAATGCTTTCAAGAAGTAAATTCAGATAGAGATGACCTTTTCCTATTCCCACCCCCCTCCCTGGAATATAGACGTAATGGCTGGAACTTTAGCAGCCACTGCAGATCGTGTTTTAACTTTAAGGCTGAAAGCTTTGTGTCAGAATGATGGAGCAGTGACATAGAAGCCTGGATCCCTGATGATTTTTGTAGCCATCTACCAACTCAGCATGATTTCTAGAATTTCCCATGCAGCAGAATAACCCTTATGAGCTTATGCCACTATTATTTTTAGTTTTGTTATATGCATGATGTAAAATTCATATTTCATGTGAATATCTTAAAATATTTTGAGTACCGTTTATTTGCCTAACAATGCGCTTACCAGATTGGTAGAAAATGTGGAAACCATGCTTACCAGACTCTGAGTCTGGTAGTGAGTCTGAGTGATCTAAAGAAGAACTGTTGTACCATCACTGTTCTTATTTTAATTGTTGATATATTCACCACCTGTTTAGATAAAGACATCTGTTAATTTTCATGATTTCACTAAGTCCTGCATAAATATTAATTAAGCACAATAGCTCTGAAAAACAAACTAAAAGCTTGTTATTGTGGATTTAGGAGCGAAGCACTCAGGGTAATTACATGCTCAGATTGGAAACTTCTAGTAGTTTGTAAAAACACACAACTTTCACAGGGCCTAAGCAAGATAAACACAAGGAAAATAAAGGGACTATAAGAGTAAGCTACTAGGAACTTAGGTACTTGGGAATTACTAAAGAATTGTTTTGTCTATTCTAGTATGTACAAAGGGTTAGATTGGGACTTTGCTCCCAGGTAAAAAACAACAGCCCGCACATCTAACAGTACCCACTTTGTATGGTGTTCTCCTAAGCTCTTCACATATACTAACATAAATTACATATAAGCTCTTTATATATAATAGGTGACATAAATATCACAGAAGCACTATGAAATGGATACTATTATTATCCTTGTGTTTCGGATGAGGAAATGTAGACGCAGAAATGTTACGTAACTTTCTTAAGGTCTCATATCCGGTCAACACCTGGAACCCAGATTGGAATCTAAGCAGGGTACATGGGTTTCATGTGCTCAGACATCACACCATCACTACTGCAAGATGGCTGTGAAGAAACAGTAACTTGGGGAACAATCATGAGATATTCTAGAGATGTGGCTGAGTGGGAAATGGTGGCAACCAAAGAAAACTAGGAAATGATGATGCCCGGGCCACAGGGATTGGAATTGAAATCTAGAGGTAAGGCCACACAGCTTGGAACCAGGATGCCAGCAATACCTGTGAACAGCTGCAATGTTCTCTTGGTAAAAGCTGAATGTACCATTTAAAAGCTCAACTCAGGGGCACCTGTCTGGCTCAGTTGGTTAAGAGTCCAAGTCTTGATTTCAGCTCAGGTCATGATCTCAGGGTCTTGAGATTGAGCCCAGTGCCAGGCTCCATGTCAGGCTTGAGATTCTCTTTCCCACTCACCCTCTGTCCCTACCCGCCTGCGTCAACTTGAGCTTTCTCTCTCTAAAAATAAATAAATAAATAAATAAAGCTGAACTCATCTCAGAGCACTGATTCTCAACTTTTTTTTTTTTTTTTAAGACTTTATTTATTTATTTGACAGAGAGAGTACAAGCAGCTGGAGTGGGAGAAGGAGGCTGAGCAGGGCCAGATCCCAGGACTCGGGCTCATGCCCTGAGCCGAAGGCAGACACTTAACTGGTGGGGCCATCCAAGCACCCCTGATTATCACCTCTTTAACAAAATATATTTTTGTTACTCAAAATATATATTTTGTTATTTTTGATATTCTGAGGTGTGTTCTGAGCAATTTGTTAGAATAAGTATAGAATAATAAAGTTTGGAAATGATGTCTTCAGTCTCATCATATAGAAGATACTCAATGTTGTGTCTAGAAATAGTTTTTGCCACATGCTTGCATTTTGATCTTTTTCTTTAAGGACGAAAGAAATGGTATTTGACTAATGTGATGAAACGCGGGTGGATGCCAGTGCCCAGGGGATTTGTAACATGATCATCACCAGCTGACAAAAAGTGGGGAAGAACCCGTGTCGAGGAAAGAACACTAGCTTGGAGTCAAGAGGCCAGGAATCTTTAGTAATTGAATGATATTAAGTAGATTCCCTTAACTTATAGTGACTTCTCTTTTCTAGTAGGCAAAACAAAAAGGGCATTGGATGGAACATCCTGGTCCCCAGGAGCTTCCTCTCACAAAATCTTGAGGCTCTGGTATGTGATTCCCCTATTCAGAGAGCTTTGAACAGAGGCAGAGGGTCTCTCAATTGACAGAGAGAGGTTGAGGCATTAATGACATTAAGAATGCAATTCGACTTTCTTTCCTATGGATTGCTGCATTGATTGAACTTCGAATGTGTGCCAGGTTTTTGGTAATATGTTTTACATACTTAATAATCCTTATTACAACCTACGTGGTAGATATTATAATCTCAAATATAATCACAAACAAGAAAAAAGGGAGCGCAGAGAGAATTTAAATACTAGCTCAAGTTCACATAGACACAAAATGGCAAACAGAAATTTAAGCCCACACACAGTTTGCTGGTTTATAATAAAAGGGATTTAAATTCACACCCATCTTACTCTATGCTGTGGACTAAATTGTGCCCCCTACAACCTCCCCAAATTCAGATATCCAAGCCCTAATCCCCAATGTGGCTGTATTTGGATATAGGAACTTACGGGAGTAATTAAGGTTAAATGAGGTCATTAGAGTCAGGCACTGATCCCCTCAAAATAGCAGCCCTATAAGAAGAAACAGCAGAAAGCTTTCTTTCCCTCTACCGTGGGAAGACACGCACAAGATGGCCACCTATAAGCCAGGAAAGGAGCTCTCTCCAGAGCCTGACATGTCGGCACCCTGATCTTTGATCTCTGACATCCAGTCTCCACAACTAAATTTCTATTTCAAAAATAAATTTCTATTGTTTAAGCCCTCCAGCCTGTAGTGTGTGGTTAGGGCAACTTAGAAGGCTAAGAATATACTCTAAAGATTTTCTTTGCTCTTTTTCTTAAGCAATGCCAAATCAGGGTGTTCAAAAATGCCTGAAAAATGAAAGGAAGATTTGTTACAGAATTGGCGAGCTCCCTTTTTATATTAGATGTTGTTATCTGTGCTCCCTTGAGGTGTGCTGTGCACAGCTGTCCCATCTTTACCTGGTGGCCTCTGCTGCCATCTGCATAATTAACATTAACTGATAAAGTAAAGAGGCCACTGGGTGCCAAAGGCTTTACGGGTCACCCTCCCTGACCACGAGATTCGTGCAATTACTGTTTTCAATTATTGTTTCCATTCTGCGTCCACTCCCAACATCTCAATGTTGAGTACAAGTTTAAAAAGCACTCGTGAAAAGTCTTTGCCCTATCCCACCACAAAGTACCTTCTCTACTTTACAGATGAGAAGAGTGGCCTTGACAGAGTGCTGAGACTGACCTAGCTCGCTGATCAGAGCAACCGAAGCACAGAATCTGGTCCTGATTCACTATCCACTGCTCCCCACCGGGACCCTCCAAACTTACCTGTATATCCATCTTTCTTACTAAGCACTTTCACATCTACTCTTTTATCATGTTTTAAATCTATTTCCCAGAAGCCTCATAAGTTTCAGGATGGCAGGAATTATTTCCAGTTGACACACTGGACTCTCAAAAGATGCCCAGCAAAACAGAATTCAGCCCCTGGGGGGTACTACCGATGAGCTGTAGTGACTGTTGTTGTCCAGAGAGCTCTTGGAGCTACAGTGCTTTTTGAACAATTTTGGGAAAATTCATTAGATTGATTAGTCCAATTAACTCACAAATGGACATACAAAAACAGGCAGGAAACCCCTGCTGGGGCCAAGAAATAAACAAAAGACATAACCCTGGCATGGACTGCATGAATGTGAAGGGGCCATGGAAATTTATCCATGGAGTGAAACACTCAGTCTGGGACAGGACCAAACTCAAGACTGGCTTGAGAAAGAAACAAAGAAAAGAATTAAGATCTTCTAGGAAGGCAAAAAGCCTAAGGAGAGGGCTCAAAGAACAAATACCCTTTGGCCAGCCCAAAGGCCAAGTAACTGAGACAGAAATTTGTGACGCATTCAAGAAAACTGAGAAAGAAAAGGTCTGTGAGTCTCGAAACATGGCTTTCTTTGTTCGAAGCTGGTAATGAGATTAATCTCTTTGTGAACAAATGAAGCCAATAAAAAGAAGAAGGGAAATCCCCCTTGTTAAAAGATTATTACTCACACACTGATCCTTTGTTTTGAGGAAATTTTTATTTTCTTACATGTAAGAACAGAGACCTCATGCCCTTCCTTTTCTTCTTGCATTTTTTAAAATTTTCTTTTAAATATGTAACTGGCAAAGCTATAGATCTCTATTATTGGTACAACCCCAGCTGTACTGTGACTTTCATATTTTTTGCTAATACTTGTATAAAGAAGACAAACCTAACCATTTCATTTGTGGTGGAGGTCAGATGAGAGAACCTGGTTATTCTTGTAGCCATTGTAAACCCCCATGTCCTCAGAGTGAAAACGCCCACATGATTGTTCCCCAAACTTAGCCAGCCAAAATGATTCTGATGCCAACAAAACACAGATTTCCCTTATCAGAATGCAAGAGAAAGACACAGGGCATTCCCAGAAACTAGAAGAACAACATAGTGTCTTTTGGTGAATTTCCCAGTTAGGAAAAAAGAGAGAGTGAAAACCATGGATAGCCTCATCAGCATGCCTGTCAAGGTTCTGCATCACAAAGGAACAGGGTTAGTAATAAGTTGGTGTCTTGTTATCAAGCCTCAAGTTTTTTAGAGGGGTAGGAAGTGTAGGGATGAACAGCAAGATGCCAAAGTCAATTCTTCTGAAAACACTGATTACAGGCAGACAGCTGCGATCCCAGAGCATCTGGGGGAAATCCAGGATCATTTTCAGTTCTGAGGAAGGAAGTCATTAGGCAGTTAATCAATTTTCCTTTAAGCTCATTAATAATGATATCTGGTTGCCCGTGATCTATAAATTATGGGAGATCCAAATGTAAGAGCAGTGTGGTTGGAAAGACTGAAGGAACATAAGATTTACAAAATCCGGTTTATTATACCACGTGGAATTAACATGCAAAATAATATATTGTGTACTAATCTATACAAAAACTTGGATAAAGTAATTGATAATAGCTAACACTTACTGATTGGTTATTCTCTCCTAAGCACTTTGCTGTGCGTTTACATAGATTATCTCAAATAACACAGTAACTTTATAACATATTTAATATTAGTATCCCATTTTATAGATTAGGAAATGAAAGCCCAACAAGAGTAGTAAGAAAGAGTAAATATAGCCAGTAAATAGGCAAAGTCAGGATGTCACAATATTATAATTCAGATGCTATTAAGTTATAAGTGGAGTGAGAGAACGTGATGGAAGGAACATAGGTTTTATCGTCAAAACGTCTCTGGGTTGAGTGCTGGTTCTACACGTATAAAGAATGCCTGTGTTTAAGCCGAATTTTTTATCTCCTTTGTTTCCTGTCTTTAAACAAAAGCATTACTAGCTACCTTGCAAGTCCAGTCTACAAATTAAATGAGATAATGCATGTATAGTGCATAGTATGTATGTATAAGGCAGTAATAATAAAAGCTATTTTTCATTGTTTAATCCACTCAAATTTATTGCGTCACTCAAAAATAACAGACAGCATTACTTTCTGTCTTTCTTCTACTTCTTGCTTTTTTTTTGTTGTTTTTTTTTTTTTAACAGATCCTGGGGCACCGTGGGTACTCAAATAATGTTAATGCCTTTCCTCATCCTTTCCCATCTCTCTTTATATAAGGACTATTCACTAATTGCATAACTAGCTAACTACTAAATAAGAAAGTAAATGAAGAAGATAGCAATTCCAATAATTGAAGAAAAATATTGTCCCACGTATACATCTTCTTGATTAAAAATCAGCTTTGGGAAGATGGTATCATAACTACCTTCAATAAAGAAATCAGGCTCCTTTTAAAAATGAAGTCATAGGGAAAGCCAAAATCCAAGATAAAAGTCTATTACATGGCAGCTAAGTGTCAATATGTGTCGAGAAGTTTTAAAATGTGACAGGTGTATTTCAGCGAGATGAAATTCATGATAAATCTAAACACCTGCAATTTCCTTAACACCCTGTACAGTTTTACGTGACTAATGCTCTTTATTCTAAAAATGTTTTGCATTCAGATCTCCTCCTGCACCATGACCTGTAATTCTCATTAATTTTACAGAATTGCCTGCTTACAGAAATTGGCATATTTTTTTCCCATAACATGCTACATTTGAATTTTAAAGATAACTTAGTCCCAAGAAAACAACAAATTTGCTGCAGCAAGGAGAATTGTCAAGATGGTTACTGAGCAAGGTGGGGGAAATCCAAGTCCAGGAGCTACTTGGAGACTGGAATCAACTATAAAATAAAAATACAGCCTGATAAAATATTCTTGCTGACCTTTAGGTCTACAAGGGGTTTTCAAGGAATGAAGAGGCTCTTACGTTTTTTGAATCTTAAACCTAGAGACTAAGAATTTATGTATAAGTATTCTTATTCATATTAGTATATATTAATCGTTAATACTTTAACATTATATGTTAATTCATGTATATACAGGTATATGAACTACTTTTCATGTAGATTTGTATGCATGAGTGTATATATGAATTAACTGAACCTAAGGGAGAGTTCCTGATTGCTCACCATGACATTGGCTTTGGGTCTCATCTCCTACCTTTGGTTAACATACTCACTCTGTTGAATCCACACTGTCCTTTATGCCATTCTGCTTCCAAGCCTGGTGGCACCCAACTCAAGCCCTCTGTACTGCCTAGTCCCTCTGCTTGGAACGATTTTCCTCTGAATATATGCATGGCCTGCTCTTTGGACCTCTGTTGATATTCACCTATATATCTCCTCAAGAGGCCTCTTCTGACCACTCTAATTACAATTGCAGCCCTTTCTCTACACTCTGCTTCCCTTCTCATAGGTGCTCTGAATTCCTTAATCTGTCTGGACCTTTGCTCACCAATAGGGTAGCCACTCTCCCCAAGTGACTATTTAAATTTTTAAATTTAAATTAGTCACAATGAGTTAAAATGTAAATTTCAGCCCTTCGGTCATACTAGGCTTATTTCCAGTAATCAGTAACCACAGTCGTCAGGGGCTACCATGTTGGAATATTGGAAAGCACACCTACTGAACATTACTCTCATCGAAGAAATGTCTATGGGACAGAGCTGTTCTAGATGCGTGTACGCTTTATGCATTTGTTTATTTTCATCCTCCTCCCTACGAACCCACCTATATACACCCCAAATTGTAAGTTCCAAAAGGCCAGGAGTTTTGTCTGTTTTTTTTTTTTTTCCTTTTCACTGATTTATGGCCAGGACCTAGAATAGTCCATTGTCTGTATCTGATATTCAATAAATTTCTGCTGAATGAATAAATGGATTAAAACAGGACCATTCATTTTTTCCCCTTAAAAAGTCATAAATAAGGGTACAACTACATCAGTCCTCCTTCAAGGGAATTTCAACATGGCAAATTACCCTCAGTGGTATTTCGCCAGGGATTCTATATATATTGCTTATAATTGTCCAGATCTCTATGAACGGTAAATCTTTTAAGTCTATGGGGTTTTTTTTTTTTTTTTTAATTGTCTTCTGTGCTGGAGTGAAAATCACTGAAATGTGTCAAGATTTATGGCAGAAAAGTCTGTCAACTCCTAAGCCTGCCAAAAATTGTTAACCAACATATAAGTTTTAGGAGTTGAGCATTTCATTGCAGTGGGCTTTTCATACCCAAATCATAGTAGATACATATAGATTACTGGTGGATGAAGGCCATCAGTCAATCTATTTGATTTTATAGCTGAGATATGCATTTGCCTTATAGAAATCATTTTTTATTCCTAATTATACTCATTAGAATGAAAGCCTAAATGTGAGTGATCACTACCTTCCCTGGGTGACCTTGCAAAGAACACAACCTACTCCTGAAATTTTAATTCATCATAGTCAATACTCTACAGGATCATTTGATATGCATTAGAAATCCATATCATTGGCCAAAGCAACAGCTTTCAAATGGAATCTAAATTTTAAAAACTAGATCTGAGGCTATTAAATTCAATTTTGTTTAACTTTTATAAAAGTGAGTTTATTTTTATCCTATTTTTCTTACTATAGAGATTTGAACTTAGTGGAATATTAAAAAGAACACAAAATATTTAAATATGAATATTTAAGAGGGAAATCATGCATAACCTCATAATACAAATATAATCCCTCTTAATATTTTGGCATATTTCTTAGTTCTTTTGAGTCTATTCCCATCCATATTTTAAAATAAGTGCTTACACTGTTATGTATCTCTAATTTATTTTCGGCTTTCCTTTAACACTACAACAATCCTTGGCATTCAGATGTCTAACTGTTCTTACTTTATTTCAAATATCCCTGACCTGTAATGATTTGTATTTTTCTGAGATACAAATTTGAATCATGAAGAAATATGAGTAATTTAAGCTGATGAATGAGTCTTTTAGATTGCCCATAATTTGGACCTTAGTGTGTGATTTTTTTTCTTTGTACTCATTGCTGTGTATGTAATACCTTGCATTAATGCAAGGATGTCACTCAGAACTAGAAGAGCACCTTGAAGACTGCGAATCAAACTTGGGTTCAGATACTGCTTACATTTCTTCATTCACTCCACAGATATTCATTTAGCTAGGTATAATACTAGACTCTGAATATACAAATGGCTAGTTTTGAGGAGCACTTTCTAGTTTCTGCTGCTGTGCTAAATTAAGTACTGTATCCAGGTGTCTTTTTTAATCCTCAGAACTGTTACTATTATATAGTTAATAAAACAGATACATAGAAAGCCTAGTAATATGCAAGTGATGGGCCAAATAAGATACAGAACAATTCAAGATGACCTTGACATTGTAAATTAGTAAGAAGGGTTGGCTACTATTATTATACTATTATTAAAAATTGAGGCACTTCTGAAGAGAACAGGAAGAATTCCTTGTGTATGTCAAGTATTTACTGTATGTATTTTTTAAGGTTATTTATTTATTTATTTGAAAAAGAGTGAGCGAGAGAGAGGGAGAAGCGGACTTGCCACCAAGCAGAGAGCCCAACAAGGGATTCAATCCCAGGACCCTCGGATCATGACCTAAGCCAAAGGCAGACACTTAACCGGCTGAGCCACCCAGATGCCCCAAGTATTTACTGTATGTTATAATCATTTTCCCATGGCATTAAAAGTTCCTTATAAGCCTAATGGAATATTGCTCAGCCATAAAAAGAATGAAGTTTGTCCTTTGCAACAACATGGATGGATCTAGAGGGTAAAATAAGTCAGTTAGAGAAAGACAAATACCATATGACTTCACTTATATGTGGAATTTAAGAAACAAAGCAAACTAACAAAGAGACAAACCAAACAACAGACTCTTAACTGTAGAGAACAAATTCGGGGGTGGGGGATATAGGTGATGCAGATTAAGAGTTCACTTACCATGATGAGTGCTGAGTGATGTATAGAATTGCTGAATCACTATATTGTATACCTGAAACTAATGTAATACTGTGTGTTAACTATATTAGAATTAAAAAAAAAAAAAGAACAACAACAAAAAACTTCCTTGAGAAACTGATTTTAATGATTGCATCATGGTTTATGTATTGATGTGTTAAAACACATGTATTCACTTCCCCTACCTCTGGGCATTTAGATTGTTTCTGAATTCAGTTTTCCCTTGAATAAAACAATGCATTTCAAAGAAATAATTTCTATATGTTCAGTAAATATTTAACTATTACCTTCCCTGTTAAAATCTCTGTGATAAAAACTTTAGATAACACAATGAGTTCTCATAGCCGATTAGGATGAGTCCACTGGGAAGATGCGAGGCCAGTGTTATGCAGGCTCAAGGAAGGGTGGACCTCATGAGCAGGGAAGATCAAGGTCTGTTCCATTTAGAAGGTGACAGCACAGTTTCAAGAGGTAGATAATGTAAACAGAACAGAGAGAGCACAAGGAGTTAAGAGAGATGGTTGAGATAACACCTTACACCAGTTAGAATGGCCAAAATCAGCAAGACAGGAAACAACGTGTATTGGAGAAGATGTGGAGAAAGGGAAACCCTCTTACACTGTTGGTGGGAATGCAAGTTGGTCCATCCAATTTGGAGAACAGTGTAGAGATTCCTTAAGAAATTAAAAATAGAGCTTCCCTATGACCCTGCCATTGCACCCCTGGGTATTTACCCCAAAGATACAGATATAGTGAAAAGAAGGGCCATCTGTACCCCAATGTTTATAGCAGCAATGGCCACGGTCGCCAAACTGTGGAAAGAACCAAGATGCCCTTCAACAGATGAATGGATAAGGAAGATGTGGTCCATATACACTATGGAGTATTATGCCTCCATCAGAAAGGATGAATACCCAACTTTTGTAGCAACATGGACGGGACTGGAAGAGATTATGCTGAGTGAAATAAATCAAGCAGAGAGAGTCAATTATCATATGGTTTCACTTATTTGTGGAGCATAACAAATAGCATGGAGGACAAGGACAAGGGGAGATGGAGAGGAGAAGGGAGTTGAGGGAAATTGGAAGGGGAGGTGAAACATGAGAGACTATGGACTCTGAAAAACAATCTGAGGGTTCTGAAGGGGTGGGAGGTGAGAGGTTGGGGGAGCCAGGTGGTAGGTATTATGGAGGGCACATATGGCATGGAACACTGGGTGTGGTGCATAAACAATGAATTCTGTTATGCTGAAAAGAAATTAAAAAAAAAAAAAAAGGCAGAGGGAATACTTTGAGCAAATGCTAGGAAGTAGCTAAGCATGAGACAAGGTTCAGGAACAGTGAGGAGTCACCCGTCTGGAGCAAAGGCATATGCAGGAAAAGGTTAAGAAATACAGAAAAGAAAATACAAGAAAAGGTTAGAAATACAGACTGTCTGCATATTATAAAATACTTGAGTGGCAGGATAATGAGTCCATCCTTTATTATGTTTGCAATAGGGATATCACAACAGATTTCATTGAGTCCAGTTGGTACCAGTTAAAATGAGAAAAGCAGTGTCATATATTATCATGTCATTAGAGGAGCAGTTGAGTCCTGGATTGTTGTGGGATGCAAGAAATGAAATACAGAGAAAAATCTTAAAAGAAAAGTAGGAGAAAAGGCACTAGTATTCGAGTAAGCATAAAGAGAATGTTAGTGCTGGTGTGACCCCAGGACTCAGGGCAAATAAACAGAAAATATCAGGTCAGTTGGATGGGTCCTTTCAGTATCATGATCTTCTCTTCCATTGCTAAATAAGGAGAATCCAGGGAGATTAGATATAAGGCCCCCCACTTAATAGAGGACTGATCAACTAATTCTATTTCTTTTTAGACCTCCTTAAGAAGGAACTGACCAGCGTGTCTGTCCAGAGTGCAATGTCTGATAGGCGCCCTTCTCATTTGCATTGTTGGACAATCATTTGAGCACGCACTATTTCAAAATGTCACCCAAGAGAACGGACAAGATACGAATAAGAGGTGTATCTGCAGAATGAAATGTGCCAACCACAATTTTATCTGCAGAGCCTTTTGGGAAATTAATTCTTTGCCTCCTTTCCAAGACCTTCCATTCATGTATCCCTTTGCAAAACTAATTATTTTTGAATGACTGCATGTTTTCCATCCAACTGTAAGGAGTCTTCAGTTTCTAAAACTTAGTCTATAATGCTTTATTTTCTGCCCACAAATTGATTTTTAAAAAGGTTTTCTAACTTCTGTACTTACTTAGATTAAAGCCATTATTTAAATACATGGAGACACGCAGTTTGTAAAAATTAAAAGTTTGAAAGTATATGTGTGTTTGTGCATGCATTTTACACAGCGAGATCATTTTGGAGATTAGAGATATGTTTCATCCAATTTAGCTTTACATTCCTCAAGTGATTCAGCTTCCAATATTTCCCATGAGATGACTTTCAAAATCCAATAGCTTTTTATTCTATAGAGGCTGTCAAATACTCAATAGCCTCTACATTCATTAAAATCCTTATTATATAATGCTGATCTAGGTTATATATAATTCCAATTCCATTTAGCATCTTTCAACATGTATGTATAAATCCCCTCCCCATAACTTGGGCTTTATTGAATAACCTTTAATTTATTTTATATGCCTCTACAACCAGTTCTTTCACTATTTGCCTGGCTTTTTTCAGCTTTCTGCCATTTACACTTTTCAAGACTTGTGGTACCCAAAATAAATGTAACAAAACAGAGTTTATAAAGACAAAGCAACATAGCCTAAAGATCATAATCTTTAGACTCAAGTAAACCAGATTCTTAGCTCAACTCTTTTACTATCTGTATGTATATGAGAAAATAACATACTGTTTCCTAGAAGTCTCTACTTATTGATTCATCACTAAATTTGAAATAATAATAAATTAGACCTAGAGATTTGTTTTGGGGATCACACATGTTTACTAAGAAGCATGTTAAAATGCTTAATTTTGGTCCCAAGACACCCTCCTCATCCCCCACTGGCAAGTACTGCTTCTTCTGCTACCTCTTCTTGTAATTCTAATAACATAGTCTATTTGATTTTTGTTATGTTCTCTTAGTTGTTACTTAAAGGGCCACCTGAAGGTATCATGTTTTATCATCCACTAATACTGGAGTGACAGATAAAAATGGCATGGGACTGAAGCTAAGAACGTATACTCTTCCTTCAATCTTCTCCTGACTAATTTCTACTCCTTTAAGCATTAGCTCAAGTATTAGCTCTTTGGAAAATATTTCCCAAAACTAATCCACACCCAATTCAGTTAGGAGAAGTTAACAGAACCATTAGTTTTGTCATGATATTTGCATTGTTTCTACCACACTGTGATACAATTCCCTCTTCAGGTCCCATGCCCCAAAAGATTTGGAGCTACTTCATATAGAGAATGTGTTTTTAAACTCATTTTGTCTCTCCATCATCTAAGAACAATGTAACACAAAATAAGTACTAAATGAATGAATGAATGAACGTCATTCTGAATGGAAATCACCAATAACACAAAAAGATTCATGACATCCATTCCTTTAATTTTACTGATTTTGATTCCATGACTTTGAAAAGTTGAAATATCCTCTCAGGCCATTTTGGTTATCTTCTATCATCTGCCTTCCTGCAGAAACCCACCCAAACAAAGTCAGATAGATGAGGTCAATCCTATTCTTTTCAAATAAAATGGAATTACCGCAATAACCCATAAGGATCTGTTGTATAGACTACTGCTATTGACTAGGATGTAAAAGTCATTGTAAAATATGAAGAGACCAATAAAAGACATTGTGGAAATGAATCCCCATAAGCTGCCTGAATAAAAACATGAATTACCCACTCAAAGCTACCTGAAACAATGGCCAAATTCTATTATTCTTAGAGGAAAACAAGAACAAAAAACATGAGCTATTTAAATATCTAAAACCTTTATCGTGAAGTAGTCTGAACTCCATGGGGGGGAGGGGTAGATAGGGATAAGTGTGGCTTCCTTGATACTAGAATTAAGTGATTAAACTGACTCTGGTGCCTACGTGAAATTAAACACACACACACAAATACATACACACACACAAAACATGTAACAAGGTAATCCTCAAGGAAGGTAGAACTTTCCTATAAAAATGAAACTTCCAACACAATAGTTTTATTGTTTTGCTTGCTTGTTTGTTACACCCTTTTCAAAAAGGGCTCTCCACCCACAGATAAGGCAATGGATGGTTAACATCGGAAAGTGTGAGATCTCAGAGAAGCTATGTAACTGGTGGAGAATACAGAAGTCCTAAATGGTTATGTAAACACTTTCTTCTCCACTGGTGGTTTCTGGAGGGTTGCCTTCTCCGTGACAAAGCTTAAACCCACTTCCTAATCCCTCTGGACATGTTTCTTTAGATTTAGAGTCAAATATATTATAAGCACTATGCAGGGCAACTTTACCCAAACTACATAATTCTCCCTAAGCGATGTAATCTAAAAATTATTAGTTTGATTTTTCCAGAGTAACTTGAGACTAAGTTCTGTGACTTGTCCGAAATCACACAGTTAGAAAGGGGAATGTTGGTTTGGGTATTTCATCTCAAGCCCAGAGTCTATTCCATTATGACTCAGACTTCTCCTACCCCATCAGGAACAATTTTAAGCGAGATCAATATTAGGCCAATAAATTCACTCCTGAGTCTTCTGTTGGCCAGCTATACCCCCCCCTCCAAAAAGTTCTATGTATGTACATCCTATGAGCAATTTTCAATAGTCTCCACTCTACCACCATGATGCATTAAACTCCACTCGATAGGTGGTCATTGCCTTGGCAAATGACATGGATTGTTGCCAGTAATATTTCCCTAGCACTGAGCCTATATCTTCTCCTATGCCCAATGGGATGAGAAGTCATTTATGATCTTTCACATAACAGTAATAATCCTGCTTATGCTTAAAAATGGCTTAAGGCCAGTCACAAAGCATTTTTCCTTTGTTCCCGGTCAGATTCCATAGATTCTATCTAAAGCATCTATAATGAGGCAGTCTTGTATGTTGCACAAATCAGTGGGTCTAAGAAATCTGGTTTCTGGTTTGGTATGGGGCCATAATAAGCAAATTCATTTCTGAGCCTCAGTTTTTAAAGATGAAACATGGGCGCCTGGGTGGCTCAGTGGGTTGAGCCACTGCCTTCGGCTCAGGTCATGATCCCAGGGTCCTGGGATCGAGTCCCACATCAGGCTCTCTGCTCAGCAGGGAGCCTGCTTCCCTCTCTCTCTCTCTCTCTCTGCCTGCCTCTCTGCCTACTTGTGATCTCTCTCTGTCAAATAAATAAATAAAATCTTAAAAATAAATAAATAAAAAATAATGATGAAACATAAGGGAGCAGCCCACATTCCCTCCCAGCATGACAACATAGTTTATTTCACACACACACACACACACACACCATGCTGTCCATTTTGTACCTCATTATTTAAATACCTGTTAGCTCAGCAGGTATTTGTTTAGAACTAGAGAAATAGCAGTTCTCTGATTTTACAAACTGTCTTTTATCTCAGAATTCTGGAGGATCTTCCATCATTCATTAATTAAGTCTCACATCCCCCCCATCCTGAAAGGTGAGAGACCTCAAAGCCTGTTATTCTCTGTCATCGTCCATATGGTGCCAGTAACATGATATTAACTTTGGAACAAGTGCACTGAGAACCTAACAACTCATACAGAGTTTCCTCTCTGAAAAAGAAGCAAGGCAGAGGGCATAATGTGCAAATGAACTGAAAGCAGAAGCTGGAATGGAAGGGCATATAATTTGTATGGTGGGAATCTCTGGCAGAGGAAGTTGGGTTTTGTTTGTTTGTTTGTTTTTTAAGATTTTACTTATTTACTTGACAGAGATCACAAGTAGGCACAAAGGTAGGCAGAGAGAGAGAGAGAAGGAAGCAGGCTCCCTGTTGAGCAGAAAGCCTGATGCGGAACTCGATCCCAGGACCCTGAGATCAGAACCTGAGCCGAAGGCACAGGCTTAACCTGCTGGGCCACCCAGGTGCCCTGAAGTTGGTTTTAAAATTGAGGATAATTTAGGGGTGCCTGGGTAGCTCAGTCGATTAAATGGCTGACTCTGGATTTCAGCTCAGGTCTTGATCTCAGTGTTTTGAGATGGAGCCCCATGGAGCTCCATGCTCAATGTGGAATCTGCTTGTCCTTCTCCCTCCCCTTGCTTGTGCTCTCTCCCTCTCAAATAAATGAACCTTTAAAATAATTGAGAATAGGGACACCTGGGTGGCTTAGTGGGTTAAGCGGCTGCCTTTGGTTCAGGTCATGATCTCAGCGTCCTGGGATGGAGTCCCACATCAGGCTCCTTGCTCAGCAGGGAGCCTGCTTATTATCCCTCTGCCTCTGCCTGCCACTCTGTCTGCCTGTGCTCGCTCACTCTCTCTCTCTCTAACAAATAAATAAATTTAAAAAAAAATCTTTAAAAATTTGAGAAAAATTTAAGTATTAAATCAATGATCTGTCCTCCTCTCCCTCCTTCCAATGGCTTATCAGACCCTGTAAAAGTGCCCTTATATTTCTTTCTCAATCTATGCCAGGAGGCAAAGCTCCTTTGAAGCTGATTATGATGACTACGATTTTGAGCCTGCCTCCATCTCTATTCTATCTTTCCCACCAAATACAGTTTCTCTGCAGAGTTAGAATTAAGTCAATGAGTTTACTGCTGACATTACCCCCCCACCTCCCACCCCCTGCCCAAATATTTATGCATGCATTTGGTTCAAAAGGTCATAGAGCTGAAGGACAGGTTTGTTTGTTTTCTGGAAGGAGAGGAGGGAGGTGGGAGGTGGGAGGTCCCAGGCTGATACACGGTTTGCAACTTCTCATTTGAAGGCAAGCTCATTCCCCTGCATTCTGAGTCAGTGATTTCTTCTTGAGAGCAGAGGGTTACAAGCTATAGAAACAATGGGTACTAAAAAAAGAAGAACAAAGTATAACAATACTAGGACAAGAGAAACAAAGTACCACAAAATATTATAGATGCCTATGCACGGTTACTTGAAAAATAAGAAACCTGATATAGAACATGAATTTTAAATTAAAAAAAAAATTAAGATATGCTACAAAGAGCTACCACTTAGGGTATACTTGTTACCTGCAAGGGAAAGGGCTTGGTGAATCCTATGGTACCCCTATTACCCAGTCAGCAGTGTGCATGTTAGATCAACCAGTGTGTTTTGCAAAGGAGGGAAGTTAGGCTGAGAGAAGGCCCATGTAGTAAGAAGAGCAGGAGGACTAAAACCCCAGGTCCATGGGGCACCTGGGTGGCTAAGTCGAGTCAATGTCCAACTCTTGGTTTGGGTTTGGGTCATGATCTTGAGGTCCTGAGATCGAGCCCTGCATCAGGCTCCCCAATCAGTGGGGAGTCTGCTGGAGATTCTCTCCCTCTGCCTTCCTACCCCAGCACACACACTCTCTCTTTCTCTCTCAAATAATAAATGAAGAAATCTTAAAACACACACATACACACACACACACACACACACACACACACAAAACCCAGGTCCTTCCAACCAGAGTCTCCCGCCAAAAACTCTTTCTCTTTCCATGAACTCACATCTAACTCACAGCTTGTCCCTTTGTTCATCTCCTCCAATCATCTCTGCTACATAAAGTTCCATTAGCCCATCTCCACTACACAATTTCAGAAAGGCTATGATATTTGCTGAGCAACCTCCGAGTGTGAAGCATTGAATTTTTCCTTTGGGGCAAAATCTAGTTGAATTTTGATCCCTGTATTGGCTCATGTTTGTGGGGCTTTCAGACCAATTTGCAAAGCAGAATGGACTAGAGTTTAGACTTCATTCAAAGGAAATTCCAACACTCATTATGACTTGCAGCCTTCTTATGAGAATATTCCTTCAAAGTGAAAGCAATCCCTCTCAGGAGAGGGGAGAAAGAACAGGTAATAAACTTTCCCTCTACTTCCGTGCTGAAAGCTGCGCCAGACACGTAACGCTACGTGCATCTGCTTTACAGAGAGCAGAAGAGCTACAATGCAGTAACTAGCAGCAGTATTTTCCTACAGCACCCCACCATGAATTATAAGCAGCTGCTAAGAAAGATCTTTTGCTTGTGTGACGATGCTTACAAATCATCCTTTCAAATGTATGACTCCTGTCTGCACTTGAGAGGTTTATGTTAGTGAATAGCCGGCTTTTCCCTTGGTCTGGTTTTCCCTTATCCCATATTGTAAATATGATAACATATTGATGAAAGATGAAGTCAGTTAGTGTCTCCCCTGGCATTCTGGGAAATGATCCGTTTAGGATGGCTGCACAGAATCTATTTGCTCAGCAAAGCTCATTTTACAGAGGACCAATAAGTATGCATATAGCAATGACACCACTGTTTGCTAACAATGCTAGGCGATCATGCCAGATCGGGACGCACAGGCCAAAAAAGATGTGAAACATTAAGACACATCTGAAGGTTCAGTTCTTCAAAAAAAAGATGGAAAAATCGTCACTTGGGAGCTCAGCAAGTAATACTCCATTTAATTAAGAACTATTCAAAGCAAACTTTAATCTTCTCTTCTACTTCTTCAAGGAATATTGTCTTCTGTTTCTTTTCCTCCCCTCCAAACAGCCTTTTCCTCTCTATCTGTTGCACTATTCCATTTAACATGACACATTTTCAAGACATTTAAACCTTCTGTTTTAGCCAGAAATATAATATAATATAATATAATATAATATAATATAATATAATATAATATCTTATATATATATATATATATAAGTTAATATAATAAATATTAACCCCATCCCCCATGTTTGCCAGAATATGTGTGTGTGTGTGTGTGTGTGTGTACACAAAAGTAGAAGGCATACCTGGCTGGCTTAGTCAGTAACAGCATGTAACTTTTAGTCTTGGAGTTTTGAGTTTGAATCTTATGCTGGTTGTAGAGATTATTTAACAAAAAAATCCTTAAGGGTGCCTGGGTGGGTTGGTCCATTAAGCATGTAACTCTTGATTTTGGTTCAGGTCATGATCTCAGGGCTGTGAGATCAAGCCCCACTTCAGGCTCCCTGCTGGGCATGGAGTCTGCTTGAGATTCTCTCTTTCCCTCTCCCTCTAAATAAATGATAGATAGATAGATAAATTTTTTAAAAATGAAAGAAGGGAAAATAAACTGTCATGTTTCTTCTTTCAGTGTATTTTCCTTAAGAACTTCATATTTTCTAGGGTTAGGGTGGTTTAGGGAACTTGACGCTTACTGATTTTTTAGAAGATATCCTACAAGAGAGAATAGGATGCACCACTTACTTGGACCTAATATGTTTCAGATAGTTTTACACTGAAACTTACAAATTTATAAGTCACTCTTTAAAGAGTATGAACCAGAATGAAATTTCAAGAACACTCGAAATATGATCAGGGCCAACCGATGCTATCTTTCATTACTGTGATGCCAATCACTTCTTTTCAGTGAGGAATACCAGCAGTTGACAACTCCTCCATAAACATGAGCTGCAGGAGGAATCCCCCGTTCCGAACCAGCACTGGAAAAGGACTCTGAGATTCATAGCTGGTACTGCCACTCGAAGCATAAAATATTCAAAAAAAAAGAAGGGAAGGAAAGAGAAATTCAGCAAGTGTATCAGTGTGGGCATGTGGATGGTGATGTTTTTGAAGTTCACACATCAACAGAATTTAAAGTTATTATTCCAAGTTAAAGAGAAACATTCTCTACTCACAGAAAAAGAGACAACATAGTGGTTACACTTAATAACCAAGTCACTGACTTAATTTTTTCTCTTCAATGGTTGCTGCCTAGCAACTTGAAAATTGCTTTCTTATCCTACTAATTTGGGGCATAAGGTATGTGTGCATGTGTTTACCTAGAAGGGAAGAGGAAGAAAACTGGCAAGGGACGGGGAGCATCTGATAACCAGTTGGCTGGGGGCTACAGGCAGGCATTGAACACTGATGGGGGCCTCTGGAATCTCAGTTGGGGTAACCTTGTAGATGAGACATTTAACAGGGGCTAGGTGTCTAATTGGGGAAGAAATTTCGTGAGTGGAAGGAACACCATGAATCTGTTTTAAGCAGAATGAAGTTGAGATATCTATGGAACATCTACCTACAGATTGCCAAAAGTCAGATGGAAATAGGATTCTGGGGTAAGAGAAAGTGATAACAATTACTGATAATCACTGGATGTCTTCAGCAAGTAGGTGGTAGATGAAGACAAGAGAATGAATAAAAAACAGGTACTTAGAAAGAAATGCTCTTTTAAGTTTCCTCTATTTAATTTCTATTCTTCTCTATTTAGTTTAATGATAGACGAATATGTACATAATAATTAACCATATGTCATGTAGGAGAGCGGAATGCCTCTTTACTTTAAAAGGATGTACTGCACAATTTCACACCATTTTATTGCAGCAATTTGCTTTCCTGTTTGTTCCTCTACCAGACTGTAAGACAGGTTATAGTGGCTGGCACAGAGTAGAGATCCAGTAAATATTTGCTTAAATAATGAATAAAGGAATGAATGAGTAAATGAGAGAAAGCAGGATATAGAAACTGGGTCGGAATCTCAACTCATGTGAAGCCTTATCTCCAGGGCTAACATTCAGCTTCTGATTTACGGTAACCTCCCAGGACAGAGATAATCAAAAAACAAAACAAAACTCATTTTATGAAAGATAGCTAGAAGACTATGTGTCATTTTGAATATCATTGCACAACCATTTTTGTTATAATCAATAACTAATGTAGAATATATATGTGCATATGTATATATGACATCTGTAAATATAATCATATCAAATTATCAATATATATATAAATGTAGGAAAAAACATACAGTCAATTTGTGATGATAAAATTATATTGAAATTATAATGAATATTTAAATGTATTAAATATTTATTAGGTGCTAGGTGCTACATCAAGCATATTTAATTCTCATAATCATACTAAGAGAGATCAATCATTATACATATTTTAGATTTTTTAGAAATAGATATCAAAACAACCAAAAAAGTTTAGAAAATTTTTTATCTTTTTTAGAAACAGACTTACATTGACCATTGAACAGCTCTTCTAGGTGTTCAAAATGGGATGTTCGATTTTTTTTTTTAATATGGCATTCAAGGCCCTACACAATATGGCTGTGTATGTGTACATATCTAATATCCACACAATTCAAATCGCACACAGCACATATTATGCATGCATAGATGTAGGTAAACATCTTATTTAAATATCAAAAGTTTTCTATTTTCTATCAAGGCCCTAGTGGTTAAAGCAGGAACTGATAAATCATTATTTTTATATCTCTCCTATGATGCAAAGAACAAAACTGAAGACCACTTCTACTCAGTCTGAACTTTCTCTGTGAGACAGGACCAATGACATTTTGTACTAGGAGGTAGAAATTTCCTACTGCCCATAAATTAAGGTACATCAACTTAGAATATTGTCTTGTAGGAACAGGGTGGGTGAAATTGTTTGTTAGGAAAAGTTGCTGATTAAATGTAACAATAAAGGGTTTTCAACTATAACACAAATACAATTTCATTTTTATTGTTGCTGTACATTTGTACTTTCACTCTTTTGGAAACTGATTATTCATCAATCGCAATCCTTTGGAATGTAGCCAAGAACAAGGTGGAAGGTAAACCACTAAAACAGCCAAATACATCTTTCCTAGTCCATAAACTAAATATCAGCCCTCCTCCTTCAGGAGAGTATTCAGGACTTGGTCATCAGAAACCACTTCTATTACAGACATAACCTGGACCACATTCATCATATCCTGTCTGGACTACCATTAAGAGCTTTCATATTGGTGTCTCTCCCTTTCCTGCCTATCCTACATTCTTTCCCCCTTTCAAGCCCTTCTTCTCATGAAAATCTACCACATAAGAATAAACTTGAACTGGGACCCCTGGGTGGCTCAGTTGGTTAAGCAGCTGCCTTTGGCTCAGGTCATGATCCCAGCGTCCTGGGATCAAGTCCCACATCGGGCTCCTTGCTCAGCAGGGAGCCTGCTTCTCCCTCTGCCTCTGCCTGCCATTCTGTCTGCCTGTGCTCGCTCTCTCCCGCCCCCCTCTGATAAATAAATAAATAAACTATTTAAAAAAAAAAAAAAAAAAAAGAATAAACTTGAACTTTCCAACGGCCTTTCCTCATCTATTGCAGGGGGCCAATATTTACACACTTTGGAAGATTGTGTGATTGAGACCCTGGCTATCCTTTTAGTCTCATCAATGTCACCATAAACCTGGATTTTGTTTGTTCGGTTTTGGTCTGGAGTCATACTGAGCTTTTAAAAATTCTCCTTTTTAATGGCATGCCTTGTCCAAAATCAGGAATTTGACGTTTGCAACTGCATCTGATTGTAATGCTTCTTCTCTTTGCCTTGCTGGTATCAACTCTCTTTTCAGAATGATACTTGATGATTAATTCCACAGGAAGGCCTGTCTTCTAGCCCACACTAGAGGGCTTCGCTTCTAAGCGCAGCAACAGAGACCTCTCAGTCATATATAGATCACATTTGAACCAAATCATTGTGTAACTGGTTATATCTTCAGTGTTTACCTCTGATAAATAGTAAGCACCAAGAAGGAATTATTTTGTGTTCGTCACTAACATACCTTAGAGAGCACAGCATATAATATGTTCAGTAAATATTGATCAACTGACCAAAATGCAGATATTTAGAAAAGGCTAGTAGAGACTATGAAAGTCAGAGAGTGGCTTGTTGACAGTAAGGAAACAAAACCAATATTTTTAAAAAGTAGACAAAAGAATGAAATAGTCCAGCAGCCTAGGGTAAGGAAAATCCTCATATTTCAATAGTTTAAAAAAATTCATGAATCATAATCCAATAGAAGAAATGATAGTATGATGACACAGAGCTTCAGGTAACCACAAAACAAGTAAAAGTATTCAGTCAGCATTCATTTTTAAATAAGCAAAGGATTTTAAAATACAATTTTAGAGCTATTCCCATTATTCTAATTGCTAAAATAAAACAAGGGGTTGGTATTTCAAGAGGTATTTCGAGAGATATTTGAGAGGCTGGTATTTCAAGGTTCGGTTACTTAGAAAATTAATTTATATGCTATGTCTTATCTAACAATATTAAGTAAATGAATAATAAGAGCTAACAACCGTGTGCTTTTAAGTGGTAGATACCGTTCTAAGCATTTATACTTATACTCCCATGTAAGTCCCACAGAAACTCTAGAAGATCCATACTACTTACAACCCTCTTCTTATAGATGAGGGAACTGAGGCACAGAGTTCTAAGGCACCTGTTCAAGGTCATACTGTTAATATGAAGAGGAAACAAGATTTAAAATAAAGCTGTCTGATCTGGAGACAATTCTTTTTTAATACCTGTTCAACACCATTCTTTGAGGGTCTCAAAAAACCATATAATGACTGTTTAATCCAAGTTTATAATTTCCTTGCCGAAAATTATGGCTACGGATCATATGTGAAAGCCAGGGTCCATGCTACTCACTTCGTATACATTCTCTCATTTAATTTTTAGAAAAATCTTGTAGGGTACCTATGATTATTTTCTAGTGTATAAGCAACTGAATTAAGACTTGGAGAGCTTGAACTCTCTAAGTCAAGCAATAGAGCCAGAACTGAACTCCAAGTATAAAGATTCCAAAGATGGAGCCCTTCATTACACAAGTTTCCCTACATAATAAGAGAAGTCTCTTTTACACAAGATCAACCTTGGCACTGATGACATCTTGGTGGATTGTTCATGGGGCTGCCCTTAGCACTGGAAAAGATTTCGCATAGCTCCAGCCTCCATCTATAAGATGCAAGAAGCACCCTTCCTCCCAGCCATGAGGAGAAAAATGTCTCCAGGCTTTGCCAAGTGTTCCTGGGTGGGGAGGCAAGAGACCTACTGCCCCCAGATGCTTAGACACTTTCTGGATGAAAACTGAACATATTCCTTCTGCTTCATCTGTATTTCCAAACTTTATTCTGACTATAGCACTTTTGTTATAATATACTTTCTTTATGCAAGTTAAAATACACAGTTTAGGCTAAAGCTTCCGTCTGTTATATTTCAGTTTAATGACTTACCCACGTATTTAGAAACCACTGCAATACTTTGTGGGGGGACAAACCTTGGCTAACTTTAAGGAGGTCAAACGGGTAATTTCTGGTCATGTGACACTTAACATCTCTTTAAGCGCCTTGTTAAAGTGAGGTTAATAATAGCCCCTTATAGGGGAACCTGGGTGGCTCAGTGGGTTAAGCCTCTGCCTTTGGCTCAGGTCATGATCTCAGGGTCCTGGGATTGAGCCCCACATTGGGCTCTCTGCTCGGCAGGAATCCTGCTTCCCCCTCTCTCTCTGCCTGCCTCTCTGCCTACGTGTGATCTCTGTCTGTCAAATAAATAAATAAAATCTTAAAAAATAATAATAATAACAATAATAATAATAGCCCCTTATAAATATGCAGGTTAAATGAAGATATCCTTATAAAACATTTAGTCAGTATTTGCATCATAATGAATGCCCAATTAATGTTCACCATTATTATTATTATCATTACTATTATTTGTGTAATTTTGATAGCCTGCCTTTCTAATTTATCCTCAAAATCTCAGAGGACATCATATTTCCTCTCCAAATCCACTGAAAATATTTACTTACAAGCTATAATATATCTGTATGTCAAAGCAAATCCATTATATGGATATAACATAAAGCCAACAGAAGTTGAAAATCAAAGTACAGCAAGAATTATTGAGAGGAAATATTTGACAGTGAAATTTCAAATTCTTAAGTCTATGGATAAGACACGATACAGCATTACAGTTATAAATAAACCACAACAAGTGAAGGTTGTTTTCACTGTAAGAAGACCTTTTGGATCGCCTGGGTGGCTCAGTGGGTTAAGCCTTTGCCTTCGGCTCATGTCGTGATCTCAGGGTCCTGGGATCGAGCCCCACATCCGGTTCTCTGCTCAGCAGGGAGCCTGCTTCCCCCTGCCCCCACAGCACTCCCCCCCCCACACCTGCCTCTTTGCCTGCTTGTGATCTCTGTCAAATAAATAAATAAAATCTTTAAAAAAAAAAGATTTTTATTTACAGATTTTTATTCTTCCATTCCTTGCAAATCAATACGACACTAATTTTTCAGTTCTTCACTGATTGTTTTTAAGTAAAAGAGCTTTAATAGGAACCTATGTACCAAACTAAAAAAGAAAATATCTAAATTCTAGCAACATGTCATCTTTGACCAGACTCCATGTTCACGCTCTCAAGCCTAAACTTACTTGCATGGTCTTAATTTTTTTTCCCCATGTTTATTTTTTCTTCAGATTTAGATCTCTCCAGCTTCATACACTTTGCTATTTGTATGGTTAACGCCAGAAAACTGTCTCAATATTTAATGATACCAGTCATAAATGCTGGGGCATCTAGAAAGAACAAGTGACCAACAAAGAAAGAGCTACAAGGGTGCAAAGCTTCATTCTAGCTTTTACGACTCACAGTGACCAGGAAAAACCCCCTTTGTTCTGTCACAAGGCTGTGGGTTCAAGAAGAGAAGTTCTAAGAATGAGGCTTGGTTTCTAAACACATGTTGACCTCTATTTAAGAAAACAAAGCAGACAGCATGAACACACCCACACAAAACACAAGGAATTTCTAAATCTTAAGTCAATTATTTCAGATGGATAAAAAAAGGCATGCTCTCAAGACAGCAGCGGTTGCTGGGTTAAGGAGCTCTAGGCCCTGCCAAATTGTAAGACAACCCTCAGTACTCCCCTGGAATTATTGTTTTCCTCATATGTCTTCATAGCTTTAATAGAAGGCAATAACTTTAAAAATGTTCCTCATGGAATGCCTGGGTGGCTCAGTGGGTTCAGTGACCAACTCTTGGTTTCAGCTCAGGTGATGATCTCCGGGTTGCGAGATCCAGCCCAGCCAACAGGCTCCGTGCTCAGAGGAGAGTCTGCTTCAGATTCTCTCCCTCCCTCTGCCCCTTCTTTCTAAAATAAATAAATAAATCTAAAAAAGATAAAAATGCCCTTTGTTCTCCCAGAACCCGTGATACGTCGACGGTACCCACCAGTATCTGTGAACACTTTCTTTCACGGACCTAGAGATGATTTCACCCCCCAGCTCCCTCACCACCGCCGCCCTCATAGTTGGGTGGGGCCAGGCAACTTCTGACAAATGAATTATAAGTAGAATGTAAGTGTGTCACTCCTGGGGAAGGCAGAGGAAGGCCCGGAGGTACCTCCAGCTCTCTCCTCCCTGTGACAGCCGGCTAGAAGTCACACGTTTGGAAGGCAAAGCCGTAAGATGGAGGCAGACTGTCCCCCTCACGCGTCACTGGAGGGAGCTGCCCCGGAGAACGAGGCCCACAGTGGACTTCGCATGCACAAGCAATAAAGCTGGGTTGTGTTCACCCACGGAGATTTCAGAGTTGATCTGTCATCACAGCAAAGCTTAGATAATTCTGACTACTACAGCTCCCAGGACAGTTTCTAGTAGGTAGTCATCGTTTCTCACGGAGCTTCTTTGAGAATCAAGCAGGGCTGAGATCACCATCTAATAAAACACCTAAGTCTAGATATGGCTTATAAAGGGAAAGAAAAAAAGTCATCTTGATTTATCTAAAATATCAATGTATGCATATTAAGCATGTACAGACCATATATCAAGAGCTACACAGCTCAGGGACTACCCAGTATGATTGCATACTGCTGACTAAGGAACAGACAGACCATGCTCCTGTAAAAAGATTATGACTGCCATAAAGCAGCCCATATATGTTAGGTTGAGAATGAATGAAGAGAGTAATCTGGTTGGAAGGGATTGGATCTGTAATTTTCCCTCACCCCATTTCTGCCTTTTATCTCAATGGCATATTGTGCCATCGTTTAAGCTACTGTGTGACAAAGAAAGGATGACACTCTCACTGTAGCTGCCACACCTGCCACTTCAGCTCGGTCTAGAAAGCATGAGAGATCCAGGTTCTCACCTCAGCTCCCGTGGGAGCAACTGCATGAATGTGACCTGTTTAGAATTTCTCTTACTCTCTATTGGCCCTTGATAAAGTGGCTCCAGTGATGACCTTAACACAAGGTCATGGCAAGACATAAGGAGTAGAGTGTGTACAAAGACCCTAGCAATGAATTCACTATATTTTAGCACATAATAAATGCTGGTTTCATTTCTTCATTCCCTTTCTCTTCATCTCACCTCCCTGCTCTTAGCCCTCCCCCATACTCCCTTCCATGTCTTGTTTGTTTGCTTAAAATGAAAAGCGAAGGGGATGAATGCCAGATGATCCTCAAAACACCTCTCCGTATGAAATATACATGCCCTTGAAGTTTGCTTATTACTGAGAATTTGGAATTGACATCTTGCTGCAAGAATCAAAACATGCTACCCCACACCACAAAAGTTGAGCCTGGCGGGTAGAGCATGGGCATTAAAACTGAAGAAGCAATGACAGAAGGAATGACAAAGGATGCAGTGACCTGTGAGCCCCCACAGCTAAATGAAGTTTAAAAAAAAAAAAAAAAATTGGAGTCTCACAGAGTCACTGTTGTCTATAGCTTCCTAGATTTTAATTAATTCAGATAAATTTAAAACAAATTCAACACAGGGGGTACATCACTGTGCTCACTGGGATGCAAAAGATTCTGAAGTTTATATACTAACAGAAGCTTGGTGCTCATCTGGGCTCCTAAGAGAATATCTTCCAAGGGTGGCCAATAAAGAAAATGGAAAGACATTTTCGAATACTCTCTTGTGCCTATAAGCCTGTCTCAGCCAACAGGCCAATACCCAGTAAGAACTAACACCTCATACTGTAATTCCTCAGGAAGGAACTGGCCACACTGTTTCCTGGTAGGTTCCTGATTACCTCTGAGTTATGAATTTATATCACCTCCTGATTATGGACCCAAACTTGCCCTTGGATTTGATAATGGTTAATGATTTTTTGGTTATTCTCCCTTTATCTACGCTGGATTCTCAGACGGCATGGACTACAGGGATCCCAGATAACATACCAGCCCCATTCTACGCAGACAACGGCACCAGCCGTGGTCATTAGGATTCAGGAAAGCGTTGCAGAGTCAATTTTTTTTTTTTTTTAAATGGCTAAGCACCAGCATATCAAAGAGAGATATGAAAGTCTCCCCCTTTATGATCCACCCAAACTCCAAAGTAACTACCAGGGCAAAAATTCATTTGGAAAGAAATTTAAGTTCACATGAGTTAGAGAAATGAGCATCCTTATCCCATCTGAGTGTCAGAGTTGTAAAGCACCTAATGAGCCAATGAGTTATGGAAATATATATATATATATATATATATATATATATATATATATATATAGTGATTTTATTTATTTGTCAGAGAGATAGAGAGAGTCCACGCAGGCAGAGTGGCAGGTAGAGGCAGAGGGAGAAGCAGGCTCCCTGTGGAGCAAGGAACCCGATGTGGGACTTGGTCCCAAGACCCTGGGATCACGACCTGTGCTGAAGGCTGCTGCTTAACCAACTGAGCCACCCAGGCATCCCCGGAAATATATTTTTATGGCAATTTGGAATCATTTCTCTCTCTCTTATCCCTGATTCTTGTATCTGTGTTCCAGTTAACCAGGAAAGGTATTTATACAAAAGGTGATGTTTTCTCCTGCAGATTCTAGGGAATTAATTAGGTCTAATAGGAAAAAAAAAAAAAATCAAAGTTTGAGAGAAGCAGCAGCTACAACACAACCCAATCTGGCCTCCCTTACCTCCAACAATCCCACATAAGCTCTAGGCTTTCGCCTGAATACCAAAGAAGGATATTTTAATTTCAGCACTATGTTAGTTGAATTACACTGACCTCTGTCTCTGCTTTTGCTCTCCATTTATACATCTACATTATGACAAAGATTTTGCCTCAAGCTGACTTCTGGCCTCTATGTGCAAATGACCATGTTCCAAATTCTTCTTCCTTTTCCATGTCTTTCTAATTCCCTCCCCAGCAGAACTGTAGTCTATTCCTTTCAAATTTTATCATATTCTTTTCAAATCTAGTATTTTTTTTTAAATTCTAACAGTTTTCTGTTTGGTTATTTATTAGGTCTGTATCCTCTAAAAGCAAGCTGAGAATAGCCAGAACTATCTTCCTGATCCTTATGCCCCTCCCAGGGCCTCGTCCACCACTGTATCACCCAAGTACTCTGTACACGCATGTTGAATTGAATTTGAAAATATAAAAAAGGGAAACATGTGACCTGTTTTCTCCCTGTTCATATTTTTGTTAGGGAAACGAGTGATATGAGACAATGTAAATATGCCATGTGCCAAGGCCAAAAAAAGAGATTTAAGGCAACCAATCACATATCCAAAATTCTTATGGCACAATTTAATGACCTCTACTAGATAAGACCCAGTAAAGGAATGAGAAGCAACTCAACTCCTTTCACAATATGTTGGTTCTCCAGATCGTACAGGCTCCTAATTGCTCTGTATATAAAATCCTACCCTGTTACACTCTTTCAGCCAAAACCCTAATCAGTAGTAGCAGAGTACTTCCTCAACACTTAACAAACAACCAGAAAGTGCAGAAAGCTCTTTTATTTTGGGGGAAGGGGGGAGGGGCAGTGGCCAGGTTGGATGGTATTCCCTTGAGACATGAATCCCCCCAAAATATGTAAACAGTTTAACTTCTTTCCTAGTAAAATGCTTAGTTGACTTTCGGTTACACCTGTTAATCTGATGGCATTGGGCTGTGCTACTCCGTGTGCTGGAGATCAGCAGGGTCACATTGCCTGGAAGCTTTTTAGAAATGCAGACTCTCAGACCTCACCCCAGATCTAATGAATCAGAGTTTGCATTTTAACATCCCCCCAAGTGACTCTAATGTACATAATATTTTAAGAAGCATGGACATCTGATACTCTAGCAGCAATATTTCACTCACATCCTAGTCGGCTCTTTGCTCTAAGCCATGATTTCATCGTAAAAGTAAAATATTGGCTTCTCACAGCCTCTTCTTCTCTACCCCTTACTCTTTTCTAGACACCTGTTTCCTTTAATATGTAGTATAAAACACACACACACACACACACAAAATTGTTATCATGCTCTCAATTGTGCACATTCCTTTCATATACATCATTCCGTTTCATCCCTCTGATATCTCTGTAAACACCATTATGCATAATTTGTCAAATGTCATCTAGGTAACTAATGTCTAAGAATCTGCATGCCCAATGGTGTAAACATGCTTCCCCTGTAACCAATGAATTCTGTACCCTCAGAATTCTCTATGTTATAAACCCTTCTTAAAAAAAAGAGATTGAATCCAAATATTTACGAGGGGAAGATGGATATTTAAAGTAGTTCACAGAGTTTGTATCCAATGGGCTTAGGGGAAACAGACAAAAAGGAAGATATTCAGTTTCTTCTTCCTCCTACTATCCCCACAATCCCTCACCAAAGTCCATACAGCCAAGGACTTAAAAGGCCAAGTGAATCTTACCCTCAAGCCTTTTGCCCTTGCCACTCCCATAACCCAACTTATCATATACAGAGACACTAAACATGCACACGCTTGATGAAAGCTTTTATAGCTGCCATAACCTAATGGATTTGCTGTTAGTTTCTTGAAACTGTGCCCGTGGAAGAGAAAAAAATCCAATCCTTGCTTTCAAGCAATGGAGTTTGCAATGAACCCAAATCAACTTGGGCATTTCTATCCTATATAGCAGGACTTTCCAAGCAACCTTACACATTCGTGTGACCTGAAATTTCCAGCAATGAATAAAACAACCTAAGGCAATAGAAATAAAGAAATATTTACTATAATTTCATTAAGAAGTTGTTTGTTGTGTTAGGATATAATACAGTAAATTATCAACCATATTCAAAACCAGGTGGATTTTCAAAATCTTTAATCTAAACCTATGTCATATACAGAGGTAACTATCTGTACATAATGCAAACTCATGAACTGGATGTTAGCCTTTATCAAAATGCTTGAACACTGTCATTTAGGAATGTATTTAGCATCCTTTTTATAAAAGCCTTTTGATTATTACAAAATGGAAATCTCACCGGAAGTCAGAAGTCTAAAATTTAATATCACATAAGTAGAATGTTAGAATATGAAGAATTTTAGAAAGATCGTGTAGACCTAGCCTTCATTTCCAATGTACAAATTCACAAAGAGAAGCCCAAAGAGTCCACACAACTTACCCCAAGTTCCACTGTTTTCTGTCACTGACTAGCTGAGTAACTCTGGACAACCCCCCTGTCTCTCAGCTTCAGTTTCCTGATCTGCAAAATGAGGTGATCAGACTACTTGACGTAAGATTCCAGATAGCCTGAAAATGCCATTATTCTACAAGACTAAGAGCCACATCCTCGACTAGCCCCCCTCCAAAAGCAACACACAAGAAGATGAAAAGATATTTCAATGGCCTTGGGGGTCCTGGTGTTCCACTTTGTTGATATCATATCTCAACTTGGGACTTTAGAACCACATGGGTTGCTTGTGCCGACCACCAATGGGCAATCCGGAGGAGAACAGCTTTGGGCACATCCTTTACCAGAGAAGTGGTGAAAATGAGTATCTTTTTCTCCCCTTCGTAGGGTCGAGTGACTTCCTCTGTCTGGGCTCTGCCTCAAAGATTTCTCCTCAAGGTTCACTGGAGTCCTGGAAGTCCAGCCCTTGTCCTAACCCTAGACAAAGATGCATTTCCCCCTGGAAGACTCCCCATCTGGACAAGTCATTCAAAATCAACCTTAAAAGAGACTCCAGGCTCCAGGGAGCTGCACATTTTGGCATTTTTTAATCAGCAGTCTGGCTTTGGTCTATAGTGAAACCTTTCCATTTTATTGTAATTTTTTAAAAGATTTTATTCTGAAGTAATCTCTACACCCAATGTGAGACTCAAACTCAAAACTTCTGACTGAGCTACCCAGGTGCCCCTCATTTAATTAAAATTTTATTTTGTTAATAAACAAAGAGTTGGTATGCTTATTTTTATTTATTTATTTATTTATTTATTTCTTTATTTTTTAGAGATTTTATTTATTTATTTGACAGAGATAGATCACAAGTAGGCAGAGAGGCAGGCAGAGAGAGAGAGAGAGAGGAGGAAGCAGGCTCCCCGCCAAGCTGAGAGCCTGATGCAGGACTCGATCCCAGGATCCTGAGATCATGACCTGAGCCGAACGCAGAGGCTCAACCCACTGAGCCACCCAGGTGTCCCGGTATGCTTATTTTTAAAAAGTGAATTAAATCTTTGAATGCAGGCCTGTTTTTAATCACTGGCCATGTTTTAGCTACATATATTTATCTTCCTTCCCTTATTCTTATATTGGGTTGTATTGTTGAAATGGTTTCTTTTTATTTTTTTAGGTGACCTTTCATCTTTCCCTTTTTCTTCTTTTCAATATTACTATTTTCTAATGAGCAATCACAAAGTCAGGCGATGGTTTAGGCTTTTAGAAGGGTTTTTAAATATAAGGACTCTATGAGGAAGAACCCAGATATTTATTATGTATGCAAAAATGGGTACTGCCAATATCCCTACTAATTAAGTCAATCATTAATCCAGATTTTAATTTATGGGCTCATTTTAATGATATACACAAGTGAACCTGGAACACTATGTCTTAATAGCAGTAAGATATTTAAGGAAAGCTGGTACCTATATCTAAATCATTCTATACAAAATGTGATCAACCAGGAGAAAAAGAATACTATAAACTATGCCTTATCCATAAATAATAATTATGTTCTTATTAGTATCATTATGATCATCTATTATTTATATTTCACTTATTATATGTCGTGCATTCTCCCCAAACACATTACATGGTTACAAAGTTCTAACCTTACAGAAATACTGCAGTGTTAACCCTAATTTTTTTCTTGTGGAAAAAAATTAATTGGCTATATTGGCACAACCAAGATCGGAAGGTACAGGGAAACCAAGTTTGGCTCACCTCCCATCTACACCAACTGGGCAGCAGATACACTTTCCATGGGGGCTGTGTTTATCCCTAAAGGTACTGAGCAACAGGGTTTTGTGACCAGCTGTCTAGAGAAGGATTCTGGCAATGAAGAAAGATCCACCAACTCTAGAATTCTGGATAAAAGTACACTGTGAGTGTATGAACATCAAGAGGAGAGCTGTACAAATAAATGAACGAATCAAAACACAGATGAATAATCTTAGAGCACAACACTTAGTAGGTGTCCGTCCTATAGCACTCATTATGCTCTACCTTGTGTGAAATCTATGTGTGTCCTTTTGTTTTCATTCCTAGTAGACAGTAAGGTCACTGAATCATGACTTACCACATTCTAAATATTAACGTTGGGAAAAGTGCTCAATTTCCTGTCCTGTAATAATGGAATCTATCACACAGTATTGTCACAAAGAAAACATTATTGTATATATAAAGGATTTAGCCTGATGCTTAGGAAGCAAAAAATAAAATTAATAGAGCTCTTAGTTATTGTTGCTACTATTATTTACTACCATTATTATTGTGATTATTACTGTGCCGCAGAATTCCTCAGGCTCAGAACCTTGATTTTATAGTCCAGTAAGTACCAATCAATAGCCACTCTGATATTTCAATAGATCAATTAAAGCAACAAGATTGTACCTGCCAACCTGTCAGTCTATATTATCCAGGGAGAAGGAAACAAACCCAAACCACTCAAGACTTCGTCAAAGAAGCATCTCAATAAAATGTTTCCAGCATGCTTCTCTCATCAATAAAAAGAGAATAAGGGGTGAGGAAAAGAAAAAAAAAGAAATATTTTATTCCAGTCCGTTAAAAATTATTACTCTTTGATGCTTGTTCTATGGAAGACAAATGAACATACATTTCTTTCTTTGTGTAGTGAGCAAACTGCTATATACCTTTGAAATTTATTAACATTGTCTCTAATGTTCTTATGAAATTAGTGTCAAATTCACCTGAATGTGACTTCTAGAACAGCAGGCAGCAAGGTGGGCTTTTAAATTGCATATGTTCAGGGGTACCTGGGTGGCTCAGTGGGTTAAAGCCTCTGCCTTCAGCTCGGGTCATGATCCCAGGGTCCTGGGATAAAGCCCCACATCAGGCTCTTTGCTCAGTGGGGAACCTGCTTCATCCTCTCTCTCTGCCTACTTGTGATCTCTGTCTGTCAAATAAATAAATAAAATCTTAAAAAATATATATATTGCATGTGTTCAAACTGGTTAAATAAAGGCAAATTTCCATCCTGTATTTTACACCAATATTGTTCAAGCAATTTTACCAAGGGGTCTCTTCATTTTAAAGAGTATCTCAGGCCCACCACAAACTAAGGCCCTTTACATCTAGATCATTGGCTAAGAAAAGCCTTAATTTTTCAAGGAAGTCCTGAAGTACCTTCCTTGAGTCTGAAAAAAAAAAAAAAAAAAAAAAAAAAAAAAATGGGCCTTCATATCCAAACACCTTATATTATTAATGAACCCCCCCAAAGGGAAACTGATTTGATAAACTGACTTGGTCATGTCTCACAATAAGCTAGTGGCAAAACTTAGAACCTGTGACTCGTTCATTCATTCGTTTCTTGTTTATTGAGAGCTTTCCTTGAGTCCATTCTGTGGTAGCTTTCCTATATTTATCATGCTTATTATTTTTGAAATTCATTCAATTTCCATTTGGCAATTATTCAGTTAATATCTAGGATGGGCAGGCACTACATTTGGTATAGTGTGTTTAAGTATGACAGTTGTTACCCACCACAAGCATTTAAAGGATAGTTGGGGATGTTCCGAGTACAGAGTGACAATAATTGGTAGCATGTAGTTATCACATAAAAAAGGAAGAGAATCTGAGAAGGTAATTTTGTAATTTCCTAAGTTATCTATAAAAAAAAAAAATCTCCGTCTAGTAACCAATCATCAAATCTGTTTTCATCATGTAGCGTGTACAAAGAACTAGGAATGTGATTAGAGAAATTCAACACCAGCTAAAAGTTTATAATCTAAGAAGCTGAGATGTACAAACAAGACATTTGTTTTACAACATCAGGACAATATTTACGTGCTGAGTGTAATGTAGCAATTTGTATGTTAGAGAGATAAGTCTCAGTGTGGACTGAATTTAAGAACCTGAGTGGGCTTCAAAGAAGAGGTAGAATTTGACCTTGAAGCATTTATTACTACGTATATTGTACTAGAATCACTGGCATATTCCACTGCATCTGGATTTCTTGACATACGCTCATTGGGATAACTACATAAATAGACTTTCCCCCCAATTAATAGCTCATGAACAACTAGCACAAAATTACATTATAATTTCAATAGCCCCTGAAAGAGTCATTTAGCAGTTGAGCAGTTGTCAACTGCTTTGTTTGTGACAACCTGATTTTTCACCTATTAACTCAGGAATTTCAGAACTGACCAGATCTTCATCAATCTTGGCATATCCTGACACCAACTAAGTCTCTAAGAACTCAATTCGGCCTTTTCCACAGTGCCTCGATTTAACTTTCACCCAAGTCAGTGTCCTCTCCCTCCTCTGAACAAGGTAGTGGTCTGTATGTTTCACTTGAAAAATGCTTTATTATTATTTTTTTAACCTGCTATTTACATATGCCCCTACATGATTTATAAATGAATACCTTATCATCTATACTAGAAACTCAAGACAATAAAAGGCATAGCTTAGACCTAAATACAGTGTTCTGCTAAAGAGGCAGTTAAGAGTTGCTGTTGTAATTTCATTGCAAAAGAGAGGCCCCCATGTGTTATAGATATACTAGTCAATGAGTAGGAGTTGACAGCCTACAACTTGTTATTTCTGATGCTTTATTCATTTAATCCTCAATTCTAGGAGAAGAAAGAAAGAAAGAAAAAAGAATGCAAAGCACAACATCTAACAGTAATATGATACCCATATTCTACTCCCAAGTATGCCACTAATTAGCTGTGCCATTTTGGATTTGGGTGTCAATCTATCATTCAGTCTACGTCTCCTTAATCCAACAGATTTGGCTGAAATCCTGCAAAAGATTCATTCTTTATTACAAGAGTCAACCAGGAATAAAATAAGAAAATGACTTTGTTTGGATTGTGTAATGGAGGGAAGCCAGCCACTCTTGAGCATTATTGCTCCAAAATATTTAGTTTTGGTATTGTAGCTCCTGGTAAGAAATCCATGCTACAAAGCAACATCTCACTCTCTCTTCTCTCTGTCCCTCTCTTTCTCCCAGACTCTCAAAACTAAAAAATGAATTTTCACCAATCGAACCTTGCAACATGTGGTTCGCTCTAACTTTCCTGTTCTATCTTACCCTACACTGCCCCACGCCATCCTAGGCTACTTTATTCCACCCCATCCCGTTTCAATCTATTTCATTACATAAAACTGTAGATTTGTGGAACAATCAAATTGATTTTGTCCTGTCACCTTCTCTGGCTGCATGAGTTCGGTCACATTGTTAATTTATTCTAAGGATTAGTTTCCTCCTTTGTAGAATATGGATAATAATGTTCTATCTTTAGAGAGTTGTTTTTGGTATTAAACAAAATACTACAGCTAGCACTGTGCTTGGTGTTTAGTGTTCAATATATTATTATTATTATTTATTTATTTATTTGCCAGAGAGGGAGAGAGAGAGAGAGCGATCGCGCACACAGGCAGGCAGAGTGCCAGCAGAGGCAGAGGGAGAAGCAGGCTCCCCGCAGAGCAAGGAGCCCGATGTGGGACTCGATCCCAGGACGCTGGGATCATGACCTGAGCCAAAGGCAGCCGCTTAACCAACTGAGCCACCCAGGCGTCCCATGTTCAATATATTATTTTTATAGATGTTATTATTTTACTTATTTTGATTATCATAATACTATTATTAATTCTACTTAAGGGTTTTTGGGATTTTAAGTTATGCTAGATTCTCCTACATATGATATAGACTGCTAAATTAGGACATTCTTCAGTTTTTAGTCAGTTGGAAGAGGAAAAGGAAAAGAAATGAATAGAATTGGTCCATACGTTTCCAGACATCATATACTCAATATTACTTTGTTTTTGGTTAACTCTGAGGACTTTTGATTTAGTACTTAATCTCCATGGTGATTAAGGGATGTGGAAAATGATAATACTGGCATTTCATTTAGATGTTTCCGTGAGGTGACATATATGACAGATTCATTCTTCTAACTTAACTGTGATGAAAGTCATCTCACCTCCTATTAGTGGGAGAAATAGGAACAGAAGCATGTGGTTTCCCTCACCCCTAATATTTGTACCAGAGGGAAGATATTAACTAAAAAAACCAAACTTATCTTCTGATTTTTTTTTTAACAATTCTAGTTTGAAGATCAAATCACTGCTTACATAAGAGGCTATAAGCACAAGTCTCATATTTTTATTTCCATCTTTTTTAGAGGATTATTTTTCATGATAAAATTATCTTTAATGACAAAATTCATGATTCAAGGACATTTCCAAGTAAAATATAAACCTTAGAAATAAAAGGTATATACGTGATATCACATTTCTTTTCGTATTCATACTCCTAGGAAGCAGAAAATAATTTGTTTACTACTCCTGCCATGGCTTAATAGGAAACTGAGTATGTTCGCACACAAAAGCAAAGAATAATACCAACTGCTCAGCAGGAGATAAAGTGACATGATTTCCCGAGGTGGAGTTTATCTTTGTCTTTTGATCACTCAAGAGACTAGATTTTTTTTTTTTAATTTAAACTGATCTTGCTTGCTTTCAATCTTACTCCACTGATCCTGTAACTCCTTCCTCTCTCTGTCTCTGTACTAATTTAAATATGGACCTTCTTTTAATCACCACGTGTGCCATCGGCATCCACATTTCAGAAGACATCTTCAGCGCACCCACGGAGTGCATCACACTCGTTTCATTTTGTTAATTGAATGAATCTCAAACAACCTCCTTGTCTGCCCATTGCACTTTGCATTTTCTGATTATAAAGTTATCCTTCGCAAAGTCTTCTCTGCCAATCAGAAGGGTAAGAATCTCGCTTCTAGTATCTCTCAAAACACAGGACTGGTCTTTAACTAAATCCCCAGGTTTTCAGACCTCAAAGGTGGCAGTGAAAAGAGCTAATATTGAGTGCCTACTACATATCAGGCTAGACATGCACAATGTTTAGTCTTCAAAACAGTCCTATGATAAAGAAAACATTACACTCATTTATAAAAGGAGATGATGGAAGCAAAAAAAAAAAATATATATATATATACACACATACACACATATACATATAATGAAAGACCCCTCCCCTAGAAGATAGATAGGATAACTAACCGCTTGTTTGCTTTTCTGTAAACCGCTGGCTTTTAGGTATAGACCAGGTTATTAATTAGGTTATTAATTGCTTATTAATCGCTCTTTTGCCCTTCTGTAACCGCTTGGCTTATAAAAATAATAGAGACGCCATGATGGCATTCCTACCTTCCCCCTTCTTGTTCCCCTTTCCTGCCTCTCTCCTCCCGCGCGGGCCCTCAGAACCAATCAGCTTGTTCCCCCTTCCCACCTCTCTTTTTGCTCGCGCGGGTCCCCAAAGCCAATCAGCAAACTCCACGTATGCCTTTTTCAAAAGTTCTAACTGTCAACCAATCAGTTGCGCCCCACCCAAAACTTGTTTGTACCTGTCTATAAAAACCCGGCACCACCCCAGCCGGGTGTGCTCAGCTAGCAGGAGCTGCTGACCACCCGCAGGTGCGCGCTGACCATCCGCAGGCGCCTGCGTAACAATAAAGAACCTCTTGCTGATTGCATCCAGTGGCAGTGTTGGATTCTTGGGTAAGGGGATCCGCGGGTCTTTCAATATAAAATTTATCAAAAGTCGTGTGCTGGTTAAGTCGTTGCGGTGGAGCTTCAGAGTCCACACTTGGTCCTTGAGCCGTACCGTTGGTACTAGGGAAACACTGGCTTACAACCTGGTCCTTTTTTTCCCTTTTTTCTTTTTCCTGTCAGAGAGTTCTTTGAAGGCCTTAATATTCTGGGTTGTCCAGACATGGGGGGAGGGTGTTAAATCTGAAATGGTTCTATGCTGTGGGAAGCCCTTTCCCCAAACTCCAGTTCTAGAAAGGTTTAGAAGACACCAAGAATTAGCAGTCTGTAGACATCCTGACTCTACCGTGGAAAAGCTGAAGCCAAGGGGCCTTGAAAGCTTCCTCCCACTAGTGGAAAATGATTTTAGGTCTCTTGTCTTTGCATACGCAGCTAAATACACACACACAACACACACACACCCCAAAATAACAGCAACAAATACCCTCTCACATAGAGTTCTGTTAGTAACCTGACCTGTGGAAAACCATGAATCGAAGACTGCCTCAGTGGTAGTTGTGTATGGCGAAAGCTTTGTGGAAAGATGTTTCTCGTGCTTTCCTCCTCCCCCTTGCTAGAATGCACCCTGCTTTCCCATCCTTCCCCAGCTACACAAACCATTCTTCCTTTTTCTGGGCCGAACCCCTATGTCACCTCCTCCACAAAGCTTTTTTTAACACCTCCTCACCCCCAGTTCTCTTTGAGTTGTCCCCGACACTTTATTCATGTCCTTAAAATAGTGCTTATCACAGCGCATTACATACTTCTCCCTCCACAGACCAGGTTTCTCCACCTCAGCACTACTGACTTTTGGGGCCATATAGTTATTTTTTAATTGTGTCACCCTGTGAATTGCAGGCAGTTTAGCAGGATTCCAGGTCTCTACCCACTAGAGGCCTGTAGCCTCTCCCCCGAAAATCAAGTGTGTCTATAGATTTGTCAAGTTTCCCCTGAAGAGAGGGCAGTATGGTTCCGCTCCCAGTTGGCAACTCTGCTTTAGATCCTGGGCTCCACAGGAGCAGTGACCCTACTTTCTCTCATCCCATACACCTGGGAGTATCAAGTCCATCGTAAACAGTTAATTAAGACATGTTGGCTGGAATTAAATGCCTCTCATTTGCCAATAACTACATAATGCATTATAAAATGCACTAAATTCACACTTTGTTCAAAAGTGAAACAAACATGACTGCTAAATTAAACTCTGGTTCAAAGAAAGTGAGATCAAAAGCCACCGGATGTCAGAGCAGAAAAAACACTTTTCTGGCTCTGCAAGAAATCCAAAAAAGCATATATGTATTACATATATATACCCATAAACATAATAACCTTTCCTGAAAAACCACATTCAGAAAACCAGATGAAAGTAATCTAGTATCTCTAAATACATCATCCCTAACATGCTTTGTTCACTGAAATACACAGTGAATTGCTATGACATCCCCTCCTGCCCCCAACAATGACCCATTCATGAGAAAAGGTAATGCTTATTTTGAAATTTCAGAATTTGAGGGACTTGATCAAATAAAGAGGCACAGACAGTATGATATTGCCTTTCTTCCTGATAAGATGCTCATCTCTTCCCAATTTAGTGCAGAACAATTTAAAGTCATCCAACTTTGCTTATTTCTGTCAATTAGTTAACCACTTATTTGGCCTGAAAAGCAGAACCACTGTGATCATAGTATCAGTTTGTGATGAAAGACTTTTTCTCACCTCAGAAGTGAACGGGCCCTGCACATTCTCCTTTATTTCCTGAGCTGCGTTTTTAATTAAAGTTCCAAAAGTGAGATAGATCTGTCTTTCGTCGTAGTATCAAATCAATGAAAATCTGCTATTCTCACTGGTATACTGTATGTAACAGCAGTGCCTCTGGCAAGCTGGTGATTTTTGCAAGAAAGAAATGCAAAAACAAGACCAGCCCCTCCTGAGCAGTGAGAAAGGAGGTCACTGGGCACTAACATGCATGATCTCCCAGAAACTGTGCAAGACCTTAATATCAAGACCTTAAATAGCCGTGTTTTATTGGTCGTCTCTCTTTGGTTTTAGATACACTGATTCAACTTTTTGTCACAACATTGTGAGACAGTGATTATTCTTGCTCCTATAAAGAGGAAGTGATTGGTTATCAAGACAACTGAAAATTGCGTGATGTCATCTAACTACTGGCTAAGTGGAACAAAATTCACCCCAGGATGCTTCTCAGGGACAAACAGCAAGCACCGGAGAGGACAGGACAGTTCCTTTCACACCCAGGCCCCCACCAAATAGCAGCCACATTCATATTCAAATTTACCATCTGAGATAGTTTCCGAGTCCTCACTTCCACACCCCCTACCCCGCTCAGCCCCAGTCCCCAAAGGCATGCAGAAAGGAAAAGAAAAGTTATTGAAATGCAAAAGATTGTGCCAGGATAGAAGAATTCGGTTCTGCCGGGGAGGGGCTTATATACCTGAGATAAGAAACAACAGTAAGAGCACTTTTACCTCCTCATTTTACACCAGGGGGTCTCCTTTTGTCTGGCTTCTGTTTAAAGAGCCAGGAAGCCAACAAGTTAATTTAAAAGAGCTTACATCTTGTGTTACACAGACTGTGCTCTTCACACTGCTTTGACAAATGTCATTTTCTGCTATTCTTACTGCAGCATTTTGTGCTGTGATACAAAAGAGGTCGCATGCTCACCTGGGCCCTTATTTTCTGCATGCATCTTGGAGGGACCTCTTTCAAGTTTAGTGTTAGAAGGTTTGTTTGGGATTTGGTCCTGACTTTTTTTTTTTTTTTTTAAGATTTTATTTATTCATTTGAGACAGAGACATGCACACACAGAAAGCCCAAGCAGGGGGAGAGAGGGGGAAGGGGAGAAACAGACTCCCTGCTGAGCTGGGAGCCCAGTGTGGGGCTCCATCCCAGGACCCAGTTCATGACCTGAGCCAAAGGCAGATGCTTAACCATCTGAGCCACCCAGACGCCCCACTGTCCCATCTTTAACTAGACATGAACATAGCTTCCATGAGCTTTAGTGAATCTTGATACTTACAGTCAACCTACTCTTTTCTGTGTCTATCTATCTATCTATCTATCATGTATCCATCCATCTTATCTATTTCACAGAATCAGAAGACTCAAGTATGAAATGTTACAGGTAAAAGCATCGTGTAACCCATAAGATATTGTTCACATCTAGAGACCAAGCAATTTTGTACAACACACACACACACACACATTGTACCCCGAGAAACAGATGGCCTTCAAGACAAATGGATCTTACCACACACTTTAGAATTCCTAGTCAGTGCAGAAAGAGTCCATTTTGTTCTGATAGGGGTGTGAAAAGGTCAAGTATTGATTTAGCTTTCCAAGAGGAGACAAAAAATAAAAAGCCCTTTTTGAAAATATTTACTACATTTTGCTTTCATTCAGGGTTTCTGTGCAGAGTAGAAATGGTTTGAAACCCATAGGATGGCAAAGATAAAATGGCCCAGTTTATAAATGTGGGCTTTGGGATCCATTTTACTTGTCCCAGTGACCTTTAATACACAAAATGGAAAACTCCTATATTATTGCAGTAGAGAACATAAGAGGAATGAAAGTAAAGCAATCAAAAGCTTTATGCAATTCATATATTAAAATATATGGCATATTTGATGTTTAGTGATAAATAATGTTTTGTCAAAGCACTTTCATATAGACATATCATTGCAAAAAACATCAATACTTTCTTTTTGACAAATAGAAGACTGTTGACTCATCTTCCCAGACTTTCATTGCCTCTTTGCTATTAAATGAAATGTTTGCCCAAACAATTTAATGATGTCTGCTGAAATTTTAGGAATGTCTGTGATGGAAGAGAAAATAACTTTGTATCAGAAGAAATTGCACAGAATCCTCAAATGAATAAAATGTCATTTGGCATTTATGCACACAGTAGCAATGCCTAAATATTTTTATTGTGGTTGCAAACATATTTGTACTTAATTCCAAAGTTATCATTCACCTAGATTCTCAGTCTATACTTCTACATTCAAATACCTAAGCCCACTTCTGGACTAAGAAATTCAACAGGAGTTGTAAAAGATTTTACAGTATGTTGGACTTTATAATGGTATTATTAGAAACCAGAGGTATTCCAGAACACTACCAAAAATAATCTCCTATTGTTTGTTTGCTTGAGTACTTGGTATTTTCGACTAAATATATCAACCAAAAAGACAGGTTGGTATGAAGAGCTGGTGTAGAATCAGGTATATCTTGTTTTGCTTCCTCAGTATTTCTAGCTGAGGGACCTAATACATGTTACTTAACCTCTGTAAGTATCAATTATCTTATCTACAAAATGAGAACAAGAGTACTATCCCCAAAATACTCATGATGATCAAATGAGATTACCAAAGTAAATGACTTCCTTCATTGCCCTGCTCTTACTTCTTTTCAAAGTATTAAGGTGCACATGGTTTGTTCTTGGTAAGGGAGGTGATGAAAATAAGCTGATTTACAGATCATTGAAACCTAACCCTGAAGATGCACTATCGTCCAGTAACTACCCATTGCCTTGGGTTCAGATTCAGCTGAGGGACCTTGTATGAGTCATTTAAAGGTTCTTGGTCTTAGATTTCTCAACATTAAAATGGGAAAACATTGAGATATTTTATTGTGTTGTTATAGAATTAAGTGAGTTAATACTTATAAAGTGCTTAATATATTACAGTATTATTTTGAGATATTTTTCCATTATAATGATGTTAGTCCCTCTATATAATTTGTCATAGTAATAAATCATGCCTTTTCTCCTTTGTGTTAATCTAGAAAGCAGAATATCACACTGTGAAAGGAATTCAATCTCTCTTTATCTAATCTTTAAGGTAGATAGAGAAAACAGTTATCTAGTGAGCAAGCTTAATTCCAGGGGCCAATCTTTTCAGATCTTCCCTGTTTGTTTACAGGAGACAGTTGGGTCATGGTTGGGTTACCAAGTAAGACTGCCAGTGCTTCCAGTCCTTAAACTGGCAAAGCCCCACACCACCAAACAAAGCCCCCAAACAAGGCCCCGAACTGTCAAGAACACATTTTCATAAAGATAAAAAGTTATCCTAGCTCTTACTGAAAGGGCAATACGGTAAGTCCTATCCGACCAGTACAATGACGTACAATGACGTTAGTTGTTTAAGCTTCAGTTAAAATGAGGATTTGAAAGCTGACTTTGATTAGATATTAGAGAAGAGCACAAGGGCACCGAAGGTCTGAATGAAATAAAGTAATGCCATTATTGCGAATAAGCAGAATGGAAAGAGGCTAGACAGGAACTTTTGAGCAATCTGCTGCTTCTTTCTTTTCCTCCCTCCCTTGCTTCCTTCCCTCCTTCCTTTTAAATTTTATTTATTTAACACACAGAGAAAGCACAAGCAGGGGGAATGGAATGGGAGAAGTAGGCCGCCAGCTGAGCAGGCGCCCAGTGTGGCGGCGGATCCCAGGACCCTCAGATCGTAACCTGAGCCGAAGGCCGACAGTTAACCAACCGAGCTATCTAGGCACCCCATTTTTAAAAAGATTTATTTATTTATTTATTTATTTATTTGAGAGAACACATGCACATGATGGGGAGGGGCAGAAGAAGGGGCATCTATGTTATTTCTAGAAGAGCTCAAAAGCTCTCACTCTATTTATTCATTCCTTAGGCATAATTCTAATATTCTTGAATACCCAAGTTTCAAGTACTACCACTGGTTGACTTCAGCTCTGAGATGCATAATTGTCTTAGTTACCTTGGATATGGCTTGGAACCACTCACACATTCTGGAAAGCCAAATCTGAGAGCTAACAACAGAGAATTGTTAGTAAAGCTATCTGGCTATCTAGAGAGCAGGGTAAATTTGCAATTAGGATAGAAAACAATCTGATTCATGGTGGTGGGGGGAGGGCCAATGATCCCAGCTTTCGGATAACATAATTGTGAGTTCAAAGCTAAGATCGCCACCCATAATTAGAGTCACACTGAACAAATTACTTAATGTCTAAGCCTTGATTTTCTATTCCTGGAACTGGAGGTAATGATAAAAGGCCTACAGGGTTGTGAGGAGGGTTTGGAAGGATGTTTGTAGAGAACATTATGGTAGAGTGCATGGTATAATTCTCTCTGCTTCCTTCACTGCCTTACACAATCCAAATACAGGATCCTGGCCTCTGCAGACTTTGATATGCTCAGCACAAAGACACAACTGGAAAAGAGCAGATACTCTTAAGTAATTCTGTGAACGTATGCATGACCGAATTAGTGAAAGAAGAAGCAAGTAATTTATAAATCAACCCATCAATTACACAACCGCAGGAAGTTGTGATAGCCCTTCATCCTATCTTCTCTTCCTAACTATGAAATGGTAAAGGAGTCACGACAGCAGATGGAGAATGCTCCTTATCTTTACAGCCAGGATCTTAATTTAGTAGGTACAAAGATATCAGGCTGAGAAATGTGCTCCTAGGTACTCTGGCAGAAAGCAGGAAGTCATTTTCTGTAGACCTCTGCTTCAGCTTCAGCCACAGTTACTCATTCTCTTTTATAAGGAGGAATTCATTTATGTCTTGGGGAGACAGATGTATCAAGCCATTGGGTGTTTCTGCCAATCACCTCCTGCCAAAGCCCTGATGTTTTATTTCATTAGTGCAAGCACTTTCCATTAATTTGGATACTGTTTAAGAGTGTTAGTTCCAAAGGACATTGCTTTTTGGCTCTTCTTTTTTGAAGGACTATTTAATACATTACTGCAATGAATTGACTCCTTGCCAAGAAAAAAGCAATGACCGCCCAATTCTAATCAGTTTCTGACAATACGATCCTAATGTTTGGCTCAATGATATGTTTATTGTGCTTTACCTGGAACTGACAGAAACAAATCAGAAGAATGCTATCGGCTGCATAAAAAAGACTAAACAAAACACATCTCAGTGTTTTCCTTTCTTCCATCCTTCCTTTCCTCCTTTATTTCTTACATAAAACTAAGAATGTGGGGTGCCTGAGTGGCTCAGTGGGTTAAGCCTTTGCCTTCGGCTCAGGTCATGATCCCAGGAGCCTAGGATCGAACCCCACATTGGCTCTCTGCTCCGTGGGGAGCCTGCTTCTCCCTCTCTCTCTGCCTGCCTCTCTGCCTACTTGTGATCTCTCTCTGTCAAATAAACAAAATCTTAAAAAAAAAAAAAAAAAGAGTAAAAAACTGTCCCCCAAATCTCCACTAAGCCTACTTTCTTTATTGTATGCTCAAACCAGTCACTAGCAAAGGAAATGAAACAACCATGATTGTTTCAGATGAGTCAAGACCCACTCTTTGAGGTTGCCCTTGAGAGCTGCACAGAGGAAAGTTTCCTTAGGAAACTAGAAAGAATGGGGATATGAATACATGTATTTTGGCATCAACAGTATCTATTACATTTGACATATAGTAGAATACTCTTACATTCTTCTTTTTTTAAAAGATTTTATTTATTTGACAGAGAGATCACAAGTAGGTAGAGAGGCAGGCAGAGAGAAAGGGGGAAGCAGGCTCCCCACCGAGCAGAGAGCCCGATGCAGGGCTCGATCCCAGGACCCTGGGACCATGACCTGAGCCGAAGGCAGAGGTTTTAACCCACTGAGCCACCCAGGCGCCCCAGTTTTCCTTACTCTTAAAAGACTCAAGGAAGACAGAAACTCTTCTGTCCTGGGCTCACTCATGTCTGGATGTTATGTCCATGACTGCTGTAATCTCTTGTGACCATGGGGGTGGGGTGGGGGTGTGTGACTGAAGACCAAGGTGACAGGCAGACAAAAGCAGAGCAAAATGATGGGAACGTGTTTGTCCTTGATGCTGCTGTTGAACCACTGAGATAAACCAGAAGCTGCCTTCCTCTGTATGTCCTGTGTTATGTGAAAATAAATTTCCTTGGTTTTTAAAAGCCGGTAGAGACAATTATTATTAAAGCCCACACCAGGTCATGGTAGAACATCAACAGAGGCTATGAATCTGTAATGCCATTAGCCCTTCAAGAATTCTGGAATTACCGGGGCGCCTGGGTGGCTCAGTGGGTTAAGCCGCTGCCTTCGGCTCAGGTCATGATCTCAGGGTCCTGGGATCGAGTCCCGCATCGGGGTCTCTGCTCAGCAGGGAGCCTGCTTCCCTCTCTCTCTCTGCCTGCTTCTCCGACTACTTGTGATTTCTCTCTGTCAAATAAATAAATAAAAATCTTTAAAAAAAAAAAAGAATTCTGGAATTACCAAGTGAGTTCCTCTGTATAGTTAAATATTACTGTAATGTGCCTGTCTCCTAAAAATAGCAAAATTGGGCATTGTGATTCATTTGTCTCATGCTTCACAGTTTCCTCGAGAATCTTTCATCTCCACCTGCAATTATAGTGAGGGGTATCTTTTAGAGTGATGAATCCTACTTTCTGGTCCTCAAGCTTAGATCTGGACCCATTCTAAATGCTCAAATACTTGTATGAACTTGTTCCATCCATAGCTGGGAGTTTTGAAAATAAAAATCCACCTCAAAAACAATTTCTGTCTCAACTCCCTCATTTTTCCAACAAAGGTTTGCTTTTCTCATATGCATTTGGGGAGTGATAATGATTTGAACTATCTGGTTGCAACAACGTGTATATATACAGGGCAGTAATGTATCTAATTAATTTCACGTATGTTGCCTTTTTTCCACCGACTAGAATTTAAGATCCCTAGAAATAATTCCTATATTTTCATTATATAACTTGCAGTCTCTAGCACAAAGCTACTTATAGAGAAAAGGTGCAATCCTATTTCATGACCAGTTAAGTTACCAAACACATGGGGAAATAACAAAAACCTCAGCACCTTTTTCCCCTCTACCATGAATGTTTAAACTTTTATTAAGTCTCCAAGTACATTTGACTCTAAGCTAAATCTGGTCTGAGTAGGAAGAGTGAAAAATCCTGTATTCTTCCAAGCTGCTTACCATGTGCCAGGCACTGTTAAATCTATGAACTTCTTTAATCATTGTAATGACTCTATTTCATCCTAACGTTGCCCTGATTTTGCAAATGAGGTACCCCAAGTGCAGAAAGTACAGTGACTTGCCCAAGGTCTCACAGCTTACCAGTCCAGTGACAGAGCCGGAATTTAGGGAAGCAGGCTGCCTTGAAGTCTTGACTCTAAACATATACCCATCACACTGTTCTCCATAGGTAATAGAATTACAAAAATTACCAAAAAAAAAAAAAAAAAAAAGAAATCAAGGGAATACTTGTGCAAAGGGCATTCCTGAGAGATGACAGGGACGAGTATCAAACACTACCATTTATATAACCAAATTATCATTGAAAATAATATGTAGGAGTAAGCAACAATAATATGTAGCCATAAGCAACCACTGGCATTCATCACCTTTCTTCTCCCCACATCATTATTTTTTAAATCAATTTTGCCTCTTTCTAGAAGATAACCAGAAAAAAATGCAAAATCATGCATACACAATATGACTAACAAAAGATACAGAGGAAGCAAGTCTTTAATAATATATAGTAAATTTAAAAAAAAAAAAGAGAGACACTGATTGTTGTTGGTAGGAGTGAAGAACAATTAAAGTTCCCTGGGATTTTTCTCTCTCTCATAAAATAGTTCCTCCAAAATAGGTAGGTTATGGTTAGGTTTTATCAGAAGAAAAGACCATTTATTGTGGCTGATATGTTTTCCAATGTTCAGGAAAGGCAGCACAAGGCAATCTTTGGTGAGGTAGCAAGTATGTGCGCCTTTATTGGAAGATCATAGAAACCACTTTCATCTTGACAAGCCAACATTTAACAAAGTTATAAATCTGGAGGATACAAATAAGTTTCAAAGGTGATGAGATATGGAAAGGGCATGATACTAATAGGTTCAATTATAGGAAACATGCCTTGAACACAGAGACCATCACCACACAGTACTGGACACAAAAATTTCATGCAATGATGAAGCTAAAGAAAAGGGCTTTTTTTGGTCAGGCATTGAAATCTCCCAACATAGACCCAGTGGATCTAGCCACTCACCTCCCCCTCCCCACCCCAGAAAAACAAAACAAAGCAAAACACAACTGAAACCCAAAACAAAACCAAACAAAATGCAGATGCTATATAACTCTCTGAATATAGTAGAATCTCAATAGTATTGATGTACTAGTCACTACCATATTAGTTTCAGAAGTAGGAAATAAAGCAGTTAGGAAAAGCACAAGTTCTGTGCAAGCCCATCTGAATTCCACACTCCTGTGAACATGGGATCAGTGATTTCAAACAAATTTCATAACAAAGTTGTCCATAAAAAGAAGACAAAACTGACAGGTTATTTTGAGGGTTAAAGAAGCTAATACATCATGATAGAAATGGCTCATGTTTTCCTCCTGTGCATTTTTCTCTTCTTCCTTTCGGTACCCCTGGAGGAGGGATGCTCTGTTGCCCAACTTCAAGGGCCACCATCACACAATAACCTGCAGGAATGTTTCCTACATTTTGGCAGAACACACAGCTACCCAGCAGGAGTCTAGCCTCTCTTTCCTCCATGGCAGGAAAGTCTGTTCATGCAGCTACGTTCTGAATGACAGAATGTGAGTCTAAATGATGTACACTTCTTCAGGGTCACGTTTGTAAATGAAGCCGTGAGTCTTCAAGTCTGACAGCTGGGCATAGTTTTGGAGAGCCAACACCATGCAGAGGAACACCAAGCCAGACAGGACTGGGAACAAGCACAAAGAGGGAACCCAGGCCCAAGAGGCTACTGTGAAGAGGTTCACCCCCACGGCCTAGTCCGCCTATCTATGTGTTATCAATGCGAGAGAAAAATGAAATCTAGATCTTCCTTGATTCATTGTACTTTAGGTCTCTGTATAATAGCAGCTGGGGCTGGTTCCTACTGAATACCTACGTGTAAAGAACTTAGAACTGTGCTTGGCCATAGTAAGCTCTCATTAAATGTTAGTTTCCAACTCAGTAAGTGAAAGAGCCAGTATTTGAAAACAGAGAGCACTGTGTGCCTCCAAAGCCCACAGAGACTGAAAAGGGAGAGTTACTTGCAAGAAGCATGTCAATTGCCAACACTTAAAAAAATCCCTTATCATTAAACGTTCCCCCCCCCCATATTCCCCAATTTTCAGGGTTATTCTCAATTCAAAATCATGATTTTAAAAAATGGTAAAAAAAAAAAAAAAAAAAAAAAAAGAAGCAGGCAGTGAATTTAACTTGGCGAATAACTTTAAATTCTTGAACGCTTGCATTTTCCCTCTTCCACCTTTGCATGTGAGAAAAATAAGGGTCAAAAAAGAACTAAACACATTATTCAAGCTGAGTTTTCTGTTAGATATAAAGGATTTGCATCCTTCGGACCATAAAAGGTGTTTTGTTGTTGTTGTTTGTTTTTTGTTGTTTTGTGTACTGATGAATATATGTAGGCTCTCCCTGAAGAGCCAAGTCTGCAACCTGATTTGGATGGGAATACCTATGCCATCATTCTTTCTCCCCTTTCAGCGCTTACCTTGGGCAAAACTGCCAAGAAGAGGAATTTTGGCTGCAGGATAAATCGTGCTTGCTGTTTCAGAGCCTGTTCTCATTTCCTATTTAGTCCAGGGAAAGAGTGGGGGCACGCCCCACATCATTTTCCAGGTCCCTGCCTGCTCACCTCTGGAAATTCACAGATTCGAAACATACACAGACCACCCATTCCTACATATATGGTGTGACTAATAGGCTACTTCGGGGAAACAGAGAAGCACATTGTCCCAGATTGCTTTACAACACTGAATTAAATAGCTAAAGGTTAGGGTCTCATGCCACACATTTAAAGGGCAGTCCAAGCAGTTTTTGTCCTGGGAACAACTGGGAAATCTGTTGTTCTGAAGGCAACATAGATTTAAAATAAAGCCTTCTCTTCTTCTGCTCACTCCCCCTCCCAACTCTAGCACAATTAATGCTTCCTCCTTCCATTTTCCCATAGCACTTTGTGCAACATTCCATCGACATTTCTTCCATTGTGCTATAAATATCCACTCCCATGTCTTTTTCCCAGAGAAGGCACTGTAGGTCTGTCTTTCATTATCCTCTTGGCATGATTGATCTCATTACTTTGCCCTTTTACTTTGCCTCATGCATTTCCTGTTCATGCTTTCCAGTGTCATTTTATTATTGCAGCTGTTGAAGTAATTTAAATGTGCTTTGAAAATATACATAATGTCAGGAAACTTATTTTTCAAAGGGAACAACACAGATTTAGACACTTAAAAAAGGGCTTCAATTTCGCCTCGCCTCCTGAATCTGCCATAGGTCTACATTTTTCGTTATTTCCTTTTGCAACCCCAAAGTGTCTCAAATTAAAAAACCACACTTCAGCTGAAGTCACAACCAATGAAGAAGATTAAATTGTTCGCTTTTCTGGAGGACAGACGCAGCAGGTTTCAAATATTTTAGCAAAACTCAACTCCTAACAGCACTAATGGTACCATTTGGCACTAATGCGTTGTCAGGAATTAAATCTCAATAGTAGAGTTAGGAGCAAGGAAAAAAAAATATCAATAAAATTCAGCTCAGGCAGACAAGTATGTGGTCGGCATTCGATGGAGGGATTAGATGCATACATAAATAAACCATTAAAATCCTCCCGCTAGGAGTCTGCTCAATTCATGGTGATTTGAGTTGCTGCGGGGGCAATGGCAAATCTAAACATAATTTGTTTGTTTGCAGGATGAGAAGAATTTGACAGATTTTAAATATATACAGATAATCCATTTCTACATTTTTAGAATGATAAATATGATATTTCAGTAAAAATTTGCAGCACATTTTGCAACTTTGTAAAAAAAGAAAAAAATTAAACTACTCTGATCAGGTCCTAGTCCACAGCACCCCCTAAATTCTTTGGCAAGTCTATCACGTCTTATACTGAATACAGTATTGCTAAAGGTATAATGAATGGGAAAGGAAGGAACACACATTCATTGAATCCTGGGCATAGGTATCTTATGAAATCTTTACAGTCACTGTCTAAGACAAGCCTATTAACCTCATTTAAAGATGAAAAAGGAATTAAGAAAGGAGTCATATCTTTCCCAACAGAATGTAGCTGGTAAATAAAAAAAGAGACCAGATTCAGCCCAAGATTGCTTTGGCTCTAATATCCATGTACTTTCCATTGTCTTAGACTGGTTGACATAAAATTCACTTCAGAATGTTTTTATTTCAGAACATGAACAGCTTCCTTTGTGTCTGAGACACACACACACACACACACACAAGCGTGCACACATGCGCATATGCACACATCACTCATACTCTCTTCCTTGTCACAGCTCAGATTAAGTTTTACTTTCATCTTAAAACCTTCCCTTTTTTGACCATCCATGGCATGTACTGCTTTTATTACACAACTCGGTTGTTCGGAACATACCTTCACTGAGGGATTAAGTAACTACTTCTTCGAACTAGTTTTGTATCCTCAGACAGAGTATAATAATCCTCAACCTAAGAAATACGTCGAGCTTCACTTATATGCTCAATGGCATGCATAATAATCTTGGCTCCTAATCAGTGTTTAATCAGAAGTTAGTAATTTACTGAGTTACTATTACTGAATTAGATAATATTAATGAGGGGTGCTTTATTCCACACCTTAGAGCTTTCAATGTAGTTGAGTACAAATATGTTTTATAGAAAGTTATTGTCTTTAAATGAGGTGCTTAATGGGACCTTGTGGGGGCTCTTTTGTGTGAAACTAATCATTATACCTTAAGGTATAATATCTTCAAGTATTAAGTTTGTTTCAAATGGGAGAAGAACTACACACTCAAAAGAAAGTAGGGAAATAGAAAATGAAGTTCAATGAAACGAATGTTAGGTTTGAATCCTGAAAAGTGTGACAGACTCCCCATCCCCAGGAACATATTTAACTTTCTATAATCATTGGCTTTGTGTTTCATAAACTCTCTACTTCAAACCTCCATTGCTTTTCCTGCTCCTTTTCATCTGAAGGTAAAATTGTATAGGGACAGCAAGTCAATAAGAGGAAGAGCAATTCAATCTTTCAAGAGAATGGCATGGAACTTCCTAGTAAGCAAAGGACACTGGACCCCATTGTATCACCAAATTTCCATTCAGTATAGGAAAGAGCAAGGATACCGTTGTGGGAGAGAGTGGAATATTTTATCCTAAGTCCTGTCCTACTAGGTGCTGACGTCCTTTAAACACAAATAGTGCTCTCTACTTGGCTGGTGACTTGGCTGGTGACTTATCAAAGCACCTAGTACCTGATTTTTTATAAGGGGAACTAATATCATTAACTTTTACAACTGAAGACACTTCAAAGTGAGATCCAAGAGGGTCTTGGTTCATGTTGTCTCAACAGACATTTTCATCAAGAAAACTTGGAAAAAATCTGATGCTTCCTAAATTGAGCACACATAACAAACTGCTCTGTGATTCTGACTGTACATTAGGGAAATGCCATGTATGGTTTATATTTTTTTATCATTTTATGTGGAGCTCTAATATTCATCGTAAAATTGTCTCATTCTGAACAGCATTATATATTTAAGAGAAGACAAGATGGGGAAACATTGAAAACATAAATAAACATTCTTTAGGAAAACCCTATCATTTTCAGAGACTGGATTCGTATTTATATAACATCAAACTGTGGCACTGGCAAGGAGATCAGGAAGAAAATAAAATGGGTTTAAAAATACGACTTTTAACACATGACATTTTGGGACCCATATGGAGAATCTATTTAGGACCATGATCATCAACACAGGCGATATGTGCTTCAGGATCACTCCTGTGTATGCTCGTACACAGGACCCATCCCTAGAGACTCTGAATCAGCAGGTGAAGCTCTTGTAGGGAACCACTTGACGTTTCCTCTGGAGATCTCCATGCGTGGGAGGGATTGAGAACCACGGGTCTCGAGACTCTCGGCACAATCACTTAAGTTATCTTCCTTTAGCAAGCCCTGTTGTTCTCAACCCTTTTGAAAGCTGTTTTGAATTCTATACTTCTCAGCTTTCACCTTCTGAAGGATGAAGCTAATATTGGTACTTAAAGGCTCTGTGTTTTAGATAGAACCTTAGCTTACAGGCCTCAAACAGGATTATTGAGAATTTATTTAAAATCTACAGCTGATGTTGCTAGCTGAGTTTTCAGAGTCTCATCCCAGCTGGCCCCCTCTTGCTAGAAACATGCTATTTCTCATAATGAGACGTAATAGCAGTGATATCCAGCAGTCAAGTCAGCATAAAATGTCTCTTTAGCCTAAAAAGGTCTTCCACTAAGAAGAATGTGTTGAGGGGCACCTGGGTGGCTCAGTCTGTAAAGTGTCTGCCTTTGGCTCAGGTCATGGTCCCTGGGTCTTCGGATCAAGTCCTGCATCTGCTCCCTGCTCAGTGGGGAGCCTGCTTCTCCCTCCCCCTCTTCTGTTCCCCCTGCTTGTGCTCACTCGCTCTGACAAAAAAAAAAAAATAAAACCTTTTTTAAAGGGTGTCAAAAATAAATACCATAAGGAATAATAGTAGTTAACATTTATTGGATCCTTACTATATGCCAAAGAGTCTGCTAGGTGCATGCTCTTTTTCATTTAAGGATAAGAGAATGGAGTGGGCATTATTCTTATCCCTATTTACAGTGACTGTTATTATGCCGATTTGCTATTATCTCTGTTTATGGGGAGGAAAGCAATATTTAGGAAATCTAGTTCTAAGGGAGCTTGAAGTGATAACATGCGATGATGAGGGACTCTGAAGTCTGTCTTGCTTCAGACTTGATCTTCCACATCCCACCATACTACTCCTAACGGATTATCGCCACTCCTCTGCAACAGTGACAAAATAAAACTAATGAAATCCCATCATTCCTTTCTCTTAATTGAATCGGAGTTCTGTTTCACTAAATGCTACGCAATATGGGCACACCTCAGGTACTACCTACAGGTTCAAGACCATGGCAATAAGGCAAATATTGCAATGAAGCAAGTCAAATGAATTTTTTGGTTTCTTAATACACATAAAAATTATGTTTAGATATAAATATAATACAGTATAATCTACTGTAGTCTAGTCAGTGTACAATAGCATCAAGTCTACAAAGCCATGGCTGTTAAAATTAAAAATTTAAAATTTAAAAATTAATTAATTAAAAATTAAATTAAAATGCTTAATTAAATTATTAATTAAATCAATTTAAAAATGCTGATCGCTAAAAATGCTAACCATCATCTGAGCTCTCAGAAAGTCATCTTTTTGCTGGTGGAGGGTCTTGCTGCTAGCTGATCAGGATGGCGAGTGCTGAAGGTTGGGGTGCCCGTGGCCATTTCTTAAAATAACACAACAATGAAGTCTGCTGCATTAACAGATGCTTCCTTTCAGGAATGTTTCCTCTGTACCATGTGATGCCGTTTGATAGCATCTTACCCACAGTAGAACCTTTACGAAATTGGAGTGAATCCTCTCAAATCATGCTGCTGCCTTATCAACTAAGTTTCTGTAATACGTGAAGTCCTTTGTTGTCCTTTCGACAATCTTCACAATCTTCACAGCACCTTCACCAGGAGTGGATTCCATCTCGAGAAACCACTCTCTTTGCTCAGCCATAAGGAGTAATTCCTCATCCATTCATGTTTTATCATGAGACTGCTGCAGTCCGCCCCATCCTTAGGCTCCACTTCTAATTCTAGTTCTCTTGCTATTTCTACCATATCTGTCGTGACTTCCTCCCCTAAAGTCTTGAACCGTCAATTTGTAAAAAACAAAACAAAACAAACAACAACAATAACAACAAAAACCTGAATATCTGTGAAGCACAATGAAGTTAAATGCCAGAAAATGAGGTGTGCCTGTAAATAGCAAAGCTGTACAAATTTTGAGTAGGCTACTGCTCACTGGCCTGCGGTTTGTGTACTCCAAGGCCCAAGCTCGGCGCCACTCCAGGAGTGAAAGATCCCTGCACAGAAAGTTTTAGGAACCCAAAAGGGGGTCTGAGGTTGTCTTTATGTTTGAGGCAGATCCTAAAATATCTGGCTCATAAATTCCCTTTTAGAACATAGGATTCCTTTTTAGAATCTATAACTCCTGAAAGAAGTGTGGAATGGAAGGAGGTTGTATGACCCAAGACATAAGAAACAACAAAAGCCCCACATGTGGGGCTTCTAGGACTCATCCAATGGTTCTCCTGAAAGAGCAACTCCTGTGCCCTCCACCTACCATTCTGGAGGGTAACCAGGCTGAGGGTTTGTGCTTGCTGGAGGTGATGATGACAGAAAGCATCCCTTTAGACGCGTGCATAAATCAGATCATTTCTTCTGTTATGGAATACACAGCTCTACATCCAGTTAAGGAAAGAGCACACAGTCATTGTATCACTTTGCTAGAGCTGCCGTAACAAAATATCACAGACTGGGCAGCTTTAACAAGAGAAGTGTATTTTTTCACAGTTCTGGAGGCTAGACGTCCAAAATCAAGATGGCTACGGGTTTGGCTCCTCTGGGGCCTTTCTCCTTAACTGGCGGATGGCCACCTTCGCACTATTTTCTCACAGTCTTTTGTCTGTGTGCATGCAGGTCTGTGTCCAAACTTCCTCATTTCATAAGGTCATCAATTGTTTTGAATTAGGACCCACCATAAAGACTTCATTTTAATTGAATTACCTTTTCAGAGACAGCATCTCCAAATTCAGTCACATTCTGAGGTCCTGGGGGTTAGGGCCCCCAAATACAAATTTTGGAGGACACAGTGCAGCCCATAAACCGTTTAAAAAAAGAGAAAGATTCTCCTAATTATTTATAGAACATCTACTTCTTCAACCAATCTAAGAACTTGAATCCTTCTTACAATGAGGCAGAGGTGAAGAGAGAAGAGGGTGACTAGTGACTTTTATTTCTACACAGTTGCTCTCTGCACAGTTGATTGGAAGCTGGAAATTCAATAAACAAAGATTTCCGCTACCACTGGGTCTACAGCTGCAACTAACAAGATCATTGACTGTTTATAGGCAGAACGGAGTTGAGAGTTACCATGCATGTCAGGTAATTTTGATCACAGTAGTGTATACAAACAATCTGGCTAAACCAGCTCTAATACTTTACCGTATTTTTTCTTCCTCAATAAGTTGGCTACTGGGAAAAAAGCGAGCACGATAACACTGGAGAACTTACTGTAAGCCAAGTGTTGCTACAGAGTTTTAAACCCTCCATTTGAGTATCCTTTTAAAAACCATAAGAGACTTTCATACACTAACTCGTTGGATACACTTCAGGTCTCAAAACAATTTTTATCAACTTTCCTGCCCCCAATTCAACCCAGAGGTTGAATACTCCCTGAGGAAAAGCAATTACTTTGCTATTCTAAAGCCAGTCTCCAAGGGACCCCTTTCTTTCCAGCAGACTGTAAACCCTAAGCTCTCCTAAGTAAAAATTAAATGGCTTTCCCAATTGTTTCCCTGCTTTCGACAACACTGAATGTGGGAGACACAGCAGAGCAGCCACATTTAACAGAAGAAGAAAGAGAGCTTCTGAAGGGTTAAATGACTTTTCCTAAATTAGAGAACACAAAGGTTGAGAGTGAAAGTTGAACTTCTTCCCTTACTTTAAAACTCTATGTGATAGAGCGGATGTCATAAGCAGCCTATATCGGGAGTGGCTAGCTTACTACATAGCAGCAGGCACTTGATAACTTGTTCTGAACTGAACTATTTCAAATGTTCTCTCATCCTGGCTCTGACTGAAACTGCCTCAGTGAATGTGAGCTTGGATTGCCCTGCCATCTCAAGCTACTAAAACATGATTTCTGTTCAACCCTAAACCTCTTACTGGGGTGTGACATTCATTCTCCACTTCCATCAACCCTGAATGTAGATCCCCACTTGTTTGTTGTTTGTTTTTAAGATTTTATTTACTTATTTGGGAAAGAGACAGAGATAGCGACAGAGATAGTAAGAGACAGCATGAATAGGGAGGGGAGGAAGAAGCAGGCTCCCCGCTGAGCGGGGAGTCTGATGTGGGGCTCCATCCCAGGACCCTGGGCCAAAGGCAGCTGTATAACCAACTGAGCCACCCAGGCACCTCCGTAGACCCCCATGTGTTAATAGGGGTGAGGGCACATGAAGATCTCACAGGGAAGAACTCTTTCACGACTGACACATATGGACATCATGATTGAGATCAATTACTTCATTCAAAACTACACCACAGACTCAGGGAATCACATGATAACATTTTTATTCTACCCCATCTTATGATGTGACAAAGTAGGAATGAACCATATTATGTAGGCCACTTGTTTCATCTCCCAACTCATTCAATTATTAATAGAATTCCACTCAGTCTAGCATGAAGTCCTATTCTTAAAGGTTCTACTTGAAGTTCAGGGCTACAAAAATACCATTAAAAAACCTTAGCATGATACCTCAATCCATTCCTGAGCATTACAATGGCCATCCTCCAAATTGAACACAAACCAATACAGATATACTTAGAAGTTCCAGAACGCTGAAGGTTTTCTTTAAGTAGGAGTTTCATGAAAAGATGGAACCAAGAATGAAAAAAAATATTTTGAGATTTACATAACAGCTACTTTATTTTTTAAAATTATTTATTTGTCAGAGAGAGAGAGCGAGAGAGGGCACAAGCAAGGGGAGTAGTAGGCAGAGGGAGAAGCAGACTCCCCATTGAGTTGGGAGCCCAAAGAAGGATTTGATCCCAGGATCCTGGGATCATGACCTGGGCCAAAGGCAGATGCTTTCACCAACTGAGCCACCCAGGAGTCCCAAGAGCTATTTTATGGTTAGCCAGTTTTTCTCAATGACTGCAAAATAAGCAAATCACAATAACAAAACTTAACCACAAAGTGTAGAATACTATGAATCCAATCATACACACTCATGAAACAAGAGAAAATGAACATCTGGGAAACCAAGAGACTCAACCCTTCCTTGATACATCCACCCATGATTCAAAAATTAAAACCTATCATAGATATATGAGGATGGTTATGGGTCCTGGCCTTGTAAATGATACAGATAAATCCATTTCAAGAAACAGCTCTCTTTTGGCAAAGATCCAGAGAAGGGATTCTCCCTGAAATAACTGAAGCATGGAGGGAGGAGGGGGGAAAGTGCCTTCGCTTTTATTACATTTCTAAGGTTCATAAGACCCAAAGAGAAAGAAAAATTGCTCCTGGACCTGTTAAACTCTTAAGAAGAGAAGAGAAGAGAAAAAGAGAAAAAAGAAAAGAAAAAAGACAAGAAAAGAAAATGTTACTAGTAGAAATCACAATTTCAATGAAACATCTTCATTTGCTTTAAAGTCTCAAACAAAAATCATCTTGGAGGAAAGCAAATCTTATTATAAAAGCATTAATTAAATTATTCAGACTCCATGAACAGAGTGTAAACCTATGATTCATTTTCTTTTTCTGTCACTGTAAAGACATCAAATGCGTTATTGACTCGAAGGGGAAAAAAGGACTCCTGAATGATCATTTCTTTTTAAGTGGAGTTGTGTATGGGAAAATTCAAGTTCCTTGATTAAAAATTGATAATCTGAATATACTGGCTTTCCTGCTCTTAGCGAACTTACATTGTGGTCATTCCACAAAGTGGGCACATTTCTCTTGAGTCTGCAATTATAAAATTATATAATTGTATCAAAACTGTCCAAAGTCCTAATGCTACTTTGCGGAACTTTATTTTACTTTAATCAATTATTCTAACCAACTTGCAGAAAGAATTTAGGAGCTGATATTGAGCAGCAAGTAAGTTCTCAAATGTAAAGCAATGTGAACATTCAATATATATATATATTTTTTACTTTTAACTTTTCAGTTGGGCTGTGATCTTTGCTACAAACAGTTAAAATAATAGTATCTAGATTTTGAATGAATGTTATTTTGAAAGAATATTTCTTTTATAAATTATTGAATGAGCAACAATTCTATTATACTCACTTCCAACTATAAGTAGATCCCTCTTATAATGAAAAATATACCATTCTTGTATAAACATAAAATAACCCTTCATTACGCTATTATCTCCCACATTCTATTTGTTATCTTAGTGACAGTATAATGCTGTTACATTGTAATGTCTTACACAGAAAAACACTAGAAGTAAAATCCAGACTTCTAAATTATGATATACCAAGAAATATGTATGTGTATCTGTTTATGTGTATATATATTTTACATATGCATGTGTATATACATATATGTTTATATGCATACACACATAAAAATTACAAATATTAAGTTACAAAATTTTAAAATTTAAATGCAAAATATTAGGAAAAACTTTCATGTTTATGTTCATTCTATAGGAAGTTAAAAAGGATTTGATAATCACCAATTCAATTTGGTCCATAAAAGACAAGCCAATATGACCCTAGTGTGACTTTTTTTTTTTTTTTTTAAGATTTATTTATTTGACAGACTGAGATCACAAGCAGGCAGAGAGAGAGGAAGAGAAGCAGGCTCCCTGCCGAGCAGAGAGCCCTATGCGGTGTTCAATCCCAGGACCCTGGGATCATGACCTGAGTTGAAGGTAGAGGCTTAACCCACTGAGGCGCCCCTCTGTCTCTGTTTTTCCCAGAATAAATCTGCAAATAGAAAATCTTTGCACTATAGGGCACCTGGCTCAGTGGGTTAAGCCTCTGGCCTTCCGCTCAGGTCATGATCTCAGGGTCCTGGGATCGAGTCCCGCATCGGGCTCTCTGCTCAGCGGGGGGCCTGCTTCCTCCTCTCTCTCTGCCTGCCTCTCTGCCTACTTGTGATCTCTCTCTGTCAAATAAACAAATAAAGTTAAAAAGAAAAGAAAATCTTTGCACTATAAAATGGAAAGCTTAATAATGTCTATTCTTTATAAAATCCCTTTTGTAGATTTTTAATTGTTTTAAAGATTTTATTTGTTTATTTGACAGAGAGATAGAAAGCACAAGTAGACAAGAGTGGCAGGCAGAAGGAGGAGGAGAAGCAGGTTCTCTGCTGAGCAGGGACCCCGATGTGGAGCTCGATCCCATGACCCTTGGGATCATGACCTGAGCCAAAGGCAGCCATTTAACGAACTGAGCCATCCAAACACTCCCCAAATCTCTCTTTTTAAAAGATTTTATTTATTAGTCAGAAAGAGAGAGACAGCACACAAGCAGGGGGCGCAGCAGGCCAAGGGAGAAGCAGGCTCCCAACTGAGCAGAGAGCTTGATAGAGAGCTCAATCCCAGGACCCTGGGATCCTGACCTGAGCAGAAGGAAGAAGCGTAATGGACTGAACCACCCAGGTGTCCAGAAAAAAAAATCAATTAAATAGATTATTATTATTATATTATATATAACATATATACATATTTATATATAATTATAAAAATCTATTAATTAAAGATAAACTAATTAGTTAATTCCTTGAATTATACTCATCCAATCATATTTTAAAACAATGTGTAAAAAAAAGTGTGTTGTTTTGAAACCCAAAGTAGTATCTTAAAACACAAATGTATAAAATGAATTTAGTAGTTCTATTTGACATAGTAATTAATAACACTATGATACTGAACTTTGCAAAAAAAAGTTTACTGAAATTCAAATTGCATTATGATCAGGGGGATTAAATCTTGCTTTAAACAAATTCCAAGTTTTTAGTGTTCACTACATTTATTTTCTTTCACTACATTTATTTTCTTTCAACACTGATTCAATATCTACTATGTATCAAGGAGATACACAAAGAAGAATAAGACAGCCTCCTTAAGTAGAAAACGCTCAGGATGCTATGGAGGAAGTATTTCATAAACATGCAGTTACAATGATGGGATAAGTGCCATCCATGGTAGAGTTGTGTACAAGGTGCTGGGCAAGATCAGCAGAGGCAGCTACCAATGCCACAAGTGAGATAAGGTCGATTTAAGCCCACGATCAGTGCACACAATTTAATAAAAGGAACAAATAAAATGAACTGTCTTAAGGCAGTCACACTTAGTTCAGGATTCTTAACAGAGGCGCAAGGTACAGAAGGTATGGAAAATCAGAGAACATACATTTCCTAAGTGTTTCTTTTAATCCAATTACTTTAGACAAGTAACCCGACTGCTTGGATGGGCTCCAAGAAAAGCCTCGTTTACAACGGATGCTACTCTATTACAAACCACATTCCAATCTATTTTATCATAAAACATATTTTACCAGCTAGATACTAGAGATTTGGAAAAAACCTCGACGAATCCCTATGATAGAAATGGGGAAAATGTCAAGAAAAAAGGGAAGTACGATTCTTTGACAAATGGCCACCCTTCCTGTCATTCACCTGTGGTTATTATATACAAAGCAAAGAAGAATGAAACAGGAGGTGATTGCTGGAAACAAAAATGAAAATAGATTTTAAGTCAATACCTCCCTGAAAACCAGTGGATGGCTCTGATGCAGGGGGTGGAACCCTATTAAAGCTTCCTATGCAAGTTCTTTCTGATGGAAATGAGGCGAGGATTTCCACCCCGGTGGGGAGTCTACTTTCCTCATGGGCTTGGGGCCACGTGGTCAGTAGCCACCTGGGCATCTGACGTAGAATAGAGGTCAGTGAAAGCTCAGAAGGCATCCAAAGGGAATTCACCAGGTATATCAAAAGGAGAACTGGAGTAGTAGCCAGTGAGCAGGGCAGGCAGAAGAAGAAAAAGCAACAATTGTTTCTATCACCACAAAGAATGGAATTCCTGCCCATCCGCCCTTCGGTCACTTGGCTGTTCCCCAGATGCGTGTATACTTCTGAGAAACAGCAAGATAGCTATCTAGTGTGGGAAGTCAAAGGGGATTTCAGGGGGAGGGAAAGATTCCCGTCAAGCCTCTGGCCACATCCAGGGCTTCCCTTTTAATGAATTAATATAAACATCAAACCAAGTGCTGAATCAATGAATTCACCTACTTAATTTTGTAGTTAATTAGTGGAAGCAAGTCTGAAATGAAGTGCTTACCCTGGGGAATAGATACACACACACACACACACACACACACACACACACACACACCTCTGATGTTGGGGGACTTGGCTAGACACAGATAGAAGAGGAAAGAAATATATTTGACAAGCGTGAAGAAGAAGGAAAAAAAAGCCAGAAGAGGGCAAGACGTGCAGAGAGGAAATAAGCCATCAGGAATATCTGAGAAGGGGAACAAGGAAAATGCATTTCCATTCTCTCTGGCAAATGTAGTCCTGTAGCCTGCAAATAGTTTTGTGAAATGTCTTAGACTTCAGAAAGAGAGAGCTAAAAGGAACACTGCAGAGCATCTAAATCAAAACCCCTCATTTTACAGATACAAAAGGCTTAGAGAGGGAAGGTAAGCTGCCTCGAGTCCCGTGGACTCGTGCAGCAGCATCAGTACTAGCCGTACCTTTGACCATTGTCGTCAGCAGTGGGAAAGAGCCCTTCTCAAAATGCTATGGTGACATGGGCTCACATTTTCTATTTTACCCACAAACACCAGGACAAGGTTTTTCCCAGGACTCTAGTGTTCGTATCTTACTGAAGTGTCCTAGCCTACTGAATCGTTGGGAGTTAATGACAGACATGGAGGTCATGTGTCATAAACATAGGAGAATACACAAAACACTTATCTTGCCAAGTAACGCCATTAGGAGAAAAAAATTTTAAACAACATAAATATCATATTTTTATTAAAAAAAAAAAAAGGACATTTCAACCCTAACGAAATGACACAGGAGCAAAGATAAATGTCAGCTTTTTGAATCATACAAGTTTACTTTCGTAAGTAACTCCACCGCATTTTGCTTCTTTCCCCCATTTGTTTTGCAAACCTCCTCGTGACACCTTCCCATTTTGTGGATTAGCTTCAGGAACCAATGCTGCAAATTTTAATAATATGCAAACCCAGGCAGGAGATTCAAAACATTTGAAGTTACAACTTCATTATGCTCTTATAACTGTCATAGAACAGGAAGTTGGAAAAGGAAACATCTTGTACACATGAACATGCCCCTTGGGAAATCCATCTGTCATGTCAACTATGGAAAAACAGAAGCGAGGTAGCCCTCCAAAGAAGACAAGGATGCCTTTGCCCATAGAAGCATATTGCTTTGACTGGAGAGCTCCACATCCCTGCTAAGCAAACAACCACAGGAAACCTAGAGCTCTGAATTTCCCGCTGTCTGAATATCAAGTCCCTTAAGGGATCCTACAGGAAACTCTGCCAAACAGAGCTCTCCTTATTGCGAAGATGACATACCTTGAGGTGGGTGCTCCTAATAGAGCAGGTTGCCTAGCCCCAAGTAGCGTCTATGAGGCCATCTATTAGGAAAAATAATGAGAAACTGATGCAAAAGAAAGCAATGTTTTTTGTCTTTTAAGATCAGCAGTTGGAAGCTTACGAAGTAAGATTTTTTTTTTTAAGATTTTATTTATTTATTTGACAGATATCACAAGTAGGCAGAGAGGCAGTTAGAGAGAGAGGAGGGGGGAAGCAGGCTCCCTGCTGAGCAGAGAGCCCGATGTGGTGCTTGATCCCAGGACCCTGAGATCATGACCTGAGCCGAAGGCAGAGGCTTAACTCACTGAGCCACCCAGGCACCCCACGAAGCAAGTTTTTTCCCTTATGAAGGTGAATTGAGTATATCTCCTCCTATGTAAGGACACAGCGGTGCAGGTCAAGGGGCTGACCTCGGGCGGCCTTTCCTCCAGGTGGGGAAACAATTAATAGGCACGCAGACCAATCGCTCCTACAAAGTGGTAGGTAGGAAACGGAAACAATATGGTGTAGCTAAGAAATACATACTGAAATGGAGAGAAGAGCTGAGAGAGAGAGAGGCCGTCTGAAGCCGTGCCAGGTTTCAGGGTCTGGCATTTATCTCAGAAGTGAGGGTTTGCTAGGAGGAGAACAGCAATGCCTCTGGAAGATAAATCACAGGTGATAAAGGTGCACGGGGAGGAGAAGAGCCCATCAGGGCACGATTATAGTTATCTGGGCCTGAGAAGTGCTAAAAGCCCGAGTTACGGTTGGAAATGGGCATATCTCAGAGACAACAAGAAGCAAGTACCACTCTGTCTCGCCAGCCCCAAGGGACAGGAAGCAGTTGTTCAAATATCATCAAATAGTGAAACGCACCAAGCCTCTTCTGTTTGTTTTTAAAAAGTATTAGATTTGGGGACAGGAAGCCACAACTGATATTAAAGTCACTTCACATTCTTTAAACAGCGGATACTGGGTCAAATATATAGGCAAGAAGAAGAATCATTCTCAGATGTCAAAGCGCGCCCCACAGCCACAACCTATTGCCCTGTATGCCGTTCTTCCCCTCCTGTCTTGAATCATGGAGAAAGAAGCCCCTCTCCCATCCCCCACCTGGTGTCAGCTGGGAATTCAGAACGTGAAGATAAACTGGTGGGGATTATGTGCATGTGTGTTTGTGTGTGTGCATACGTGCTCACATGTGCACATAGTGAGCGTGTGATTGTGTCTGTGAATCCTACAACTGCAGTGTGTGTGTCTGCTTGCTGCGCCGCTGTAGTGTCTGTCTCATAAGCCAAAGAAAGTGTGATACAGTGAAGAGTAAGAAAACTAGTTCGGGGCACTCGCTCCTAACTGGCCCAATGCCTGGATAAGCTAAGGACAGCAATCTTGTTTAGTAGCGTCTTGGGACAGGCAGCAGAAGCAGTGTCCTGGAGCTATCTCGCCTTCAGCGTCTCCCACATACCATGCTGGGCTGAGAGAGTCAAGAGTCTTAGGGACTCTGGAGGAAAGGGCCCTATCTTCCCTTTGTACATATGGAGGAGGAAGTCTTCTGATGGTTACAGATGAGACAAGAAATAGGTGGCATAGCCACACACAGCTAGTATACGACTCGTGGTATCATCCTATCTTCGGGACGAACGCCCGCCAACTGCTAATGTCTCTTGAGGTATTTAAAGTTCCAAGACCGGGAAGCCTGGGTGGCTCAGTTGGTTAAGCAGCTGCCTTCGGCTCAGGTTATGATCCCAGCGTCCTGGGGTCGAGTCCCACATTGGGCTCCTTGCTCAGCGGGGAGCCTGCTTCTCCCTCTGCCTCTGCCTGCCATTCTGTCTTGCTCGCTCTCTCCCCCTCTCTCTCTCTGATAAATAAAATCTTAAAAAAAAAAATAAATAAAATAAAAAATAAAGTTCCAGGACAACTGCGGTGCCGTGTGGTTGACCTCAGGTGATCTCAAATTGTTGGTATATTTAAAACAAATGGCGCAGAAAAATCCAGAGTCGTAGCCTGACAACTGCCTTCAATCAAACTAGAGGCTGAAAAAACACCACAACAGATTGACAAATCTGAGAACGCAGGTAAAAATGTTTAAAAAAGCAAGTGAGGTTAAAGGAAGGAGTTGCAGGCTTTGGTATTTTGATTGCTTTAAAGTTAAAGAAGCCGAGTTTAAGTGGTGTTTTGTTGCTGTTGTTTAAATGAAGTAGTCTCAAATGAGAGGCAGCCTAGCAAAACAGGAAAAACACAGGGCTGACCAGAATTTCAAAGCAAAGCTGTCATTTATTAGCTCTGTGACATGGGTGTGTCAACTGAGCCTATCCAAACTCCTTTTGACGCATGTCTAAAACAAACAAACAAACATACAAAAACCAAAAAAAAAAAAAAAAATCACTTATTTACTTACGGAGCCCATGTCTTACAAAGGTGAAGCATTTGAAACAGTGCGAATACGTAGCAATTGGCCAATAAATTTCACCTTTATCGGCATTTTTACATTGTTATAATTAACATCACTATTATTGTGGTTTTTGTTAAGGACACAATGAAATAAAATATGAAAAATAACGCACCACAATTTCTACCATATAAAAGGTTGTCACTAACCTGGTATCTTCTTCACTGTTGTAAATTTCTAGGCACAGTCTACTCTACCAGCCTTTTGCTCTCCCAACAGCTCTTATGAGAAACGTTTGGACTTGCTTGGCATTCAGAGCACGCCACTATGTGAGTAGGAATAAAGTATCCATAGTGTGTACAATGTAGTGCACACAGCAGTAAGAGTACAAAAGAGATAGTTCCCAGTCCTTGAACTTGGTGAGCCATCATGCACTTTGAATAGATGGTATTAACAAATATTTGTATCCAGAGCCCAGATAAGCATTTTTTCCACCTTGCCTATTAAGAAGCAAAGGACATTGTGCCATATTACCTGGATTACTATCTCTGGGTAGGCAGAATGAAGAGTTCAGGGATGGACTATGTCACTCCTGAGATATTTTCAGTGACAAATTAGATGACATCAAAGCTGGATAGAAGCACAGCCTTGGCTGGTGCAGGTGACCAAGATCATGGGTGTTTGAGGAAGTTTAAAGAACTTTTACCAGGGGCGCCTGGGTGGCTCAGTGCGTTAAGCCGCTGCCTTCGGCTCAGGTCATGATCTCAGGGTCCTGGGATCAAGGCCCACATCGGGTTCTCTGCTCAGCAGGGAGCCTGCTTCCTCCTCTCTCTCTCTGCCTGCCTCTCTGCCTACTTGTGATCTCTCTCTGTCAAATAAATAAATAAAATCTTAAAAAAAAAAAAAGAACTTTTGCCAATGAATTGTTATTGCCTGAAGGGGGTTCTTTTATTTTTGCTTTTGTTTCTGCATTTCCAGGGAAGAATGGAAACTCCCATTCAAACACAAGAACCTGTTCCTCCTAACTCATGAAAGGAGTAAAGCAAAAATATCATGAAGGCAGATAAAGTTGTTCCTCTGAAAGATTGATAGCTACAGCCAGATGATTTTCCGGAAGAACAAAACTACTGTAATACCTATATACAAAGTAGCATCACAGGAAAGTATGACCAAAATTAACCCTCGTGGCAGATTACAATGTGAAATATAACAACTCATCCTTCCCAGTCTCCACCTTTGGACCTATGGTATTTATCTGTGATCATCTCTCTAGCACCTCATTTCTCTTGTCTCTTGATAGCTTCTGGATTCCATTTGCATATGCAGTTGATGGTCAGCTCCATTCCCTTGAAGCCAGTATAGGTCAATGAGTGGGCACATAACCTAAGCTACTCCAGTCAGCTTAGAGCTCAGGATGTCTCAAGGGAATTGTGCAACCAAAGAGTCACTCTTTGGTGGAAGCGTTAGGGAATGCAAAACAATAATAGCCCAAGGGTGAAAATGGCCTATGGAAGAAAGCTAAACTATGAGAATTACAGAGACAATAGATCAGGAGTCCCTAAGACATTGTTAGTATCTGAATCAAACCATACCTGAATTTTATGCACTGCAGGACTTGTCAGTTGTTTATGCCAATAAATACTCTTATTTTTGCTTAACATAGCTAGTATTATTTCTTCTTATTTCTAATCTAAGGCATAATTGACACAAAGCCCAAGAGATCAATTCCATAAAAACAAATAAAAATTCCTAATATGGATAGATGAAAATCATCTATCCAGAATGAATGCAACAAAGATTTATTTCAATCATTCTGTCTATTCTGCTTTCCAAACTGAGTCATACCCAAAATATCAGCTACTATACCATTTCGAATTCAGAAACTCATCTTCAAAAACTACTTTTCCTTTCTCCTTAAACAATCTGCCCTTAATTATTTTTTAATATTGTCTGCCTGAGGCATGTGCCTTATGACTATTTCATAATATTGTTATATGAAAATAACTCTCACATTTCACAAATAACAGCTTGAATGTTTTTCATTGCAAACATTCTGCTTCAAGTTCGACATACATTATTTCAAGTATAATTCACAAGTCAGTACTGTATTCATTCCCATGTTGCAGATGAGAAAGCTGAGGTTCAAAAGAGTGAGTAAATTACCAAAAGTCACAGGCCTAAGAAGTGAGAGGGCACAATCTGATTTGGCTTCCACATTTATGCTTCTGTATCAACCACCTTAGAGAGTCATCAGTTGTTCTCGATACGGGATATGCAGAGTGCCTGGCACTTAGCATTCGACATATGGCAGTTCTGAGGGCTACGGATGGGGCTATGGTTTGGGAGATAAAATTTGATTCTAAAATCTCCAGTTGAAAAAAAAAAAAAAAAATCTCCAGTTGGGAAAAGAGAAGCAAAAAGTACCTCTGTATGCAGTAACACAAAGGGCTCCAATAACTTATTTCGCTTTGAACTCCCCATCTCCTGTTTCAGGTGGGTATGGGGGTGTATTTGCAGGAAAGCCTATCCAACAGCTTTCATGTCAGCCCTGGAGAAAAGGGAGGGAACTTCTGGGTGCCGGTCAGCACCGCTGCCTCCAACCCATCCGTGATGCTCAAATCCTTCATATTCCCTCTCTGCAGACACCTAGGGGATGTGTTGCGCCTCGTCCCCGGCCAGACGGAAAGGCCCAGAGGCGACTTACAATGAACAGTAGACAGAGAGGGATGGGACTGGAGCCTTTAATACAGACAGAGCCTCTGTCCCTTCTTGGCTGCAGCAGACACCAGCAGGGATGGACCTGAAGCGATGGCGCTGTGCCGGCAAAGCACTTTGGCACATGCCGGGATATGAAAGGCTCTAATGAGACCCATTTCACAATTCACTGGCCACGTGCATGAAGCAGGCAAGGATTTCTTCCTCCCATCCCTGCAAAAAATCCTATGGCCCAGGTCTGCATGCAACAGGGACCCCCACCCCCCAGGAAACGAGATCTCTCATCTCACCGTTCCCCTGACTTCCCTTTCTTTGGCAGTAAAATAAGCCAAAGGGGAGGCGTTAGCCTGGCTTTAAAGAGACAGGAGGCATTTTCCAACTGCAGATCTCTCCTGGGGTCTACAGGAACCTTCCAGAGACCTGCAATGCATGCTAATCCTTCCACTGGTTAAGAGAGTGGGCTCCTTCATAGTAAAGTCATTGTTCTTTCTAATTGTCAGAGACTGCCGCTCTGCACTTGCCTGGAGCGATCCAATTAACATATCACCACAACACCAACCATTATAATATGTTCTATGTCCTACCAACAGGGAAAGCCCCAACCCTGCTTCCATCCACAGCTTCCATCTAATTAGGTCTTTAATGCGTAAACAGACGGAGGAAAACAGAAACCTGGTTAGAAGGCTGTATGTCTGACTCCCTTTCAGCCCAAAAGCGACCTCGTGGCCTTGGAATATTTTTGCTGTTAATGCAGAACAGTTGAGAAAGTGAGAACAAAAGAAAGGACAGAGGGAGGAGGGAAAGGTGGAGGAGATGAGGACCAAGGATGGAGGAGACAGGGGAGGGAGAAAGGGAGAAGTTCCGAGGAAGAGAGGAAAGCCTGTTTGCTGCTTTGGGGAATTGAAAAACATGTAACTTCTGCTGGAAACTATTGCCATGGCAACGTTCAAACAATACAGAGAAAGCCTTCATAGTTCCATTCTACACCACTGTGTAGATGTTAACTCTTTTAGGGTGGCTTCTGACTTTCTGCCTTTTCAGTAAGAAGAAAGCAGAGTTCCCTGGCTTAGTCCCCATAATGCACTTGAATCCACTCATGCACACCCATGCTCTGGTCCCGGACCGGGTGAGTCTCTCTAGAGATCAGCTAACTAAACTATCAGCATTCCCTCCGCTCAGATCAGAACAGCCAGGTTCAGAGTCATCTCAATCCACGTCTTCATCTCCCTCTCCCTTCCCCGACCTCCCCACCTCCTTCTCACCAGTTGTAGAATCGGTACAATCGGAGATCTGGCTCAGAGGCAGCTGTAAACCATTCCGTTGTAAATCCTTTGATTTCAAACTATTCATGTCTACGTTCTCAAATGCCCGCTCCTTTTTTAACCACCATCTCATACTTAGTTACTGAAGTTCTCACCATCAAGTCATTGGTTCAAGAAAATCTTCTATTGTCCTGAGAATAGTACTACATTTCTTAGATTCAAAAATCAAAAACAAAAACAAAAACAAAAACAAACAAAAAACACAAAAAAAACATATAAAGGGATCAGCTGCATCAACAACAGGGTATATATTAAAACATCACAAATCAATCGACTTGTTCTAAGGCAGGACCACATTACAATAACAGATGATTTTAATAATTAGAGGATAGTATTAGTTATAAGAAAAAGATCTTACTGTTTTTCCACCTGTGAAACCCATCCCCCATCCCAGATAGCCACCTTAGCCACAAATAAGGACATGTAACTGAGTGGCTAAATTCTACCACTTTCCAGACAGTGACTTGGCCAAAATTGATTGGATAAAACAAACAGACCCCTCCAAGAAAAGTATTGTCTCAGCAGTTTATGATTTGGCAAAAACAGAGGCCAAAAGCAGCATTTGCTCCTCTTCAGAAACCTTTCCCTGCAAACCGCCCCATTACCCCCGCCCATCCCGATCACCACATACACCAGAACCTGAAGCTTTATCCCAAAGGGTGTAGTTAATAGAGAATATTGCTTTGGAAATTCTGCAACCAGAATTGAGAGGATTCAAAGCGATAGACAGATTTAAAAAGCCCTGTGAAGCACTATGATTAATGTTGTCTTATTTACTCTTATTAGAGATCAATGATAGAAATCTCTAAATGGGAGGAGGGGGGCATCTAAGACTAGAAGAAAAACTGAAAAAAAAAAAAAAACTTCACAAAAATCAAAAAACAAACAGAAAAGAACAAAGGTACTGGAAATGTTCTAACTGGACATCTTCAAGACATTTATTAATATTCAAAGATTAAAGAATAAGTGTCTTACCATTTAACATTTACCATTAAAAAAAAAAAAATGAATCCAGGGTTTTTGCTGTTTCTTATGAAAGAAAGGAGGCAGTGTCCTTCTAAAGCATGATGCCAGAGCATCTCCTGAGAAGAACCAGGTTCCATAAAATCAGCTGTTCACATGTTGTAAAAAGTGACTATAGATCACCAAAATTTTAAAACCATGAATTTTTACTAACGAGACCATCTTTTTTACTCCTCCACTGCATGAGTCCATATTTGGGCAATATTCAAAATTCGAAAGCATAGTCTCTTTCCAATAGCCATTCATGAGTAAAAAGGCCCACGTCATAGAACTCTGTAGCTTGTGCGGTGTCTGACATCAAGGAGCGCCTTCCTTTTTGTAAATAATACTCTTTGTGAACAACGCCATCCATAAGACTGCATGGCAAAACCTGCAGTGAGCTTACAATTAGATCCTAAAATTCATGCTAAAACATAATTATAGAACTATTTTCAAAACTGGTATCCTCCAAGACAGCTATTACCAATATTTCAAAAAGCTGATTCAAAATCATGCTTGTACTCATATGATTGCGTAGGGTAATTAAAACCCCTTTTCTTTTGGCTCAGTTTATATCAGGTCATGGCAAAAATGTTTATGGGGGTTATTTACAGAGTGGTGACTGGCAAGTAGATGTTTCAATTAGGAAAAATGGAGAAACAAATTGCAATGTATTTCTTCGTCAAAGTAGTTCTGAAACACTGGGTCCCTAAAAATGAAAATAATAATAATGATAAAATAATAAAAATAATAAAATAAAAAACAATAAGTAAACAAATATTTTTCACCATAGCTTAATGGTGGAAATACTGAAAAATAATGGCTTTCCACCATTCACCAAATGAAAGGAAACTTCACTCTAAAGATGTGTTAGATCAGTTTGGCTCTACCAAACTGAGAACTTCTAAGGGATACCTTAGTTAGGTATGGGATATGGGAAGTTAAGTTGAGGTCTACATAAAAAAAAAAAAAAAGTCACCATCTAGCAGGTTTTAGCCAAGTAAATAGTTGTTATAACAGTGATAAAAGCTATTCAGGTGCATGAGCGGATCAGTTGGTTGAGCATCTGCCTTCAGCTCAGGTTGTAATCCTGGAGTCCTTGGATGGGGCCCCACATGGGGCTCCCTGCTCAGTGGGGAATCTGCTTCTCCCTCTGCCCCTCACCCCACTTGTGCTCTCTCTCTCTCTCTCTAATAAATAAATAAATAAAATCTTGAGAAAAATCTGCTATTACAGGTCTATGAACAAAATGCTGATGTAAAGAGGAGAGGGGGGAACTCAGTGGGTCTAGGAAAGCTGGGAAAGATTTTTCCAGAGGAAGTAACTTGCTCTGAGACTTAAAGTATAAGTATATCCTAGAAACATGGATTAGGTCTCACAGAGTTTGAGCCAAAAGTAGCCTAGGGTATCTCCAAAGGAATAACGTATTCAGTGTGGCAGGTGGACAAGAGAGGCATAGATAGGCTGGCCAGACTGTATTATCAGGAGTAGAATTTTTATTTTATTCTATAAATGTATTTATAGACTCTAGAAGGGGATGTTCGACTTTATTTCTTAGGCTAATCCTTTTAAAGAAAGAATGAATAATGGACTACACTGGAGAAAAGTTGGCATCATTGGAAGACATCGAGGAGAGAAACAGTGGAAGCTGGGCTGAGGGACAGAAGAGCTGAGTTTAAGACAGGGTCGATTGATGAATAATTTGGTGAGTCACTGGATATGAGGGAAGTGAAAGAGATATTGATATCATTTGAAACTGAAAATACATAGACTTCTGGAGTCTTACGGTTGGCGTATCAGTTACAGTTGGCGTAGTAAGTTTCTAAGGTCCACAGGAGACCAGATAAGGGAGTAGAAGCTTGCTGACAATGGGGATTCACGAGCCACAAGGTGGTTGAGACCAAGGAGTTCAGTGTCATCTCTCAAAATAAGTCCAGCTGGCATGTCTTAAGAATGCAGAGAGATGGAGAGTAGAATAAATTCAAAGAGGGAAGCCCTCAACATTTAAAGAGACAACAGGAGGACTGAAGAAGAATGAACTGAAATTAATAAAGGAAAGGACAGTGAGCAGCACCTTCATGCTCTGGAAGGGTTTTGGAAAGCCAGAAGTGGTATTGGTATCCAGCGCTGCAGCCAGATTAATCGTGATGAAAACTGAGATCAGGCATTAGGTGCCCACCATTAGGAGTGCCTCTGGTTCGTATGATACTGTAACTAAAGACCAAACACTATTAGCGTTGACCTCATTTCTTATACAAGTTTGAATTTCCAGATGATCTCACAGCATTTTGTAAAGCTTTTCTGCTAGTATGTTGGGTGAATTAGCGCAGTTTCCCCCAAGTGATTCTCAGTTGTCCCTTTCTCACTTAGGGGCACACTTGGATATAACTGAAGATTGAAAAAAGATATGCAATGTCTATGTGACCTAAGGGTAGCCATCGCATTCTCAATTACAATATTCAGACTGAGTATTAGGCTAGATGATGGTGAGCTGGAGAGTTTATTTGTTACCAAGTGAACAAGTTTGAATTTACTGATTCTCATCTCAGGTTCTAAAGTCAGAAGAAATGTATCTTATACTTCCAGCTCCACCTCTTAGTTGCTACATCACCCCGGACCAATTACTTAGGCTCTTTGTGTTTCAGTTCCGTAGGCGAGAATTGAGCAGAAAAATACATAATTCTGACATAGTGTGCGGTGCATATCAAATGCTCAATAAATAAATGATAGTTACTATTGCTATTAGGAAATTATACTCATAACTTCCATTAAGTGTTAAAAGCTTCCATAAGCATAAAAATCTGCCATCAGCTTATGCCAAGGTTGAAATAAGTTAATTAATCTTACACAAGCTTTTCATCATTTTAGTCTTCATTATAAATATGATTGACACTGGAAAACATTATCAAAAATAATACTGCCAACTTTGATAGTAAAGTTGGCAAAAAAAATTCATTTACATATTCAGTATAAATATAAAGCAAAACACTCATAGTGCTTTCAGTTAAATGTTCCCATTTCTGTGAAAAATAACCAAGAATTTTAATGAAAAGAAAGTGAGCTAGCATTTATTGTCACTGATCATGTGCCAAACATGTAAACATCTCAATGCTCCCAAAATAACTGCATAAGAAATTATTTCCATTTTTATAGTCAAGGAAACGAAGACATTGCTACTAAGGATCCACAGCTAATAGGTGTGAAACAAAGTTGGAATGCAATGTTTGTCTATTTCAGATCGCTTTATATTTTCCCTACAAACACTCGATATTTCCTTCCCCTTTTGACCCTGCATATCTGCCACAGTAAGAGTGATTCTGCTTTCTTCCCAAAATACTATACTCCACGTTTTAAAAATTAGTATCCTGAGATCACGGATTAATATTTTCAGTTTCTAGAAATCCTGAAACTCTAGGTAGTCAATTATGATCAGAATCCTAAAATCTTAGCTTGAAGGCATCTTAGTTTTTAACCTTTATTTAGTAGAGGAGAATATGAGAGAGGTAAAATGACTTATACAGATTGTTACAGTGGGTTACTGGTAACATTAAGAGTAGGAAAAATATTTGTATCACTTAACTTTCAGATCTCAGCTTTTGCAACATAAGGAAGCCACTCAGTAGGTGCTTAACACACTTAGTCAGTACAGGCATTGGTATTTTTTATTGACCCTCTACAGATTCCTGAAAGCCACATTTCTTGCACGTATGTGTTCCTGCATGAAGAAACAAATATGCAGATATATGTGCATTTGAGTTTTTTGGAGGGGGTGTCTCAAACTAAATTCAATTAGTCATTCAAAGAGTATTTACTGCATGCACACTACTTGTCAGACACTTTCTGAGATGCTGAGAACATGCCAGAGAACAAATAAAATCCTTGCCATCAGAGAATGTTATAAGCACACTGTCTCATCCACAAGATCTGCCCAACCAAATTTCAACTGTCAAATTCACAGTTCTTCAGAGAAATCATTTTGAAGAAAAGTAAGACGCAAGAGACTCTTGATCCCCTTGGAGAGTCTTCCAAGACACTATTTATATAAATCATTAATTTTTTATATTTGTATTATAAAGTAATCTAAAGAAAGTTTATACGGACACGGGATATTTTCCACAATTCACAAAGCATGTTTCAATATTTCCCGAGGGAATAGCATTCACTAAAGCACATCCAAATATGTTTTAAAAGTGTAGGATCTTACAAAAACATAAATGGGCCAAAAAAGGAGGGAAGGAGAGCAAGAGGGAGAGCAAGAGAGAAACCAAGAAACAGACTCTTAACTATAGAGAACAAATTGATGGTTACCACAGGGGAGTTGGAGTAGGGGGATAGGTGAAATAGGTGATCCAGATTAAGGAGGGCCCTAGTCATCTAGTCATGATGAGCACCTGGTGATTAAAAACTAAAAAAAAAAAAAGGGATAGGATCTTACCAAAAATGATTGTACCTATTTGTGCTACTCAAACCTTATTAATGCATTTCTCCTTTTTCAAATGTATACCAACAATTTAGATAACTGTCTCCTTAAATCAGCTTATTTTTTATTTGCAAATTATGCATTACTTAAACTAAAATCATACATACTCAATTTAAATGTGCATTTATTGAATGCCTACTGTGCATAACATATGCAATCTGATTTCAACCTCAGCTTTATGTGGGTGCTATCACCCCTATTTTACAGATGAGCAAACACACTCAGAGAGGTTAAATGGTGCATGTAACACACGTGACCCACTGGAAAGCTGAATATTCATATTCACTTATGATGCCAGAGTCCAAGTTTACCAAATTTCTTAGTCACCTTTAAGGAGCACACAAAAAAGTAAAATTTATGAAATGGCAAGAACTTCCATAGATAATTTCCATCTCTTCTTAAGATCAGTGAAAATGATTAGCTTTAGGATGCGTTTCCAGAATATGAACACAGATTTCAAATTGTTTCCCTTATTGAAAAGCCACAGTATAAAATTCCAAAGGGCAATTCCTCAGTCTGACTGTCTTGTTATCATCCACCGATATGATATCAAGAATAACAATAATTAAAACAGTAGGGCTCTTTTTCCCTCCAAGGGAGAATAGGTCTCCGGAAACATCCTGAGGAAACGGACAGAACACAGGGCTGCTGTTGTAGACAATGAAATTACGAGCAATGACCATGACTGGCTGCCTCAGAAAATGACTGCAAGTTGGTGTTGGAAGATGAGCACACGCAAACTATAAGACAAGTAGGTCTACATGAAATCTTGATTTCATACATTCTATCGGGCCTTTATCTTATCACAAAAGAGGTTTAACAAACATAGGATTCCTTATATCCGGAAAGTCTCTGCACCCAAATTGTGGACTTGGGGGCCTTAATATTTGTAACAGAACTTCACACTATCAAAATTATATAATTGCCTAGAAATCTGTCTCTATTTTGAGCAAGACACTGTAAAATACAGCTAAAATTATACATTTAATATATAAGAGCTATCATATGCAACTTTTCGACCAAAAGTACACACAACAGCATTATTTTTCCCTAAAATCTCTCTCAAGTGTTATTTTTGCTGAAATTTATGTTTCTATGCTTTAAGGAGAAATTCTTGATTTTTCAGCTTCTGTCTGGAAGCAGTATTTCATATCTAAAATGATATGTTGCAGCCCATGTGTCCTGATAAGACATCAAAAGAAGAAAGTGGTGATTCCTGTGAGGTCAGATGCACATTTCCTGGTTCTCCAGTGTAGCCACTGGAATTGGTAAAGTGGCTCAGCCAGCCAGTATTAATTCCCAGGAAGTTAATCCAAATTAATCCAAGAACAACCATAACAAACAGCCCTCATTAGAGAGCCTATTATACCTAGGGCTTTGCATAACATTACTTTTTAATTCACAAAACCATTCAAATTTGTTGATATTATCATTCCCATTATACAGATGATAAGATTGAGGGTTAGAGAAATTAAAGTTATTGCCCAAAGGGCACAGCGATTACATCAGAGTGGGAAGGTAGTTGAAAAGGTAACTTCAAAATTTGGAAAACTCACCAGGTTTCTAGGCCTAAGGCCCTCTGCAGAATCCCAGTCTATAACTACCTACTCACAAATGTCACTCAATAAGCACCAACCTTGGCCCTGAAATAAGCTGCAATGAGGTAACTTTCTAGGTCTTGCATGGTCAAAATATGTTCATCAGTCCATGAGCAAGTTGCTTGACATACCAGGCCAACCCCAAATGCCAAACAAAAGGAGATAAACCCCGAGCTGGGCAATGCGTCTCTAACTGTAGTGCTGGGGAAGTGATTCACCAGCATGAAAAATGATGCCATCCTTAGAAGCTCCATCATCTCTAGATCTGAAGAACATGCTTAAGTGGAGGTGAGTGGGAGGACACACTTCAGCCCACAACTTGAAACATATCTCTACCCTCTTGCTCTCTTTCCTTCTCTCTCCATCCCCCACTCCCTCCCCTTCTTCCCTCTCTTTCTCTGAAAAGTTTGCATGTGTGTGCAAGTGTGGAGGGTGCCCTGAACCCAGAAGAGCTGACCATGTTTAGAAGAGCAATGAACTTGGAGGTCTAACTGGAGTAGCAATGAAGACATTTTCCGTTCAAAAAGAACCAAAAAAAAAAAAAAAAGAGAGAGAGAGAAAGAAAGAAAAGAAAAGGAAGAGCAAGGGATCTGCATGGATTAACAGAAGCCAAGCTGACAGCAAGGCTGGGGGAGTTTCCCATGTGATGTCCAGAGCTGAGCAGCAAAAACGAAGTACTTTTTTCCTTTTTTGTCACTGTGCTAAGTTGCAACATAACAGGAACTTGAGATAACTTGAGTGAATCTATGAACGCCAAGCTGTGACTTAACTGTGGTCATTTAAAGCCAAAATAAAAAAAGCAAACAAACTAACAACCTGCCAGGAATTCTAAGATATGCAGAAGCCTACAAGGAGCTCAGGGGAGGGAAAAAAAAAAAAAAATTCCTGCACGATTGTTTTCATAGGTTGATAAATGTATTGTCTGATCTGTGTCCCAACAGGAAACATGTGCCCAGAAAAATAAATTAAAGAAGTGCTCAGCTGTAGGCTAGTTTAGTTAAGGAGTAATGAAAAGGATAAGAATAGATGATGCGAGCATAAGAACAGACTCAGAGGCTTTTAGCAAGGGTGTTTCTGGTTTCTATTATCACCTCTCTAATATAAATCTAACTCCATGGTTCTTAATGACTCTCCAGGGACCACCGCTCACCAGATTAAATGTGCCCAACACCAAGGAGGAACCCAGGAGATTTCGGCCTCTTATCTCCTTTGAGATATACCAGACTTGGGGATTTAAAAAAAAAAAAAATTAGTAGTATTAAAACTAGGGTTATCTGAGCTCTGCTATTAAAAAAAAAAAAAAAATTCTAAGGATATGAATATTGGAGAATGGCTACTCTTGAGGTCCAGAGTGGTGGGAGTTTATTTCAAGCTCTCAGGACAGTTTCCTTCCTCGAGCCTTCTAGATAAAAATGGCATATGTGGGGACAGAAGTAGTCACACTATGTAGTGTTGATTCTTGTCCAGCTTGGATCCCAAACTGACTTTTGTCTGCTGTTTAAAGGCTTGTGGGAGTTACTGTCTCCTAAGTTTTGGCCATTAACCAGAGTTATAGCTTCTCTAGGCCTCAGTTTCCTTTTTTTTTTTTTTTTTTTTATTGGCATGAGATCTCTGAGGAGTCTTCTGGCTCTAAAGTTATATGGGTCTATGATTCTGATAAAAGGCCCCAGAGAAGAATGGAGAAGGATGAGGAGGAAGAGTTTTGCTAAAAGAAAAAAAAAAAAAAAAAGAGAGAGAGAGAGAAAATAAAAGAGAAAAAAAGCCAGCTCCATGACCCTGGAAGCTATAGGGGAGGAAGGAGATGGAAAGAGAAGCTACAGACCCCCAGGCTTTCTAAGCATTTTCAATCCTCTCTTATTTTTCTTTATTGGCTTCTGTCTCCCAAGACAAAGCTGTCACATGAGAAGCACTGGAGCTCAACACATAGACCTTTTCTAAGTTACAACAAGACACTCGATTTCTGCTTTTTTTCTCAATAGCCCTGTCTTGGGGATGTTGGGAAGATTTCTGGCAAAACCCAAGTCAACTGCCCAAGCTGCCTTCTATCTCTGGGCAGCCTTTCTGTTATCCAAAGAAGTGGTTAGTTTGAAAGGGGTGGGGTTAAAAAGAGGTGGGTCCTCCTTTCCATTCTTAGCACTGGGGAGAACTAGGTAATCTGAAGACCACATTTGAGCAAGTGTATGCAAGAGAGATGGGGACAAGTGCAGTCACCTCTCTCCACCACTTCCTCCCCCATGCCCACTCTCCCTCCCTCCCCCCCACCCCCCCATGGCCATCCTTCATCTGCTTGGTTTATTGTCATATTTTTGTGTTAATACATTATGTTGATCTGTAATGTCAGGTTGGATAATGAAATTTAAATTGGGTCCCTTCGATTTCCAATGGCTAAACATTTGTGCCTCTTAACTCCAAGGCTGCCATGCAACTTAAATGCATTCCAGAGTGTCAGTCACACAGCTCAGGCACCCCACACTGCAGTGGCTTTCTTGGGGAGATTTTTTTTTTTTTTTCCTGGTGAACATTTGCAAAGGCATTTGCCCAGGATGCAGACAACTTGCATCATTATAGCAAACCGGCTTATTGGTGGGCACAACCTGATGGAACAGATGCCTGGGCCACCCTCTCCCTATTTTCTGGCCCCCAATAGCCAGGCTTTTAAGAATCCCACTAAAGGGGGTGAAGGGATCAAGGAACCAGGAATGATAAATAAACGGGCATTTTCTTCATCAATAAAGTAAGAAAATAAGGATCACTCACTGTATTTCAGACAGATCACAGCAACATCCAGATGGAAATCCAGGTGGTTAAGAACAAGAGAAAACGCGTGATCTTGACACCATAAAGAAAAAAAAGGGGGGTAGGGGGGAGGTTGATGAAGAAAAATCCAACTGCAATTATCCATCAATTTTAGTCAACATAGGCACAAATCCAACTGTGCTCTCTGCTGGTTTCTCTCCCCCAATCAATGCCTCATTCTGCCGCGGTCAACTTTTCTTCTCCGAAATTTCTTTGCAGATGTATTATTAATTCCCTCTCCTCTTGTGGGAAATTCAAAAAGAAAAGAAAACACCACCATAGCAGGTCTTTACTTTCCTAAAAAAAAAAAAAAAAAAGAAAAGAAAAGAAAAAAAAATGCCCCAAACTTTCAATTCCAAAAATATCTCCTTGGCTTACTTTCTCCTTTATAGAGAAAAACGAAAATACTTTTTCTTTGTGGATCCTCCGTTCTCCATTTCCAATCATCCTTTGGGGGGGGGGAGCTGTTTTATTATTATTTATTTATGTCAGAACACACCAAGCCCCGTGGGTCTGACACTGGTTTATTTCATTTTTCAAGGCTCCCTGTGTGCACACATACACATTTGTGTTAAGATCCAGGTCTCCCAAGAAAAAGCTTCCTTCTTCCTTTCCTCTTGCACAATCAGTTTATCCACTGCGTTCGGTTCCAAGAGAGAGCTGCGTCCCGCATCCTTCATTTTTGCAAGGCACCCAACCGCCACCGCCACCGCCACCGCCACCAAAAAAGTCTCCGTTTACATCGTTGGTCCCTCACCCCCCAGCACCCCTTCGAAGAATTTGGGGATCAACTCCCCCCACTCGCCAGCCTTCCGGCCGGCCCCTTCTCCAAAGATCTGATTAGATTTCTCATCACAACCCAGTGCGCAATTGGATTTTTGATTTCAGCCACCCGGCCAGCCACCTTCCCTTCTCCCTCCAAACTCCCTGTTATATCCTGTCTCCTTCCCTCCACCGCCTCTGCAATTTCATAATCTCACGTTAAATGGAGTGCGGGGGGCGGGGGCGGAGGTAGTGGAGGAAAATTTCAAGGCTCCGTCAGCTGTCAAGAAGAAACCCATTCCTCCCACCGCCCCCCCTCTACTTTTTTTTTTCTTCTTCTTTTTTTTAAGGCTCGGGGTGGCTTTCGTTTCCTCTGTCCCCGCCCCCACCCCCGGCGCCCGGTCCAGATCCTCCAGGTGTTGCAGAACTCCGCGAGCAGGGCCGGGATCACGGGGGAGACGCGTGACGCGGTCCCTCGCCGGTGGCCCCTGCCAGCCCCGGGGTCCCCTTCTCCTCCATCAGCGGGCAGCGCATCCGGAGGGGGGTGGGGGGCGCCGCGGCGAAAGAAGTTCAAACTAGGCTTTTTATTTCAAAGGAGGAAGGCGAAGTGAGGGGACCTACGGGGTGTGAGGCAAATTTAAAAATAAGAAGAAGAAAAGAAAAACGGAAAACAGAAAATGGAACGAAGGAGGTTAAAAATTAAAAAAAAAAAAAAAATCCCTAATCGCTGGCTCCTCTCCTCCTGCTCGAATGAAACTGCAGCTTTGATCTCATTTCCAGCTGCGTCGGGAGCCACAAGTTGGTCTCTCTTCGCGCAGACCTTCTCGACGCCGGCGGGTCCTCCGCGAGGAGACGCGTTCTCGGGAGCGCAGCGGCTTCGCGCCGGCCTTAGCGCCATCGCCCTGGCTCGCGGCTCCCTGCGCGGCAGAAACCCCGGTCCCCGTCCATCCACTTCGGCTCGAACTCTCTTCCTCTCCCGCCCCCCCCCCACCCCGCCCGCTCTCCCCCGATAAATAAATGCGCTCCTTGTGCCCGCGGCACCTCCTGCGGCTCTAGGCTTTCTCTCAGCCAATGCCACGTCCTGACGTCTTGGGTCCGAGCTCCCCAAATCTCCTCTCGGACTGCAGTCCCCTTCCCTCCTCTGCCCCTTTTTCTTTCCCCCTTTCCTTTCCCTTTCTCTGCTTGTGATCAGTAAAATACAATTACCCAATTACCTCCCATCATCTTAGCACTGATTGGTCAATTGCATTAACACTTGAAGTCGGGGACGAGGGGATTGGAGCCTCTGCGGTGTGGCACCGCTGCCACCTGGAGGGCAGAGCCAGAACAGCTGCGTTTCAAAGCAACCCCCAAGGCTCGGAGGTTAGTAATAGGCAAAGAAACTCAGGGGTTGTGGGTGAGAAGTTACCCTGTTTTGTTTTTCTAAAAGCCTGCCTGTTTCCATCCTGAAAGCCAGGCGTTGGAGCTACAAAGAGGAAGACATTGAAATCAAATCTCCAGTAAGATTCAGAAATATCACCAAACACAGAGAGCTGTTGCTTTCAGATTGCTGGGTAAGAGACTCCTCTCCTAGCCAGGCAGGCTGGTCACAAGGTAAGGATTAACATGGTAGCATCACCCAGCATAGGCTGATCAGAAAGCATCTAGGAGTAACTGAAAAGCTGCTGGGAAGGAAGACTGGTCCAGGAGGATAATCTCAACATGAGAAAGCACTGTAAAGGCGAGATAGGAGCCTTCAGCCTATGCAGTGTTGCAGTAAATTGGCCTGTTCAGTTTGTACAAGACATCCAGGACAGCTTGACAACTCAATTCCAACATTCTTCCTCCTGGTTGTGGGCTTTTCCATCATTGCCTGTTAAGGGGTCCGGGGAGGGGTGGGGGTGGCAGGCGCTGAGCAGGTGGCACATTTCAACTTCACAGAGTGTTCTTAGAAAGACGGAGGGGCCCAAGAAACATTAATATTACATTCATGTTGGTTTCTTTCTCTACTACATTCTGTTAATAAAGAAGTATAGATGTTGGAGATGAGCAAGTATGTATCTGCTTCAGGCTCCTTAATTAATGATCTTTGTGCTCACTTTCTTTATATTTGAGAGCTCAGAATATGTACTTGGCTTAAAAACAGTTTTAAACAAAGTGAGTTAATCATAATGAGAAATGTCATTAGACAAAAAGGAGATTTTTTTTTTTTACTAAGGGAACATCAGAGGCATATCCAAGTTCACACCAAATGTTCTTTTTTTTCTTTCCTGTTCCCTTTATAGAACACGGATATTTTCTCACTTAGCATTAGAAAATTTAAAAAAGAATTACATCTATACATTTATTTGGGTACTAAGCACATGCCCTCATATGTATCTTAAATGTCAGCATCTGCAGGGGGATGGGCCTTTACACGCGGATTGTGATTTATTAGAATTTCCCCATCTTTTTGGAGAGCTTTGATGTAGTTATGAATTGCATCAACATGCTTCTATTTTTAAATAAATGCTGCACTGATGGACTTAAAACATTAGTGGGCAGTTGACTGTAACTTTGTCTTTTGAAGCTCTTGCCCCTTTATGCCAATTACAGTTTATCAACTAATAAGCCATTAAAAAGTACACTTACTAGTTGCTCTAGATAGCTTCAAAGAAGTCTACCCTCTGGTTCTGAAGTAAACTAGAAGCCATTTGAAATGCAAATTTTCTTTTTAGCGACTTTGACAGCAAGGGAAAGGCCAATGATTTGTTTTTCAAAGCTGATTATTAGCTACCTACCAGACATCTTTAAAGCCTTTCGGAATGAATTAATCTATCAAACAAAGCAGCAGGGAAGGATCAGTGCTATTTAGCCAAAAGGAAAAGGGAAAGCGTTCCCATTTCTGCTTGGTTTCTCATTCGGCCAGCAGCTACCATTTTTTTTTTTTTCCACGTCAGCTACCCATTCACACTCTATAACCTTGCATTAGTCACTTGGTTTTCATTTTTTGATCAGACCCGAACGAGTGATTATTGGGCATCCATAAGACATGGCCTTTTGCTGACTTCTTGTATACATCACTTTATTTAAAACTCAAAACAACCTGTTGGGAGATTTTAAAGGCGGAGAAAGTGATGCCAAAGCCACATGCTTGGTAAATGACACAGACGAGTTTTGAACCCAGATTGACTCAATACCAATGCTCCATTTTTGCGACTACTTCTAGATAGTCTGGGGGAATACATCTAAGATGTTCAGAGGCATGCAGGCTGCGGTTGTCAGCTCTGAATCCCAGGAGGTGAATATCTCACCCTGTGGGGAAATGGATTTGCCACACTTGTCACTGAATGATCTTTCTTGAAGAGAACTGAAATAATTAGTAAGCAAGCTAACTGTCATACAAACTCACATGCAGACTAAATTGTTATTTAACAGTGATATAAATGTAGATATGCATTCAGTAGAAGTTGCAAGTACTGTCAACAATGACAGGGTATATGTTCAAGGAAATTTCTTGATAAAAGCTCTTTTAGAGGAAAAAATTACCCAATGAGCAGAGGGATCGGTCACTTTGTCACAGTTCCAGGTAGCCCATCTGAGTGACCAAAAGCTTGGACAGGACAAATGCCATCAAAATGAGATGTCCCAGGAGAAGAGGAACATGGTGTTAACAAGGCAGGTTTGTCTAAGGACATACAGAATTCTGTGTTTGTTCTCCATTCCTGATTTGTAGGCATTTAGTTGGTGAAACAAAACTATCATGTTATTTCGCTGTGTGCTGGTGACTTTACCTGGTGTAATCTTCAGCAAACAGCAGAGGACAGCATCTTGTAACCAGAAATACAAAAAAAAGCAAATAGAAGGAATTCAGTAACTTTGCTTAAACACTGAGAAAATATGGATATGTCTATTGTGTTTATTAATTTGACTTAACAGGCTTTAAGCTGCTCTATTCAAGCATAATACATACTTATGATTTGGGTCTTTATGCTACAAATTCTGGGAATAGATAGTCCCTTTTCACTTCCAGTTCTACTAAACAGGACCAGAATATCCCGTGATAATCTTAGGAAGCTTGCCTCTATCGTCACACATAATGACATGTGAATTAACATCTTTAGACCAACTTCTTTTGAAAACCACTTTATTGATAAAAGGCCATATTTAGTGGGAACTTACTACAAGTGTTATGCTAGACAAAATGTGACGCTAGATAAGAATGTTGTATTTCAACTATAAGGTAGCCTAATAGTCATTTAGTCTTCTTCCTTGAAATACAGATGAAGATACTCAAGTCCAGGTAGATTTGCAGGTTTCTGTTTCTACAATGACTACCCGCCAACCAGTTCCCACCCCATATAGTCTTGTTTTTCAATGTCTTCATACTTAATTTTTTTTAAGCAATAACTGGCGTGTAATGATAAGTTTATGAGTGTCAAGATCAAAGTGTGTTCTAAGTATGTTACAGATATCAACTCACGCAGTTCTCTCAACAATTTTATGAAGTAGGTATAATTCATTCCCATTCTATCTTATAGATAATGAAAGTAGAGGTGAGGTTAAATAAGGGAACCCAGCTAGGAAGTGATGGAGGCAATGTTTTTAACTCAGGTCATTTCGCTTCAGAGATCATGGTTATAACAGATACTTCCTATTATTACTTATGGCACTGGACAGAAATGATTGGCTCATGTCTGTACTCTCCCCCCGAAGCAAGATTGATTTAATGAGAGCAATTTTTTTTTGTATTTCTAATATTATCCACATAGTTGAATGAATAAATGTCTAAGTCTATGACATATGGAAGCATATATGTCTTTTGGCTCTTACCGGATATTCTTTTCACTATGGTATACAAAATGTTAGAACTTACTGCAATTACTAAACAGAAAAACTAATAAAATAATTTCATTGGAGAATTCTAACTTGTATCAGCAAGCTGATGCTGTGTAATTAACCATCCTCAGACCTGGTAGCTAAAGTCAGAAATCATTTATTATTTCTCATGAGTCTGTAGGCCAGTCAGAGATTGGTTAAATTGTTCTGATCTTGGCTGGGTTCACTGTTAGCTGATCTAAAATAAACTCAGCGAGGGTCACTGGGGCAACTCCACTCCACTCCATATATCTCTCTCCCTTCATCAGCTTGGCCTAAGCAAATTTCTTGGCAATAGTAGAAGTCCAAGAGAGGAAGCATAAAGGCATGAGTACATTTTCATGTTACTGTATGAATCAAATTTGCTGACTTCTCTTGGCTAAAGCAAATCACTTGGTTGAGCCTATTGTCAAGGAATTGGGATAGGTTATCCTACCTTTCATGGGAGGCCACTTTAAAGTTACATGACAAAAGAGAGTGAAGAATCAGGGTGATCACCGCAATGAACCTGAACTTCTATCTCTTACAAATAACGAATTTCCTTAACAATTACAGGGACTTGGAGGAAAGAAGAATTCTCATTCAATGGGTCACTTGTTTATTTAAACAGATAAGTGTTAACCTCCTATTATGTGTCATGCATTATGAAAATTATCGCTAACTCTTCTGTTACCCCCATTGCCCTAACCACATCTGTTGATGCTAATTCAAAAATGGCTCAACATCTGATCGATTCTCTTCACTGTATTACTTTAGGAGACCACTCTCAGTTTCCTCTGTGGACCCTTTGGCACTGCCTTTTCTTCTTACCCATGCCACCCCATCTCTAGTGCCAGCTAGCTTCTGAAAAAGAAATGCTAATGAGAAAGTTAAATGGAAGAAATAATTAAGGGAAAATATGTTCCATATGTACAACAAGAAGCCACAACAATGGGGGAACTCTCTGCAATGCATAGGACAAACGAATCCTATTTTAAATATGTAACTCTTCCTTAGAAATAACTACTAGAAATAAGTAGGAAAAATTAAAAAAAAAAAAAAAAAAAACAACCTTACAGATGAGTGGGAAAAATACATTACTAGTTGATCTGCTGAAGACCTGGTTATTTTAACATTTATTGGTACCCATGTTATTTCGCACCATGCCTGGCCTTTTGGCCTCTTACTACCTCTTGATTGTGAATGAATGAACTATCTTCTGTGGGGAGGAAAGTGGGTAGATAGTAGGCATGCCAATTACAAGCAATGATGATACAACAAGGGCAGAATTTTACCAGCTGTAAGTATAAAGAGCTGGGTGAATAGAGGAGGTAGTTGTTACCTCTCTGTGGGGGCAATCCCAGAGGACTTCCCAGCAGGAAATCTAAGTGTGTGAAGAGCTTATGAATGTTAGCATAGAGTTGATGGAGGCAGGATTGCCATTTTGCAGAATGTGCATTCTAAGAAAAAAACAAAACAATTTGTGGTCCCAAGATTAGCAGGGCTGAGATGAGCTAAATTAGGTATTCAGCCATGGGAAAGGTGATCACACTATCCGATGCCAAGTAGAGATCAAAAGAGTTCAGATTCTGGAAGTAATCTTAAAATTTTCCTTCTAGGAGGATATCCGTTGCAAATGAGCTCTGGGAAGGAAGGGAACATCTGTGGAATGGAACCTCTGTGGTAGAAGGGAGCATCTTAAGAGAGAATCCTCCAGTTCTCAGGTCCACTAGGCAACATGACAAATTCTAGGCATGACTTAAAGTAATAAGAAGAAAGCTGATGGAGACAATTGTATGACAATTTGGCAACCAATCCTAATTCAATTTAGACCCGATTACGTTACTTTTTAAATGGTGACCCAAGCCCTTGTAGAACGCAGTCTCTTTTATCAAATATTTCTAAGGGAGATGGTATTTGTGCATAGAAACTACATGGTGGTATTTTTGTACTGTCTAAATTAGGATGCTTTGCACGGAGAAGAAAATTGGCCATAAAGGTATCTTTAAAACTCCACCAGGAATTAGTAGATGGTGTGAATCCAGTTGTGTAGTTTGAGAAGACAGCTGCATTTTATCTAGCGAAATCAGCACTTGATACTAAACAACTCCTAAAGAATGTCACTTTACTTTAGCATTTGCCGTGCAGTGCGGATTCAAGATATGATAGCCTTGTTTTCCCTGCCATATTACTATTGTGTCTTCAGGAAATGAAGTGCATAGATTTCAAAATTCAGTTCTCTTCACATTGAAGATGCATTAGCACATCTGTGATGCCAGGCCTCCAGCTCCTTCAGAGGCACGAGATGAAAATAACGTTAAACAATCTGCATTTGTTTTTTAAATGTTCAGGTTTCTCCCATAGATAGCATTTTTGAGGAAAGCAAATGACTGGGAGACGCTTCAGATTTGAAAAATAATAATAATAGCCTATTGTATTTACATGGAAAATGGAAATACCTTTATCATTTGAGTGAACTCATCCCCTGAACACCAAAAATAAGCACTTCTAAAGAAATAGCACTCAGACTCAACTTTCACAGTGGGAGGGGGTTGGCAATCCTTGGATTCACTACACAGATTTTTTTTTCTGAAGTCAGCAACAACTATATGAGTTTTAGAGGGGAAATTCGATGTAAAATAAGTACCCTCTGTGACAGGTGACTACTGTAAGATGCATTGTGGAGTGTGGTCTTACTGAATATATTGCTTGAACACTGGGTAACTGGTAACTGATTGAACTTTTGACATCTTGCTACAACTTTCAGTTGGCAATCTTCCTGAAAAGGATTTTGGTAAAAGTTCAAAAAATCTTGTGGAAGTTCACGTTTTCCCTAAGATAACAGTTATGCCACATTGCAGAGGACCTAAATAGATGCTTTTCCAAAGAAGACATAAAATTGCCAACAGGTACATGAAAAGATGCTTAATATCACTAGTCATCAGGGAAATGTGAAGTAAAACCACAATCAGATACCATCTCACACCTGTTAGACTGGGTATTCTCAAAAAGACAGGAGGAAGGGACACCTGGGTGGCTCAGTCCGTTAAGCATCTGACTTTTTTTTTTATAAAGATTTTATTAATTTATTTGACAGACAGAGATCACAAGTAGACCGAGAGGCAGGCAGAGAGAGAGGGAAGCAGGCTCCCTGCTGAGCAGAGAGCCTGAGGCGGGGCTTGATCCTGGGACCCTGGGATCGTGACCTGAGCCAAAGGCAGAGACTTTAACCCACTGAGCCGCCCAGGCGCCCCACGTTTGGGATTTTCAAAATACCTCACAAGGGGCAGTATGCACATGAATTGGAGAACAACTGGACCTAGGAGAACAATTTGGAAACCATGGGAGGTTATGGGGATTCAAACAAAGGCAACAGCTTTGGGATTAGAGAGGGGGAGAGTAATTTAAGAAATGCCAAGGTTTAGAGTTTACAAAATTTTATTAATGTGCAAACTTGTTGTTTACTATTTGTGCATGTGTATGTGTGACATCCTAAAAAGAGACTACCCACAACTTCCATGCAATATAATGAAACACTTGCTAAAAATAAAGCTCTCCAAGCAGAGAATGAACTACCAGTTAAAACTGTCACTGGAGTGGCTCAGAACGCAGGCTGTGGTGGTGGGTGGGTCTATAATGCAGGCTTCAACTGGATAAGCAATTCCACACATTATCTTTGATTAGACTTCCACTGGGCCACGATCGCAAAATGGGACACGTAAGGGCAACACAGTGGGTCTGTCTTATTGATATTTTGAATTGAAAGCAAACACCTTCCATTTGTGATTATTTCTGTCCCATTTTACAACTATAATTTTCTTTCTAATTTTTATTTAGTAATGTTTGAATCGTACATATCTGGTTAAAATAAAGAGCTGGAAACACTCTTTCAAGCCACTGTATATTTATTCCTATTCATGATGTGAAAGGTGTTAAAGTCTGTGACCCACTAGACGGCCTTTGAGCGCCCTTAGGACTCTTAAATTTTATGCTCTTCTTGGAATATGTCTGCCTGGAGAAGTGTTTTTGTGTAGATCAACAGAACAGGATGATTGACATTATTCAACCTTTCATAAAATAAATCAATGTGTCAGACTCTGAAACCGCAGAAAATGCTCCCAAAATTTCCAATACAGCCTTTTTAGAAAGCAAAATTTCCGAGGTGAAATTGATGACATCTTATAAACACTTGTTCAAATGTTCCATTCACAGCAAAACACAATACTGGAAAAATGTTAAGAACCAAATTACCAGCATCACTCACCAAAGTTGGATCTTTTAGAGCTTGATACAGTCCTGTATCAAGCCATTATCTATAGGTACCTTTAGGGGCTGAGGGGCCCAACAGTCCAGATTCCCTTCTTTGGGTGGAAATTAATGCTGCTGACAAGCAATGCCATTACGCTAAGCTTCAAGTCATAGAAAGGTGCCTCTAAGTGCCTGTGCAGTCAAATGCCACAGGATTTCAAATGAAAATGACATGAATTAATTTCCTGAGAACAAAAAGAAAAGGAAAATTGAGAAGAAAGGCAGCTTCTTGTAACACAATATGCAGATTAATGGTACCCACTGATGGATTGAAGTGTCAAAAATTCTCCTTTCAGATATAAATGAAGCTAGTGAAAGAGTTTGGGGGGGGGGTTCTCTCACTTTCTCTCTTATTCATATGAAATATTAACTGATCAAGTCAAAGTAAAATTTGTTTTTCTTGGTATCTCTAAAATCTTCTCTAACACGGAACATTAGTCCCTGGGTGAAAGGGCATACGGTTTTCCCAAGGGCATCTCATTATTCTGGGAAGAAAATTAAAATCCCTTCTATTGACTTGGGCAATCTTACTTCTCCTGCTATCCTCCTTCTCTTAGCCTTTCTTCAACCGTATCTTACAGCATCTTCTTAGCTTCTAAGAGCACTTAGCTGCTCTGCTTCTCCATCTTCACGGGGCTCCTTTCTGTGCCAATGATAGTGTCTTGGCCCTAGTGCTTTCAGCTTAGAACATTTCCTTTCTGTTCTTGGCAGGCACCGATCTTGATCTTGACCTCAGAGAGGTCATTTCTCCCAAGCAGGTGAAGTAACCACCCATTGTCTTTCTATCACATCACCATAGTTTTAATTTTGTGCAGAACATGTATGTGACTGCCTTAAAAAAAAAAAAAAAAATCCGTGGAGTTGCTTATCTCTGCTGGAATGTGTTGTTCCTGGGATTGGAAACCTTGCCTTTCTTGTTCATGGCTGTATCCTCTACTCATAGAATGCACAGTGAAGATGCTGAATTCAAATTTTTGGTAGAAGTGCCAAAATGGTCAGAGTGAGATCAGGAGGAAGCCACTGTACAGCATTGATAAGGAGGGAGTAAAGGTAGGGATTTGGGAAGGAGGCATGCTGCTTCTCTACCAGCCATTCTGTCAGTGTCCTGGGGTATAGCTTCATTGAATGACAACTACACATCCAATCTTCTTTATACAAAACAGGGAAGAATTTATGTTTCTAATTTCTAGCCATACGTTTATAATACGGGTAAAATCTTGGGCACTTGAGTTCAACACTTGAGGTTTGAATATTGGTTCCACTGCTTCCTAGGTATGTGACCTTAGGTAAATCATTAAGCCTCTCTAAGCCTCAAAGATCTCATCTATCAGTGGTCATACGTATCCTACACAGTTATGAAGATTAAAATAAAATAGTGCCCATGAATAGTTAGCACAGTTGCTGGTATCTAACAGGTACTCATTTAAAATTAGTGGTACTTTCTTCCATTTATAAATTTCCCAAGGCTTCAGCTACCACTGGTTCTCTCTTCTCTTCCACATGTTGTTACCTCGCCATCTAGGCTTTTTTCTTGGTTTTCTCTTAATAACGCATCAAATGTGACAAAGAAAGTAGAATCTCACTCCATGCTTTTTGGAAACTCTTCGTTGATACCTCGACATATCTCATTCAGCCAGAAAGCCTGGCTAGAGGTTAAAGTAACTTTCATCTATACAGGTATGTAGCAAAATAAATGTTAAACCTGTTTTTGGAAGCATTATTAAAGAAAATGTCATTTTGTCCTTATCTTTCCTATAAAGATTTAGTTATTGTATCTTCAAAAAGGTCAGATTCCCCTTCTCTGTAAGTTTCTAAAGAAATCTTAAAATGTGGTGTGACCTTGAACTAATTGCTTTACCTTTCTGTGTCTCGGTTTGTCTGTTTTTTTTTTTTTTTTAAGATTTTATTTATTTATTTGACAGAGAGAGAGAGATCAGAAGTAGTCAGAGAGGCAGGCAGAGAGAGGGGGGGAAGCAGGCTCCCCACTGAGCAGAGAGCCCGATGTGGGGCTCAATCCCAGGACCTTAAGATCATGACCTGAGCCAAAGGCAGAGGCTTAACCCACTGAGCCACCCAGGCACCCCTCAATTTGTCTGTTTTAAGGAAGTGTAGTAATTCCTAACATGGCAGCTCTTCACTTCCTGGTAGTGAGGGGAAAATGAATTTCTCATGTTCAAAACCAGAGTCACCTTTATAACCCTCTTGCCCCCCAAAACACGTAGCAACACATTCATTGGTTGCCCAGGCTCTCTAGTACCACTGTTGGTAACATTTTTTTTTCCATGTGTCCTTTCCTCTACACTCCACATGCTTTCTCTCCAGTTCAGACTCTGAACACCTGCCCTAGTCCCAGACCAACCTTTAGTCCCGGGTCTGTCCTGGATTCCGCAGAGCCCACTCACAGATGACACATCGCTGAAAGCACCAGCTCTCATTCAGAGGAGCACGGAACATGACTGAGTGCCTACTGTGCGCCAGATGCCCTGCTTAGCACTTTACTTGCCTTGTCATTTCACTATGGCGCCCATGATTGTCCTGCCCATATTTGGAGAATCTCATTCACTCCTTAATCATTTTCTCATTCCTCATGCCTTCTAACGTGGCCCTATTCTTCCTTGGCTATTTATTATTTAATGATCTCAGGCAGGATTTGTAATCTTAAAACCTCTCAATTTCCTCATCCATACTGTAAGGAAAAGTAATACTACAACTGCATAAGGTGGTTGCAGAGTTTCTTATCTGTGGCACAGTTGGCATTTGGGGTCAGGTGATTCTTTTGTTTTGAGGGATGCTCTTGAGCATTGTAGGCTACTAAGCAGCAGCCCCGGCCTCTACCCACTAGATGGCAGTATCACCCTCCCGTCTCCCTCCCCCACAGTGCTCCCACCCTCCTTTAGATAAAGCATCTCCACACACCGCCTAATCATCCGCTCACAACAAACTTGTTGAAAACTACTAGGATATTGGGATTAATAAATTAGACACCTTTAGATGCTGGGCATCACCTGTTCCTTTCAGACTCTTAGTTCTTGGGACCTCCTTGTACTTTCCCATTCCCCAGTATCACCAGAGAATTTATGGCTCCCAAGATTAGTCCTAGGTTTCCTTGCTTTTCATGTGTTTCTGCGGCAACACTCTCCTATCCTACTACTGCGTTCCGAGTTCTTCCCTACCCTCCAGGATACTAGTCTCACCAGAAGTTTCCCCTAATCCTTCCAAACTGACGGATCTCTCTCCCTCTAGATACTTCCATCATCATTTTTCTGTCCCAATCACGACCTTGACAAGCTGCTGTATTGTACAGTTATTGGTGTAGTTGTGTCACCTCTCCGGTTGGGGCTGAAGACTCCCAGAGAATGAGATTCTTTGTTTTCTGTATTTTGAGCCACCATAGATGAGAGCACAGTTTTGGTCATATAGTGCTTGCTCATTAAATGACGTTTGTTAAGTTGAATTTAAGACACAGACGAAATAAGTGGCTTATATAAAGGCAATGGAAGTACACTAAAATATGCTAGAGAGAAAACAATTAAGGTTGTATCCAGATGCGTGTTGAAATAATCAGATGGTTGAGCCAAAAGAGGTTTACTGTTTAAATTATCTGTACGACAGCCTTAGTTCTCTGCTTCTCTTCACACATGTACGAACAGCTGAGAAAGAATTATAGTTGTTTGAAAACTATTAAGTGATTTGCCTACTGATGGAATGCTATTCTTCTGCTAGAAACAGAATTCATCAAATAAAGGAGGTGCAAACAAATCTACATTATTGCTTTATTAATCAAGAGGGAGGGCCAAGGAGGCAACTGTCAGTGTGAAATGATCCAAGTTACAAGTAAAATTGAGCTTTTTTTCTCCACCTATACCTTTGTCTTAGAAAAAAATCACCCCCCCCCCCAACTCTCACATACTAGTTTTCTGTGGTGGATGAAATTCCCTGACGTCTCAGAGTTTGAAATCTAGACAAGTTTATATACAACCACTGTTACGGGATGCAATTGTGATAAATTAGAAAAGACACCGATCTTCAAGTTGGGAAACAGGGTTTAAACACTCATCATTACCACCTAATGCCCTGTGACTACGTTTGACTGAATTACGATCCTCCAAGAATGCCCATATACTCATCCCCAGAACCTGTGGCATTGTCACTCTATGTAGCAAATGGGACCTTATGGGTGTGAATGAGTCCAGATTTTGAGATGAGGGAAATATCCTGGATTGCTGAGGTGGACCCAATGTGATCACAAGGATCCTAGTGAGAGTGAGGCAGAAGGGTCAGAGCCACAGAGGGAACAATTTGAAGATGTCACACCACTGGCTCTGAGGATATTTGAAGATGGAGAAAGAGACTGTAGACCACAGCCCCTGGAAGCTGGAGAAGGCAAGGAAACAGACTCTCCACGACAGCCTCCAAAAGAAAGGCAACTCCGCCAACACCTTCATTTTTATCCCCTCCAGATCCGAAAGACAATAGATTTGTGTTGTTTTAAGCCACTGAGATGGTGGTTATTTGTGACAGCAGCCATAGAAAACTGTGACAGTGAACTTGAATAATCTCCATTCCAAATTTCTCAGATTTAGGTGATATCTATGTACCAGATTGCTTGGATGATATAAGAAAGGGAAAGTAGTACACACTGGTTATTTTGGATATTTTTCTATGTTTTAGCTATTCTTTTGATAGAGTGTCTCAGTTTATCTTTTCCAGACATAACCCTTAGACACTCAGATAGGACCGAGCACCTCAAATGATTACGCAGTGAGAAATAACTTGAACAATCAGTCAACACAATTGGTAGTGAGAGGAGGGCATGTAACAAGGCAAGTGAACCCCAAAACATTTTACGAGGACAATAGGGAACCCCCTCCATCCCCCAAATTGCCAAAGTCATGGAAGCCTGTAGTGGTCTGGGGACTTCTGTGGAGGAGAGACTGCCTGAGAAAAAGGCCAGCAGTGAGGAGAGTAGGGCCATGAGATCAGCAGTGGTAGGTTCCACCTACTAGCTACTAAGCATCTAGGTCTTTCCATGCCTGAGGTTACTTGGTTCTGAGATGTTGTTGTTGTTACATGAGCCAATATAATGTGTGTGTGTGTCCTCGTGTGTGTATATATAGCTAACAGTTAGGTTGGATTTTATGTACTCAAAACAAAACAAAACAAAATCTATGTGTATGGCAAAGTATATGGCAAAGAATATGCTATAAACATAAAACCAAATTATTTTTTCCCTATGAAGTATAAACACTGAGGGTAGAAAATTCAGATAATGCTGAAAAAGTATATTAGCCAAAATATAAATCATCTCAAATCCCACAGCTGGAGATAATCACTGTTAATATAGGACTGTTTGTTTTTTTCTTTTTTTCTTTTTACTTGACCATGAATACAATTTGGGGTGGTTTTCTAGAGTGTGAGGCATCTAAACTTGACTTTGAAGGATAACTGGGATTTTGATAAGCAAAGGTTATGAGAAAGGAATCAATATGCGTATACACATGCGCGTGCAAGCACACACACACACATACGTATATATGATTTTTGACAAAGACACAAAAATAATTCAGTGGAGAAAGGATAGTTTTTTCAACAAAAAGTCCTGGAAAAACTAGATGTCCATATGTAAAGCTATACCACACACCACATATAAACATTAAATCAAAATGGACCACGTACCTAATTATAAAATGTGAAATTATGAAACTTATAGGAGAAAACATGGTAGAAAAATATTTTTGATCTTGGGTTTGGTGAAAATATTATAGATATGATACCAAATGCATAATCTATAAAAGAAAAAAAATAAATTGGACTTCACCAAAATTAAAAGCTTCAACTCTTGGGAAAATACTGTTAAGAGAAGGAAAAGATAAGCTTCAGAATGGAAGAAAATATTTGCAAACCATGTATCTCATAAAAGACTCATAAGCAGCATACATAAAGGGCTCACCAAACTTAGTAGTAAGAAGGCAGACAACTCATACAAGGAAGATGATAAATAAGTTATAAGCCATATAGACGGCAAATAAACACATTAAAAAGATATTCAACATCCTTAGTGATTGTAACCACCTTGTAACCATCTTGTAATCACCATGAGATACCACTACACACCTACTAGAATGACTAAGATCAAAAAGTGTTGGCAAGAATGTGGAGGGACTCGACAGGAATCGAGTAGGAATGTGAAATGTTACAACCAATTTGGAATATGATCCAGCCATTCTACTCCTAGATATTAATGCAAAAGAAATAAAAAGCTATGTCCCTACCAAGATTTTTATACCAGTGTTCATAGATTTTCATCTGCAATAGCTAAAACATGGAAATAATCCAACGGTACACCAATGCCCGAATAAGAGAGAACTGTGGCATTCCCATGATGGAGTACTATTCAGCAATGAAAACAAACAGAATTTTAGGCACATAATAACATGGAAGTCTGAGAATAATTATACTGTGGGAAAGAATCTGAACAAAAGAGTATATACTGTCTGACTCCAGATCTGTAAATGGCAGAAAATGATCAGCAGTGGCTTGGGAACAAGTGGAGGGAGAAGCGTCAGACCAGAAGTGGGATGTGGGAGCATGAAGAGACATTTGGGGATGACACATAAGTTTATTGTCCTGATCATATGGATTACCTTGATGTGTGATGGTTTCACAATATTATAGATGTCAAAGTTGTGAAACTGTACAGTTTTAAAAGGTTCAGTCTATTGTATGCCATTTATACCTCACTTACAGGGAAAAATGAAAGGGAAGGAAGAAAACAGGCAAATACATGCAAAGGAGAAATCAGGGCACAGTCACTGCTTCCAGGTGCCCAGAACGTAAGATGTAAGGGTACAGGAAGGCTGTCAGTAGCACCTGAATAGCAAAGGCATCAAGAGAGCAGAATTCTGAAGCTAGACTTCCCAAGCTTAAATCCTAACTCTTGTCATTTACTCGCTGTGGGATCTTGGGAGATTAACTTTCTCTCTCAGTTTGCTCATTTTTTTAAAAAAATGGAAATAAAATAGAAGCAGGCTTAGAATGCAGTTTTGAGGGTTCACTAGATATGCCAAATTAATGTATATAAAATATTTGCCCTATGCAAACATGACACGGTTCTAATAATTTTGAGCATTCCCGTGATGGTTATTTGTTCAACCGCTGTATTGAGATATAAGCCACATTCCATGCAATTCACTCTTCTGAACATATAAATCAATACCACAGTCTTATTTTAGAACATTCTGTCACCTCAAAAAGAATCTCTCTACCCAATCAGTGGTCATTCCTCATTCTCTCCACCCTGCCGTAGACAACCACTAATCTACTTTCTGTCTCTACCAATTTGCTTATGCTGTACTCAAACTGATATGGAACTGTATCCATACCATATTCAACATTTCGTATAAATGGAATCATACCGTATGTAGTTCTTTTGTGTCTGGTTTCTTTCATCGAGCCAAATGTTTTCAAGGTTCATTCATGTCAGAGGATGTCCTAGTATTCATTCCTTTTTATTATCAAATAATATCCTGTTGTAGGGAGACAGCACCTTTTATCCCAATTATTATCATTGCTGGACACAATAGTTTTGTCTGAAGAGGGAAGAAAGCAAAGGAGCAGAGGGATGATCTTAATGGTTGTATAGCAACCCAGAAGTGGCAGGGAATTATATTTAACCAGATAAGGGAAAGGGTGGTTGAAAAAGATGAAAATTTCATGGGCATGTGCTATCAACTCATAGGCTTCCTTGAAGCTGACCCCACATAGGCTCTGAAGAAAAACAAGAGGATTCCTTCCTTCTATACAGAGGCAACCTAGTACAGAAGAATTTCCTCCTTGCTCACTTCTCCTGTTAGCATCGGCAAGTCATGTATGTCCTTAAATTATCGGTTTCCTCCAAAACTCTTGTCACCCCGCCACTCATCCCCTCCAGCCCTGGGCTCACCTCATGGAAGCCTACTGTGACGATCATACATGAACGAAGGTAAAATTACTTTGTTAACTGCAACACTTTTTTTTTTAGAGTAGATATTTTTTTATTAACATGAAACATTTTTTAAATGCAGAAATGTTTCGGTAGTACATTGTGCTAGAGGCATTTTAAAAGTTTTCTGATGACCAAAATATTTTATAGAGATCCCTGAATTTCTTAGGAATTAATAGGTAAATAAAAAACAAATAAAACAAATAAGGACCTCCAGTTAGTCATTGTGGTTTGCTGCAAATGAAGCCTAAGTACACAGATTCCGTGGCAGGGAGGACTCTACCCTATTCATCACTGTGCGACATCGTTCGCCACAATTTCTAGGATATTGGCGATGTCTCAAAGCACTTGTTTTACCGAAGCAAAACTAAATTGTGTAAGACAGTGCATCCGTCAGTGCGCACAAGATTTTCATGTTATATTCTTAATAAAACCGTAAAGAGGTATTACTGATAAAAGCCTAGCTGATATTTACAGAGCAAGTACTATGTGCCAGACAGAGGGCTAAGATCTGTGCCTGCATTCACTCGCAGTAGCCTTCCTTCCCTAAAGGACCTGAAAGCAAGGGGAGAAAACAACTTTTTCAAGTTTGAAAAGTAATTGGCAAAACAGACGCTTTAACCCCGCTTGATCTACAGCTCAAGCCTTTAAAAAGGACTTGGGTTTTATTTGTATTTATTAGAATTCGGTATAATAATTGCATGTCATCTCATATACAAAGACTTTAGATTCTAAAGGAAGGACCTGGAGGGGGGTATTTTGTTTCTAAGACTCCACTTAGACATATGCCGGAAAACATGCATATCAGTTCTGATATTTGATCCCTGCCTGGGTGTTTCACCTGAGCTCTTTCTAATTCAAATTATATTCCTTCACGATACTGAGGACTCCTCAGATTCTCTGTGAAATGATCTCTGCCAAGACAGAAAATGTCTCCACATTCTGTGCCACAATACTTTATTCTGTCATTTTTTTCCCCCAAACTTTTGAAAACTCAACTCATCCATGAAATCTTCTGCGATCGAGGTGGAAGCCACCCAGACATTCTGTTAATATCTTCAGTGTGATTGATATTTCCCTCCCGCAGTGTGGCAAGATAGCATATGCGTGTATGTGGGCAAGCGTATATATCTTTATGTTAATGTGCATCTGTTCCTCTCCTCGCTACCATATACTATTAAGATATTAAGATCCTGGGGTCTGTCCTTGCTTCCCTCCATAGAAGAGAACATTGATTCACCTGAGTAACCCCAGTGCTCAGTTCCCCAGCATGAAGTTCATGTTCCAGAAACATTTATTGAATGAGTGAGTGAGCGCTCCATGATGACAGTGACAACCTTGAAGGAACATTCTCCTCGCACATGGGGAAAATAAGATCACGTACAAATAGAACTGCAAATAGCTTGCCTTCTCGGGTATTTTATTTTTAAGCATTCTCAGCTGAAATGTGCTGTGGAATGGCTGAGACTTAGCAGGTAATTTTCATTTCACCTCTGTTTTCCAAATGGTTACCACTTACCAAATACAGCATACTTAAGAACATGCTTTCCCCCTTTGGGGACACCACTGCAATACAACACCAGATTCTTTCAGAGGTCTCTCCCTTCCCAGAGCTTTGGAGTTCATTCGTATCTTGCTATTTATCATGGCTTTGTGAAAAAAGAAAACTAAGGAAGAACCATGGGGTTCTAATTCACTAACTGCCCTCTTTCGTTATAAGAAGATCAGAAAAATCAAAATTCCGAATCCCGTGTACCTCTTGCTTGGTTACGTCTGATGTCAGTTTTTTCAAATGATTACTATTGCTTTAAACAGTCATCGTTCATAAACATTATAACGTGTTCTACAAGAGTCGGAAGGTATGCCAATGGTTACAATTGGAATCATACAGCCTGGATTTTAATCCCACACCTATCTCCTTTCTATTTTAATGACCTTGAGGAGCAAGTTATTTAACTTCTCTTTACCTTTGAAGGAAGGTAGAGAGGGTGTTGTGAAGACTCATTGAAATAATTGGGACAAAGACATTTATGTCCCAATTATATGCACAGAAAGTCCTTCCTCCATTACTTTCACCTGCCATTTTTTTTTTTTTTATCATGGTGGTAACATAAGTAGACTGGGGTCTCCAGAACAGAACAGACCCATTCAAAACCTCTTCGAGGGATTCCCAACCTTTCATGGCACCTACACAGATCCATCCAGGAATGCTAGGAGGAAAACAATTTCCAGGGAACCTATAGCTAACTGGGCTGTTCGTGTCTTAGCCTTAGGTACAAAGGACTAATTGCTCACCTCAGGGATACTAACTGTTCCATGAATTTGCGGTGGTGGTCGTTCCAATATCCCAGGAGAAGGAGTAGGGTCAATAACTTGGATGAAAGAGGAGGGTCTTAGCCTGAAGGGCATTTACTTGAGCATTTCGTTGCTTCCATAGATTTGACATCAGTTACACAAGGGCTAAAGCAATGTCTGGGTACCCTCCTCGAACATTTCCTTCAGCCCTTTAAAGCACTGCAGAATTGTGAGTCTGTCCCTGCGGTGCCTCTGTCAATCATGCCTTCCTTTCACTGAGCCCCAAACACCTAGCACTGCAGTGGTGATCTTGGCTTTACTCTGCTGCTGAGCAGCAAGATTATAGTGTCGTAGTGCTTTCACCTTTCAACCATCTTCAAAGTCTCTTCTTAATCCCTGGCTCTGGTGTAGTTAATATTAGTTTTGAGCCCTTTCCCTCTTGCTTTTTAGCATATTACTAGAGGTCACTGCTCTTATAACAACAGGGGATGAGATTATCACTGTTAGAGACCAGGACACCAGGAGTCATGGCTCAGCCCCATTCCTGGGAAAACGTGGTAGGTCCACAGATCCACTCCCTGCTCAGGCCTCCTTCTGGTGGGAAAACAATGTGGATCATAAAAAGATAGTGTTGTGCACCTGTCTTTTAATGGCAGGAAAGTATCATTTCCTATCCTTTGAAAATCTTTTCCCTTTGCAATTTATTTTATTCTCTCAATTTGTTTTACGGGTCTATTTATTTCTTCTTTAGAGAAATACGATATACAAAGAGAATAAGCCATAATCTCACGACTCAGATCTTTTCTACACAAACAAATGTATAATATATAAATTGCTGGTATCACAGAATTTCATATAATCAGATTTTCTAAATTAATAATATACTGTGGCTATATTTCCATGTCTATACATTCAGAGCAATGGCATCACCACTGATGATTATGTGGTACCTTATTATATCATTACAAGTCCTTTATTGCCAGATATATAGGTTGTTTCTGATATTTGCCGTGCTGCAATGATTATGCATGTACAATGTCTTCATTCATTTGTCCACTAATTTCTTTAAGATAAATCTTAGAAAAAGAAATGTTAGGTCAAGGGCAGCCTGACTTTTAAAGACTTTTGATAACATGCCATATTGGTCCCTGCAAGGGTTATACCAAGTTACTCTCTCAATAGCATTTTATAAAAATGTTCTCTCTCTACACTCTTGCCACTACTGAGTGTTTTAATTCTGTTTTTAATTTAAAGGCCAAAGAGGAGGCATCTCATGGGACTTGAGATCTCCGTGAGTGTGGCTACCTTAGATTTATGGTGTAAAAATTTGTTAACCAGAACCTGAGTCATGGGAATGTGGGCATGTTTTTTCTATTACCAAGAAATCTATGAATCAGATCTAATAACGATTTCAGTCACTACCAATACAGCCACATTTTAGAGACAACCCAAACTGGAAAAAGCTATACATTTTTTTTATCAAAAAATTCCCATGGATGTGATAATAGCAAATATCCTTTTATTTCTCTTTAGATTGAGGCAATAATATTGTTTCACTTGAAATTACGTATCTCATTTTAGGCACTGAGGGATCTAATTTATAGATATGTTTCCAGGAATAAGTGGAACTCTATTTGTTCCCAAATAAAAATGTCAATCATAAAGTAACATTCACTGCAACTTAACCACATAGATGTGTACTTTTTGTGTATGAATCACAGGCCTGACAAGGCTATTTGAAACTTTCCTCGTTACAGTCTGTTGCACCATCCATTTAACCATCTTATAGAAGACGATAATTCTCACTCTTTCTATTAGCAAGAAGTCAGAAATAAAATTAACTCCTGATAGGGCTAGTTCATATTAAGTTAAAAAATTCCAAGTGGAACAAAAATCTCTATGCCAGTGTTTATGCAGAACAGAAAGGGAAGAGCTATGATAATTAATCAATGGAGTGGCTGTATTTTCTGATTTCCCTGAAGATTTTAATATTTGCTCTTGTCCCTTTCTGGAACAAATACTCCACTGATCTAGGACCATTTTTTTCCTTCTTTAAAGGTCTTTATTGTTGTGAAAATCTTGTTAAATCTTGTGAAAGACTTTGAGGTTTGGCTTCTCCAGGGAAGTCCCAGTCTATTTTCTTACTATTTCTCTTCTCTCATTCAGCGTAATATTTTTGTTTGTTTGGAGAACTAGTCGTTTTACTGAATGAGTTTTACTTTCTCCAGGATCTAATTATAGCTGGGTATCTGGATGGGCATCCCAGCAGAAGGAAGCCATAGCTCCAAATTTGAGGGCTAAAACCAGATTTCATACTTGTCCCATTTCCATCCATTTCATAGCTCACTGACAACAGTGGACAAGCCAAACAAATTCCTCACTATGTGCATTTGCAGTGATACTTCTTGACTGCCATATCTTTAGGCACAGAAATGTCCTTGGGCCTTTCTACATGTTTCTTCTTGAGATCACCTTCTCAATGACTAAATTTTCCTTCCCATTCCTCTTCCATGGTTTCATTAGTTCAAGCACAGATTTAGATACCCATTGACCAAGATTACAACCCTGAATTGTTTTTGTTTGTTTCATCGATTAAATGTAGCTAGCAGAATATTTTAAATTAAAAGGGCTCCCATTCCACGCTTGAGTGAAATGGATGCAAGAAACCAGGCTCGTCTTTAAATATCTGAAGTTCACACTCCATGTAGGAGCACAGGTCTGGTAACAAAGGACAGTCCCTTCTTTTCAACTGAATAGAAGAAGGGGTCAGGGCTTTTATAGATTTAATCTTACTTTTAATCTTATGTAATAACTTGCAGGAGTATAAGTTTGAGTGTCAAATTTAGTAGTCCTTTGACATTCTTTAAGGATATACCCAAGAGGCCTTTGCTAATAACCAAAGAATATTAAAAGAAGATTCATTTATTCGTTTTAGAGTGAGAGGGACAGGGAGGGTAGAGGGGAGAGAGAATCTCAACCAGCCTTCCCACTGAGTGTAGGGGCTGACTTGGAGCTTGATCCTATGACCACAAGATCACAACCAGAGCCAAAACCAAGAGCTGGGTGCCCAACCCACTGAGCCACCTAGGTACCCCATTAATAATCAACTTTCTAAATGGCAGTGCAGTCCATACACTTTTGTAGATTACTCATGTTAAAAGGTGATATAATATCTATGCCAGGAGGTGGTATTAAATAATATCAAACATAAACCCCTCCTTCATGGTGATATCCTATTTCATTTTTGGGGATTCCTTAAGATAAGTATTAAGGAAGATAATACTTACCTTCCTTAAGTATTTCATGGTGTATTGGTAAATCCTGATGACTGTCCTTCCATTATAAGAGACAAAGTTGTCCTAATCTGTTTTATTTTTTTCCTTTGCTAATCCTTAGCTCTTATAGGTAAGGGGAGGTAATATCACCAAAAGTGGACCAAATCAAGTGACCAAAATTAAAGTGAACTTATTCTTGCAAGACCTAGAATCCCAACCGAAGAAACACAAATATAAAAGAAATGGCATAGCATTCGTTCATTCTAGAGGTATCATTCAGTTGAAAATATTGAATGGGTCCTGCCACCAAGACTGCTTGTAGATGGTTGGTTTTGTTCTTGGTTCTGTACCAAGTATATCATTTTACTCTTACATTCATGCTTGCAATTCCTTTTCTATCCTTTCTGCAAGTTCCCTTTCCTTGGTTTTATTTTTACCAATACATTTACCAACACATAAATCCAAGTAACATTGATGATTTATTAAATTACAATTACAAATCCCCATTGAACCAAGTACACTGAGGAGCTACCAAAGCTCACTTACTACCTCATAAACTGTTCCCTCCACAACTTCTTTACAGAATAGTTTAATAGTATGCCCGAAAAGTTAAAAATTATCTAGTGAGCTTTACTTTAGTAGCTAAAACCATAAATGCCAGTGGTCTACCATAGAGTCATCTGCTTTGTAACAATACAGACAAATGCCCATTGAGATTCTGAAAAGAAATGACTGCTCACAGACAGTTGGCAGCAATTCTGCCTTGAATCTGGCTAGCTCCTTAAAGCAGGAGAAATCATGGTGCTGTGATTGACTCCCTCACCCAGGAGAAATTTTTTACTGTGCTACTAGGTTAAGAAAGTCCTGATGCAATCTCTAAGGGCCCTTCTTTTTTGCAGGTCACTCCTACACAGTGGTATGAAGGAAGAATATTTATTCCCTATTTAATATATATATTTTTTTAATCTGAAGAAAACTCCACCATAGTACTTCTCCTGGATTCTTTTACTCTATTTACTCTCTCTTCTCCTTGGTCATTAGATTTGTTTATTTGATTAGTGAACTCGGGAGCAAGACCTTTTGTCAGTTACAGTTTAACCCATTCTCTTCACCTTTATCTTTAGAGCAGGCTGTTCACAGATGCATTTGAGTTAGCTACTCCACACTGAAAATTTTATAGTCAGGCTCCCATGTCTCTGCCATGTCCATGTCAGATGGGTATCCATGTCTGGATGGGTGAATCTACTCAAGTCTGGGGTTCAATGCTAGGAAGCCTATTTTAGCCGTACACTGAAACAGCATCCTTACATACTAACTACATCATTAATAAAAATGGCACCTACCTTTCCATTTGCCTATTCTTTCTGACGTACTAAACCTCACTTTGTTCTGAACATGGGCAGCTAGAATGGAAACTCCAAGAGAACAGATTAGTAGTGCTTGGAACTTACCTTATCAAAATTTCTCTGACAGTTCCTGATCTTCCTGAGAAAACCCAAAGAATTTAAAGAAGTGGTCTGGATTTCAGCAGATGATGTTTATTTTACACCTGGAGTAAGACAACACAAATATATTTTTAAATCATACTATATAAATGAGAACAAATTTAGGGTAGACATTCCCACCTGCCAACCTCACCCAAGAGAATCAATGGATACAGTATTCATCTAACATAAGTACATAAATATATATATATATATATATATATATATGTGATTATATGGGTCTATATATGTATATAACACATATGTACTATATATATATATATATATATATAGTTGCATACATATAACACATATGTATACACACACACAATTGCTTTGGTGTATCTATCCTAGATTTGCTAGTCTTTATTTTGTCAATGTTCACTGAATTATTTCATTAAAATGTGCCATATGTATTTCATTGGAAAATATTTTTATCTATAGATAACATTTTGAACATACATTTGAGGGACTTCTTGTTCTTACCTCGTCCTTTTGTCATGAGTTCAAAATTATACAGGCAATGATCACTTTGTTTCAAATCTAATTGCCAGATGGACATAGAGAACTATAAAATACCCACTGTAACTTACAGATTTCTCAGTTAGATATAGCAACAAGAAAATAAGTAAGTAAAGGCATTGGATTGAGAGCTGGAAATGGATTCAATTAATAACCCTGCCATAATTAATCAGGCAGTTTGGGCAAGTGTCCAAACCTCACTGGGTTTTCATCTCTCCATGTAAAAACTTTGTACAAAGTTTTGTACAAAATTGGCTTTGTACAAAATTGCATGTGAGGCCCCTTCCATCTTTCACGTTTTGTGATATTTTTCTTCTAAATACGTGGTTTGATATAGACAGAATGGTTAGGAAGAATTTGCGGTGGTAGAACTACCATGCTTAGAAAATGCTTGGATTTTTATAAATTTATCATATGGACCTAATTACTGGTTTCAATCTCTGCTGGGTAATTAGTTACTTGTAGTTAAATGATACTAAGGTGACTGTAGTTAATTAAGTTCAGGTTCACCTATTGATTTGAAAAAATCAATTGTGTATCTCACAGAGCTGAGTAAATCTGATTTCGGACTCACAGGATTCATGATACTTTGGCACCTGATGACCAGTGATTCACTGTCTATCTATCTTTCTGCTATCCTAATGTTGAGCAAAAGAATCTGGAATTCTGGAGAAACTGGAAAAACTGTGGGCAACTTGTAAGCTAGTTTATATAATTTGGCATTATATCATGACTCCCTCCCTCCTGCCCCCCTCAGGTATCTGCCAAGGGGGGAAAACATTTCTGAGTGAAATAGTCATACCTAATTGGTGTTCTGTATGTCATTGTCTTGCAAAAACAAAACAATTTCTAAAATTGGGAATTGAGCAGTAGCTGAAATTACTACTTACAAGGGTAATTTAAAAACTAACACATGAAATTTTTTGTTGTTGTTGTTATTAGAATAGCAGAGACTCATTTAAACCTGCACCATATGTCCAACACTGGGATAAACTATCTACATTATTTTACAGATTAAGCCTCACAATGACCCTATGAAACTTTTGAATTAATGATCCTTATTTTATTTTATTTTTTTAAGGATTTTATTTATTTATTTGACAGACAGATCACAAGTAGGCAGAGAGGCAGGCAGAGAGAGAGAGGAGGAAGCAGGCTCCCCGCTGAGCAGAGAGCCCGATGCGGGGCTCGATCCCAGGACCCTGAGATCATGACCTGAGCTGAAGGCAGAGGCTTAACCCACTGAGCCACCCAGGTGCCCCAGTGATCCTTATTTTATAGATGAAGAAACCGAGGCATGAGCCAATTGTACAGAAAGAATAGGAGGCATAGTTAGCAGGTGTGTGTGAGACTAGAACAACCCTCCTTCTTACCATCCCATATATCCTAACACTGTAAAGCTTGTTGGCGATAGCTGTGCCAGCAAATATTCCATCTCAATAGGTCCTCTCATGTCTGTATTTATGTGAGCCTCTGAATGCACTGGTTAATATAATTTTGATATAAGGAGGCCTTCTCTGATTTCTTTCCAGGACTATGATGTTTGTATTTCATTTTTATGTGCAGGGGAACAAAATGTTGCTTTTTCCATCTTTTAGCTTGAGTTATCTGCCTGATACTTAGCATGTTTCAAAAAAAATGTGTTGATAGCAGGATGCTTACTATGGACCCATCTTTGTACAGGGATCTGAGCTAGGTAGGGCTGCCTGCAGGGGCAGAAGCATTGGGTGTAAAAAAAGCATTGTGGTGGGTGGTTGTGAAGAGAACAACTGGCCAGAGGGTTTGTTGATCAGCCCAGAGAGAATCATATAGACTCGTAGAATGAGGAGCTGGAAGAGGCTTCACTAACTAATTAGTTCAAATTTCACAATGCTTAGTTGAAAGAAGTAAGAGACAAGGTATTCATGAATTAGTGAGCAGGTTTCTGGATACCACCCATCCACCTAGCTTCTCAATAGCCTCAACAAATGATCTATTGTAGGTTTAAGTGCATCGCTTAAGAACAGAAATTCACTGTTGAAGGCTTGTATATCTCAGTTACATTGTTTTTGGTTTAAGAACCAAAGAGCTTAGTGACTGTGAGAAAGAACATGGGGTCAGACCAACCTGAGTCCTAGAGCAAGCAACATCACTTTCTACTTGTAGAACTTTAGGAAAGGCTTAATCTTTCCATAGGACAGTTTCCTAATCTATAAAATAGGGTTATGAGAGTAGCGCCTCTCTGTTGCTTTGAGGATTATGTGAGAACTTTTTTTAAAAAGTGGGTTTTAAAAAATATTATTTATCTATTTATTTGAGAGAGAGAGAACACAAGCACGGTAAGTGGCAGAGGGAGAAGTAGGCTCCCCACTGAGCAGGAAGCCGGATGCAGGTCTCCATCTCACATGACCTGATCCAAACCAGATCCAACCAGATCATGACCTGAGCCAAAACCAAGAGTCAGACACTCAACTAACTGAGCCACCCAGGCACCCTCCTGTGATAACTTTTCATAAAAGACTTTGCATCAAGGTCCAGCACAAAGTAAAGATATACAAAATTTCCAGTTATCATCCTCATCATCTCCATAGTTTCTCTTATGTGAACCTAACATAATGAGACATTTGAAAACTGCGCTTTCCTTTTAAGTAAGGACATAAATCCCAATGAAAGAAGATTCTGGCTGCAAACTAACAAAATAGAATGAAATCACCAGCATGGTCATAGAGACTTTTCGTGTCTCCTCAGTGACAAGGGAAAGAAAGACACCAATCTCTGTACATATTTGAAATTCTATGTGTAATACTGTGAAAGAAGAGATTCAGAAATTGATCTTTTTGCTCAGGACTGTCCAAATCAATTCCACTCAAAGGCAGAAGTTCTCATAGCTTCTCATAGCTAGAACGTGTAACTAAAACAAATGATTTTACACAATGAAAAGGGAGAGAAAAATAGAAAGCTTCACTCTTTCTCTTAATCAAAAGTTGATGTGAAGGGATGTCCATTTGGATTCTGCTGTTAGAAAGCTCAGTTACGCAATAGTCATCCAAAAATAGTACCAAATCAATATGACATGTTTTAAATTTACATTAACATTTAAATTAATGAGAGGCTTAATATGAATTATGGAGCTTTAGATGTTTAGGACTATATCCCTTCTTGCCAACTTGGAACAGGGTTTATTGACTCACCTTCTCAGTCTCATAAACAGGCTTCCAGACTTTGTGTGTTTTCAGTGCCAGAGGATTTTCAGGCTGGTGAATGATTCCATATTGACATCACTAGGGAATGAAATTGGCCCTATTCACTGAAGATGGAAAATGCTCCCAGCAACTGCACACACTTTCCTTGAAGGGCAGTTTCCCATAGATGATTGTCAGGTCTGGGAATGGTCTGGGATGGAAGCTTACTGCCCCACTCCCCCTTTTCTTCCCATTCATCTTATCCAACAAATATTTCTAGAATATCTACTATGGACACAGAACTGTGCTGAAACAACAGATTCTACTTCAAGGAACTCATGATCTCTTGAAGGATACAGTCACTTATGTAAATGATTCTAGAATAATATCACATGCTGCATAATGAAAGAAGGTACATACTGGGTGCTGTCAGAGGCACCTGAATCAGACTGGAGGAGAATCAAGCCTGAAGAAATGAGGCTTGAAAGGCAAGGAGGCATTAGTCAGTCAATCAAAGAAGAGCAGGAACCTCATCATTCAGAGGGGAGAGCCTATACAAGAAACTAACAGCTTTATTTAAATAAACAAGAAATTCTGAATGAATAGTGTGAGAGGTGGCATAAAGGCTGTGTGTGTGTGTGTGAGTGTGTGTGTGTGTGTGTGTGTGTACAAATACACATACAAGTGTGGGTGTAACAAATTAACATGCATAGTTAGATGATTAGGCAGGGAAAAGTTTAGAGACATCTCATATGCCAGGCTAAGGAGTGTGGATTCCACCTTTAAAATGATGCAGATGCAGAGTTCTGATGTAGTTTTGTTTGTTTGTTTTAATAATCCTTCTGTACAGGGGCTCCTGGCTGGCTCAGCCATTAGGCATCTATCTGCCTTCGGCTCAGGTCATGATCCCGGGGTCCTGGGATCAAGCCCCACATAGGGATTCCCACTCAGCAGGAAGCCTGCTTCTCCCTCTCCCACTCTCTCTGCTTGTGTACTCTCTCGCTGTGTCTCTGTCCAATAAATAAATAAAATCTTTAAAAAATAGTAATAATTCTGTACAGAAAAGTTTCATGTGCATAGCAAAACTGAACAGTAAGTAAAGAGAAAGAGATCTCTTAACCCCACACATGCAAAACCTCTCCCACTATGGATGTCCCACACCACACTGCTATGTTTGTTGCAATTAATGTACCTACACTGAGACATCACTATCACCCTAAGTCCATAGTTCACATTAGAATTCACTCTTGGTGTTGTACAGTCTATGAGGCTTGACAAATGTATAATGACATAGATCTACCATTGCAGATTCAAATGAAGTAGTTCTGTTGTCCTAAAAATTTTTCCAAAATAATACATAGTTGGAATCATAGAGCATACAACCTTTTTAGATTGGCTTCTTTCACTTAAATATATGCATTTAAGTTCCTTCCATATCTTTTTACGGCTTGATAGCTTATCTTTTTTTTAGTGCTGAATGATATTTCCTTTTCTGGATTTACCACAATATATTTATGCACTCACTTACTGAAGGGCATCATAGTTGCTTTCATGTTTGGACACTTATGAATAAGACTGTTATAAACATCTGTGGGTAGGTTTTTGTGTGGACACAAGTTTTCAGTTCCTTTTGGGTAAATGCCAACTAGGGCAACTGTTGGATCATGTGATAAGATGTTTAGTTTTGTAAGAAACCACCAAACTGTCTCCCAAAGTGGCTGTAACATTTTGCATTCCTACTAGCAAGAAGTGAGTCCCTGCTGTTCCACATCCTCGCCAGCATCCGGTGTTGTCCGTGTTTTCAGTTTTGGCCACTCTAGTAGGTATGTAGTGGTAGTTCCTCATTATTTTAATTTGCATTTCCCTGATGACACATGCTGGTGGAACATCTTTTCAAACATTTATTTTACATCTGTATATCTTCTTTGATGAGGTATCTGTTCAGATCCTTGGCTTGTGTTTAATGGGTTTGTTTTCTTACTGTTGAATTTTGAGAGTTTTGTGTATTATATATCTTATACATATTAACACATTATCAGATGTGTTCTGTCTTCTCATTGCCTCAACAGTGTGTCTCATAGAGCTGAAATTTTTAATTTTAATGAAGTTCACTTTATCGATTATTTCATTCACAGATCATACCTCTGATGCTTTGTCTAAAAAGTCATTGCCATATCCGCTGTCATCTAAGATTTTTCATATGTTATCTTCTGGGAGTTTTATAGTTTTGCATTTCACATTTAGGACGATGACACATTTGGAGCTAATTTTTGTGAAGGGTGCAAAGTCTGTGTCTAGATTCTCTCTTTCTCTCTCTCTCTTTGGCATGTGAATGTCCAGTTGTTCCAGCTCCGTTTATTGAAAAGACTATCTTTTCCCCATTGTATTGCCTTTTCTCCTTTGTCAAAGATCACTTGACTATGTTAATGTGCGTCTATATCTGAGCTTTCTATTCTGTTACGATGTCCTATTTGTTTACTCTTTCAGCAATATGACATGGTTTTGATTACTGTATCTCTCTTTCTTTTTGAAGATTTTATTTATTTATTTAATCTTAATCTTAATTTTTATTTATTTATTTATTTATTTGACAGAGAGATAGAGATCACAAGTAGACAGAGACACATGCAGAGAGGGAGGGGGAAGGAGGCTCCCTGCTGAGCAGAGAGCCCATTGGCTACGGGGCTCTGAGATCACGACCTGAGCCAACAGCAGAGGCTTAACCCACTGAGCCACCCAGGTGCCCTCGATTGCTATGTCTTTATAGTAAGTCTTGAAATTGAGTAGTGTTCATTCTCCAATTTTGTTTTTCTCCTTCAATATTGTGTTGACCTTTCCCCCTGTTTTGCCTTTTCACATAAGCTTTGGAATTAGTTGTCGGTATCCAAACTTGCTCGGAGTCTTATTGGAATTGAATTGAACCTATAGGTCAAACTGGGAAGAGCTGATGTCTTGACAAGATTGAGTCTTCCTTTCATTAATATGGAATATCTGTCCCTTTATTCAGTTCTTCTTTGATAATTGTCAAAGAAGTTTAGTAGTTTTCTTCATGTAGATCTTCCACATATTTGGTTAGATTTATACTTAAATATTTCATTTTCCATGCTACTAATATAAATAGTAATGTGTCATTAATTACAAATTCCACTTGTTCATTGCTGATGTATGGGAGAAAATACTGACTTTTGTGTATTAGCTTTTTATCTTGCAACCTTGCTATAATCACTTATTAATTCCAGGAGTTTTTTTGGTTGATTCTTTCAGATTTTCTAATAGATGATCAAGCCATCTGCAAAGTTTTCTTTCTTCCCAATCAGTATATCTTTCATTTCTTTTTCGCCTCTTAGTGAATTACCTAGAATTATGATTTAAGAAATATCCCTTTGGCAACATTGTGGAGAATAGATGAAATGTGAGCTATTCTTTCTCCAGAACATTGTCAGATGTTCAAGTATGCCCTAGTAAACCCCTGATGGACCTCTTGTGATACCAGATGTGAGACACAGATGGTGGAGAATGTCAAGGAATCAGTTATTCCAGGCCTCGTGGCTTTCCTTTTGACTGTCGAGTGATATGGGTCATGGAACTAGAATTAACAATGCTGTCCCTATGTTCTACTACCCTAATTCATTTTTGCAGAAATATATTTATTGAACACAAACTAGAAAACAGGAAAAGTATTAGATCCTCTGACAGTGATACATAAGCCATCATGGTGCCTGCCCTCAATAAATTTACATTTTGGTGAGACATGAGAAAGAATAATGAAGGAAATAAAAGATATTTAGAGATTATGGTACAAAATATTGATAAATAAACAGGATGTTGTGAAAGTAATTAGCATGGGGTTAGTCAGTGTTGCTTTAGTTGTAAAGAGGGTGAACTCTGGGCAGGGACTCACTAGATTCAAATTCCAGTTCTGCCACTTCCCATTTTGTTATGTTGTCAAGATCCTATGCCTCAATTTCCTCATCTGTACAATGAAGATAAATATTCTACTTCATAGGGTTGTTGTGAAAATTAAATGAGATGATAAATGTACAGTAAGTAGCCTTGTACATGGCACATAGAAGTCCTCAAAATTATTAGCTATTACTATAGTTGTGGTTACTATTATTACTCTGTGCTTAACATTACTATTCTTTGGATAGCTTGATAAAGGAAGCTGTCTTTCAAAGGGTGAAATGTGAACTTCAGCCTGAAGAATGAGAAAGAGTTTACCATGCGAAGAACTTTAGAAAGAGTGTTTACATAATTTTCTACATAGAGCCAGCAACAAGTGTGAAGTTCTTGAAAAAACGTTAAAATGTCTTCAACTTACTAAGAATACTTCAGGGTAGATAGAGTGATATTATGTAAGTTCCAGCTTCTTAGGCTTTGACTCCAGGAAGAGGGGATCACTTGTCTCAATCAAGAACCCATAATCCAGGGACACCTGGGTGGTTCAGAGGGTTAAGTGGCTGCCTTCAGCTCAGGTCATGATCCCAGGGTCTTGGGGTTAAGTCCCTCTTTGGGCTCCTTGCTCAGAGGGGAACCTACTTCTCTCTCTCCCTTTGCCCCTGCTCATGTGCACAGTCTCTCTCTCTCCCTTTCTTTCCATCAAATAAGTAAATAAAATCTTTAAAAAAAAAAGAACCCATAATCCAAAGGTCATCTGCTAGAATTATGTAAGAAAAGTCACATTCCAGAGATGGCTACCAAGACTTTTTGTCCATCTGTTGATAAACACCAGGTGACCTGATCTTAGTAACTATTAAACTGGTATTTGTTGGCAAATAAGTATCCTGATATTTGGCATTATGAATAATATAAATAGGCCTTTATTGATAAAATTAAAGATATTTATGATATATGGAATTGACCTTTGTTTTTGGGGATACTCTTCACATTTATTTTTAACACAGTTTAAGAATCTAATGGGGTATGAAACTTATACCCTTAGGTTAGAAAAGATACCCCAGGCTTGATCCATAAATGGTTTTCTGTCTAGGCATGAGTTAAAGTAACATTTCATTGGCTGCTCCTACTTTAAGGGTATATTAATTCTGCCTCTGGAATGCTTTCTTCTGATGACATGAGGAACAGCTGAAAGAAGAAAAAGATGTAACTTTGTTATATTTTTTTAAAAAGATATATTCTTTTTTAATTTGAGAGAGAGAGTGAGAAAGCATGAGAGGGGAGAAGGTCAGAGGGAGAAGCAGACTCCCCATGGAGCTGGGAGCCCAATGCAGGACTCGATCCTGGAACTCCAGGATCTTGACCCGAGCTGAAGGCAGTTGCTTCACCAACTGAGCCACCCAGGTGCCCCTTTTGTTTCACTTTCAGCAGGTTGTTGTTGGAACTATTTTGTGCTCACTCACTAAGACAATCATATATGTCTTATAAATATCTGTGTATTTGTCAAAATTCGATCAGTAGCTTTGTTTTATTATTACCTAGTACTGAGGGTATAGTTAACCCTCACCTAACTTGGCTTCTTTGCCTATTTTTGTTTATCTACCCAAAAATGTCTTTGTCGTCTTTGCCTATCTACCCAAAAAAGTTTAGTGCGTATGTGTTGTGCAGGATCAACTCAGCTTAGATTAATTTGCAACATTTTCCATGTCCAAAGAGCAAACAGGAAGCTGTGGCATCTTGTGTGTGATAAGAAAGACACTGTGAGATACTGGTATTGGGAGGTAGGCAAGAAATAAAGAATGCAGGGACTTGTAGCTCCTGATAACATTTTTGGACTTAATTCTCAGTGTAATAGGAGTTCTCTAAGATGTAAGAAAAGAGTGCTACCGATCTGCTTTGCATTTTTAAAAGATAATATAAACCAGCGTGTAGAAAATGAATTATAAGGGTTGAGTGCAGGGAGAAAAGTTGAATATTGCAGAAATCCAGGCAGGAGTGATAAAGGCTCACAGGCAGTGATAGAAATGCATAGGAAAAATGTGGAAGAACTTTAGACATATTTTATAAGAAATCCCATCAAGATTTGCTCATGCATTGGAAGTGAAAAATTTAACATGCTAAGACTCCTAGGTTGGGGCAACTGTTGGAATATCTTCAATGATGAATGTGGCTGCTGGAAGACTGCGTTAGAGGGCTGAGGTTTAGTCTTATAGCTAAGGAGTGCCTCTAACAACCGTAGAAGCAGAAATGTTATAATGTTATAAGAAATGGCTAATGAATAGTTGGAACACTACATCAAAAACTAATGATGTATTATGTGCTGATTAACTGAACACAATAATAAAAAAAGAAAAAAATTAGGAACGCCTGGGTGGCTCAGCAGGTTAAAGCCTCTGTCTTCGGCTCAGGTCATGATCCCAGGGTCCTGGTATCAAGCCCCTCATCGGGCTCTCTGCTCAGCGGGGAGCCTGCTTCCTCCTCTCTCTCTGCCTGCCTCTCTGCCTACTTGTGATCTCTGTCTCTGTCAAAATAAATAAATAAATAAAATCTTTAAAAAAAAAGAAAAAAAACCTAAAACTAAAAACCTTTTTTTTTTTTTTAAAGAATCTCTTATTTTAACAAGAAAAAAAAAATAAAAAGGAAAGAAAGAAAGAAGGGGCAGAGGAAGTCTGTTGATTTCCCCTGGTTCATGAAGAATGTTGCTGATTCCCACTGCACGCCTTTCAACAGAGACTACCCATGGAGGGCACATGTGCTCTGGAGTCATGTGAGGTTCCTTGTTCAGATAATCAATCCAGTTTTCCATGCATAAATAGGAAGACCCAAGTAGAAAGTCTCAGTGCTTCAGATTTATTTTAAATTTGTTGAATCTTGCTGTTTCTTGTAGAAAATGAATGACAAAGAGGAGGGCTTCCATCTTTGCTATCATTCAGAAGATAATATTATTCAAAAACTATGGAGCTTCGCAATAATTACTGATTCTTAGGTCAGTGTATGAATGTTTTCATAGTCATTGATTTAGTCAATCAATGTGTCTGTCAGTCAGCAATTCACTTGATAAATATTTTCTAGAAATTAGCCATGCATTGGGCTAGATATTAGAGATGAGCCTTATATAACTCCTCTTTTGCCTACACATCTCCTAGATATTAAGTCTATCAAACACTAACAAGAAATATCCCAAGCTGAATTAGGAAAAGTGACCTCACTGCGGTCTATATCCACTCTGGGACTATTATAAAAATCAAGGTATAAACAAATAATAAAATCAATTGCTTTTATGTTTGATCTATGAAAACTTTACATCCTTTAGAAAATCAGATTAAAAAAAAAAGAAAATCAGATTTTATTTTCATTTTATACTTCCAGTTTTTCTTTTTCTTTTTTTAAAAGATTTTATTTATGTGACAGAGAGAGAGCACAAGTAGGCGGGGTGGGTTGTGGGGGGAGCAGGCTCCCTGCTGAGAAGAGAGCCCGATGCGGGGTTTGATCTCAGGATCCTGAAATCATGACCCGAGCTGAAGGTAGAGAGGCCTTAACCCACTGAGCCACCCATGTGTCCTATTTCCTGTTTTTAATTGGTACTTGAGTTTTTTTTTTTTTTTTTAAGAATGGTACTAGTCATACATATAAATAATCATGATCTTTATACATGTTAATAGACACATAATATAGGCACAGAGGTTTGTAGATGACTCAGATTCAAATATTTTCACATGCATTTTTAAAGAATTTAGTTTGCATGGGAGGAAATAAAGTGAGGGCATTTATACCTAAACATGAGATTTTAGTTTCCCATGGGTTGGTAGCTTTGAAAAGGGACCTCTCAGCATTCTGTGCTATGGTATTTTTACCTGAAGCAGGGTTCATACTATGTAGCTGCTTTAAACTATTCTTATTTAACATAGGAATCAAGGTTCTGGTGTCCACTGAGTTTTCTAAGCTCTTTGTTGTTGTTGTTGTTGTTTGTTTGTTTATTTATGTGACAGAGAGAGATCACAAGTAGGCAGAGAGGTAGGCAGAGAGAGAGAGAGGAGGAAGCAGGCTCCCTGCCAAGCAGGGACTCTATCCCAGGACCATGAGATCATGACCTGAGCTAAAGGCAGAGGCCTAACCCGCTGAGCCACCCAGGTGCTCCTGTTTTTTTATTTATTTATTTTTTTAAATCAGAAAATAAACAGAGCAAATTATTGCTGTTACCTGAAGTGAAAACGTTAAGGAAGTGAGAGGTGATTTGATAGAAATAATATATTCACATCATCATCATCAGTTCAATGACACAGTACAAGAAGTCTTCATGTTGTTTAGCTGTTGGATATGACTAAAGTTGTTGATAAGCTTCATGCACATTTCAAACCATGTAATTATATTTTCTCCTGTACTTCTCTAAGGCAGGTAAAAATAGTTAACTGTTCAAATAACTCATTGGGTCAGCATTTAACAACTGAGGAACGGGACATTTCCCAAGGATTTACGAGCAGATTGGAAAAATTAGTCATGTCAGGGACTGTTCGGTGGTATCACTTTTTAGTTTGTTTGTTTTTTCCAGAAAGTAATAGCCATAATGATGATTTTTCTGTCATAAATTAAAAATAGGAGAGAATTGATAGCCGTTCAAAGCCAGAATAATTTATGGGCTATTTAGCCTCTGTAGAGTTCAGAAGACTAGTAGTTTCAATTTAGACAATTCATGAATGTAAAAGAGGTAACAGGTCAGAACAGGGAAATCCTCAAACTTTCCAAACTAAATCTTGCTTCTTCCCATTGAGATTCTTAGTGTATTTTAAGATTTATTTGATGCCAATTTCATCACTCAAAAACAAAAAATAACACTGCCATGAATATACATCTATTTGTCTTCAAGGAAAGCTTGAGACCTCTGTGGTAAGCCAAAAAGTAAACTTCGTGAAAGAAAATTGTAAGTGAGTGACAAAATGCCATGTTTTGTAAGGGGGACCGATTCTACACTCACACACTCTGCTCTCATTATGTATTCTGCTAATAGCACAAGGACTGGAAAACAACCCTTCTGCAAGAGCCGGGTGCAACATTAAGATTTAGTTAAACCTTGTTTTACTTGGGCAAGCTAACCATGCAGCGATGTCACGGGAGAACAGCCACTAGTGTTGTGTTGACGAGCAGCAAAACGACGTGGAGCTGAAACGCCAGGGCACATGGATAATGTAAACAAGATGAGGGAACCACTGAAGCCAGGCAGTGAACCGAAACCACATCACGTGAGCCCTGCTCCAGAGAGAGGAGGGTGTGGAGTCTAGTCTGCAGGAAGACTGCAAACAGACTTGGGTCATTCTGGCAAAGTGCAATTACAAGGTTTCATGGTCCTCAAGGCAGAGCAAAGGACCATAGGTGGTAATGTTTCTTTCTTGGTATAGTGTTATTCTCCAGATGCAACAAGCTATACCATTTTGGTATTAATTTAATGAGAATGAGGCAGCTGCATTATGACCATACATGAATTGCAGTTGCTAATGCAGTAAAGTTCAAGATCAGATGACTAGCATTGGCCCAAGTGCCGTAGCATATAAATTAACCCTGGAGGGGCACTATTCTGATGAAGGTTTCTCAACATTTTGGCCTTTAAACACTGAATTCTGTACATTCTAAGAGTGTATTCATTTCCTTGGACAGGCATAATACAGCACAGGTTTCCTCCACCATCTGAAAGTAGAGCTTCCAGTGAAACCTTTTGTAAATAGAAATGGCATAAAATGAAGAAGTGATTGCTATTAATGTATATGGATTTTTTTTTTTAAGATTCTCACATTAAAAAAAAAATAACCTCTCTTAGGCTTTTCTGCTATCTTAGGACATAATGTTGCTAAGAGATGAACTAAATAAACATTCGGGTGCATGTGTCCCTTTGGATCACTACATTTGTATCTTTAGGGTAAATACCCAATAGTGCAATTGCTGGGTCATAGGGCAGTAAATAAATTGAGACAAAGCACAAATGCTCACAGATGCAGTTCAAAGATATGGTGGCCTGATGCTGAGGTACTGTGTCTTGTTCCCTGGGAAGGAGCTCATTAGGGCCACTGTGCTGCTTGGGGTGTTTGCTGCCTCTCTCATGGTCTGCTTCAAAACAAGTGGTGAACACTATTGCTTTTTGCCTTTTTTCATGAAAGCAGATGTCCTCTTCAGATTTCTTTTGGTTAGTAAAAACCAGGTGCTAACCTAGGTCTTTCATAAAAGCAAGATGGCATAATATAAACTTTCAAAAGGCAGAGAATACCTATACAACAAATTGGGAGGGCTTAAAACATCAGAAATTTATTCTCTCACAAGCCTGGAGGTCAGAAGTTCAAAATCAAGATGTGGGTAATAACATCAGCAAAATGGACAAATAAATGTCCCTTGCAAATGACCCCCCCTCCCCAATCAGGAGCACATTTGGTATCTGTGTGCAAAAATGCTTTTGTGGGAGCTTGAGATCCAGGTAGGAGACTATGAAACTCTGGTGAAGTCCAAGACTGAGGAGAGCTGGTCAGGCTTGAAACCAGGAGGCTGAGTTACTGACCATAGCTGTGGCCACAGAAACACAAATCATTCTGGATTGCTGATACCTCAAATATAGACACACGTGGCTTTGGGTTTGTTACCAGGACCATATACCAAGAGACCTGAGGAGGGTCATGTCCACCTATGCATCATATACAGATCTGGGTCCTGGCTGTGGGCCCTGAAGTGGCCCCCAACTAGTCATAGCCCCTCTTGGCCAGAGTCTGGGAGATCTCTGCAGGTAAGCCCACCAAATTCAGTCAGAGTATAGATTTTGAGACATTCCTGTCATGTTCTCTATCCCATCTCAGCCACAGACTTTGAACATTCTCACTGGCCTAGGGACCTGCAGGAGATATTCCTGTCTGCATTCCCAGAGGTTCTGAAATGGACTTTTATTAGGCATTAGGCCCCTTCCAGCTACAATCCTGCAAATTGGACAGCTGGCACAGGGACCAGACAAAAGAACCTTCCATTTGCGCCCCTAGAAATCTAGCAAACTAAATTCAACAGCGCATCAGAAAGATCATACACCATGATCAATTCAGATTTATCCCTGGGATGCAGAGATGGTTCAACATATATAAATCAATACATATGTTATAGCACATTAATAAAATGAAAGATGAAATCACATTATCCTCCCAAGAAAAACTGTTGGACAATATTTGATACCCTTTCATGATAAACATTCTCAACAATTGGGTATACAAGAAACAGGCCTCAACATAATAAAGAGCATTTATGAGAAACCTACATTAGCATCATACTCAACAGTGAAAAGCTAGATCTTTTCCTCTAAAATCAGGAACAAGACAAGGGTGCTCAGTCTTACCACTCCTATTCAACATTGTACTAGAATTCTTAGTCACAGCAATTAGGTAAATAAAAAAAAAAGTTACCCATATTGGAAAGAAAGGAGTAAAATTGTCTCTTCGCAGATGACATAATTTAGACATAAAAAAATCTTAGAGAGTCCATCTAAAAGCTGTTAGAATTAATAAACGGATTCAGTAAAGTTTTAGGATACAGAATCAACATAGAAAAATCAGTTACATTTCTATATACTAACAGTGAAGTATCTAAAAAAATTAAGAAAATAGTCCTAGTTATAATAGTATCACAAATAATAAGATACTTGAGAATAAATTTAACCAAGGAGTTGAAAGATTTGTACACTGAAAACTATGAGACATTGGTGAAAACAACTGCAGAAGATACAAAGAAATGAAAAGATATCATATACTTGATGATCAGCAGAATTAATATTGTTAAAATGTTTCTACTAGATATATGCAAATATATTAGACATATATTAGATGCAAAGCCATCCATAGATTCAGTGGAACCCTTATCAAAAATTTAACGGCAAAAAAAAATTAATGAGGGTTTTGAAGGGGCAGACGGTGTGAGGTTGGGGGAACCAGGTGGTGGGTATTGGAGAGGGCACGGATTGCATGGAGCACTGGGTGTGGTGCAAAAACAATGAATACTGTTATGCTGAAAATAAATAAAAAAATTAAAAAAAACATAAAAAAATTTAATGGCATTTTCTGCAAAAATTTTATTTTATTTTATTTTATTTTATTTTAAAGATTTATTTATTTGTTTGAGAGAGAGAGAGAAAGGGCATAAGCAGGGAGTGGCAAAAGGAGAGAATATTCAAGCAGACTCCCCGCTGAGTGCAGAGTCCAATGTGGGACTCAATCTCACAACCCGTGAGATCATGACCTGAGCTGAAACCAAGGGTAGGTAGGATGCTTAACCAACTGAGCCACGCAGGTGCCCCATTTTCACAAAAATTTTAAAAAATCTTAAAATTAGTATGGAACTACAAAAGACCCCAAATAGCCAAAGCAATCTTGAGAAAGAACAACAAAGCTGCAGGCATCCCACTTCCTAATTTCAAACTGTACTTCAAAACTGTACTAATTAAAACAATACTGTACTGGCATAAAATGGATACATAGATCAATGAAAGAGAATAGAGAACCCAGAATAATAAACCTGTACATATACTGTCAACTACTGCCTGGCAAGGGAGCCATGAATGTTCAGTAGGAAAAGGGTAGACTTCTCAACAAATAGTGCTGGGAAAAATGGATATTCACATGCAAAAGAGTAAAACTGGACCCTATCTTACAACAATCACAAACGTTAACTTGAAATGGTTTAAAGATTTAAGTCTAATAACTGGAACCATAAAATTCCAGAAGGGAACAGAGGGGGAAAATTTCCTTGATGTTGGTCTTGGCAATAAATTTTTGGACATGACACCAAAAGCAAAAGCAACAAAAGCAAAAGCAGACAAGAAGGATTAAGCTAAGAAGTTTCTGTGTGGCAAAAAAAAAAAAAAAAAAAAAAAAGTCAACAGGATGAAGCTGAAACCTATTAAATGGGAGAAAATGTTTGCGAACCATTTCCATTTATCAGGTTAGGGGTTAATATCTAAAGTACATAAAGTACTCATACCACTCAAGAGGAAAAAAACAAATGATCCAGTTAAAAATTGGCAAAGAGAAAAATGAATAGACGTTTTTCCAAAGAAGGCATAAAAATAGCCAACAGATACATGAAAAGACACTTAACATCACTAATCAGCAGGAGAATGCAAATCAAAATAAAATCAGAATGATAAGACAGCATCTTACACCTGTTAGAATGGTGGTTACTAAGAAGGCAAGAAACAATGATTGCTCTGGGTGATGAAGAATAGGGAGAACCCTTGTGTCCTGTTGTAGGAATAGGTTATGGCACAGCCACTATGGTAAACAGTATGGAGTTTCCTCAAAAATAAAAATAACATTACCTTACCATTTATCAACCACACTTCTGAATTACATATATGAAGGAAATTAAATCAGGCTCTCAAAAGAGATCGGTATCGCAATGTTCATTATATATTTTGTAGCCTGATTCACAATAGGAGAGACATTGCAACAAACTAGGTGTCCATTCATGGATGAATTGGATTAAAAAAAAAAATGTGAGATACACACACGCATAGACACAATGGAATAGCACTGAGAAAGAAAACAAAAACAAAAACAAACCTGCCTTTGAACAACATGGTTGGGCCTTGACAGCATTAGGCTAGGCTAAATGAAATAAGTCGGACAGAGAATGACAAATACTGTATGATCTGATTTCTATGGGAAATCTTAAAAAAAAAAATCAAAACTCATAGAAGCAGAGTAGCATGGAAGTTCACAGGGGCTCAGTGGTGGGGGGTTGAGGAAAATGGGGAGATACCGGCCAAAGAGGGCAGACTTCCAGTTATAAATAAGTTCTGAGGATCTAATGTAGAGCATGGTGACTACAGTTAACAGGCTGTATTATATACCTGAAAGTTGCTAAGACAGTCCATGTTAACTGTTCTTACCACATCAAAAGATTATAATTATGTGAGGTGATGAATATGTTAATTAGCCTTATTTTGGCAATCATTTTGCCATATATTTATGTGGATCAGATCATCATATGATATGCCTTAAACTTACACAATATGTCAATTATATCTCAAAAAAGCTGGAAAATTAAAATTAAATTTCAGATAAACAATGAATAATTGTTAAGTATGACTCAAATATATGCACTCTTTGTTTAAATTTCAAATTTTAACAACAAAAAAATGATGTGGGCAGGCCCTGCTCTCTCTGAAGCTCTATGGGAGAATCTTTGCCTCTTCTAGGTTTTGGGGATTCTAGGCTGTTCCTTGGTTTGTGGCAGCATCACAACCATTTCTGCCTCCATCTTCACAAGGCCTTCTTCCCTATGTTGTTTGTCTTTTTATCCTACAATGTCCCCTCTTCATAAAGACACCAGTCATTGGATTTAGGGCCTCTCCTGATTCGGTATGACTTCATCTTAACTTAATTTTATTTGCAGAAATCCTAATTCCAAATAAGGTCACATTCACAGCTCCTAGGGGTTAAGACTTCAATATATGTTTTTTGGGAAACACAATTCAACCCACAACATGAAGTTCTATATCATTCTTCATCAATGCTTTTAGGGTATCTGATCTCTCCTTCTTTCTTTTCCTTTCTCTTCCTTCCTCTCTCCTTCTTTCTTTCTCCTTCCTTCCTTCCTTTTCCCTTTCTTTTTATTTTTTTTAAGTATATGTGCTGCCAAAGCGAGCACGGATTTTTATTTTTAATCTCCTTCCTTTCCTGGGTCTCCATCTCCAATGTTTTGTGGTTACTTGTAAGAATCCAGCCATTATACGCATAGTAATGAACAAAAGCATTAAGCAGAATACTGATGTCAGAAGATAAATCTATCATTTATCAATATATATACATATATTATATAAAATAGACACACACACACACACACACACGGATAAATTTAAGCAAGCCAGCCACCCAGCCAATCATCAGAGTGAGGTACGATAAAAGATCAACATAATGGGGGGGGTATCTATGTCAAATTTTTCCTTTATTTCATTTTCTCTCTCTTTCCCCTTCTCTCTTCCCTATTCCTTCCTCCCCAACCCCTCCTGTTTTTGTTTTGTTTTGTTTTTCATTTAAGTATGTTCTCTGCTGCAGATAACCAGCTATAACTCAGGAGAATGTAATCTGAAAGCATTGTCTAAAACTTTTACTCTGGGCTCACTCTTCACTATTATGGCCCCTTTCCTAAATGGGAATTATGACAACCCTTTGGAGTTACTAGCAACAGTATTTTTCCTCTCTCCTCAATTTTGAAAGAATTAGATCCCTTTCAGACTCAAAATTTTCAAAAGGTTCAATATTAGTGATATATAATTTGATGATCCAAAAGTTCTTCCACATTCTATAACCCTGGCAAAATTGTGAGGGAAAAAAAATTAGCAACAAGACCAGCAGCAGCAAGAACAACAGGATAACAGTTATTTGGCTACAGGAAACTGTTGAAATCATTTACTCAGTTATTAATACTCTTTGTAAATTATTAGTTAACTGGTATCTGGTTGATCCACAAAATGCGGTGTTTTCATAACTTAAAATAATGAGGCAATCATAGATTTTTCACTCATAAATAATATTATATATACTTAAAAATATACAAACAAAAAAGTCTAGGCCTTTCTAAACTGAAAAGTTTTATACATTTCCGTGTCTCATAATTGTTCATGTTTCTCGTGTTACATTCTTTTAGGGTAGAAACCATTACGATGAACACAGAAGTCACGTCATGACCTGTGTCTGTGCTAGTAGAAGGTTCATTATATAGGTATTTATATTATATCAAGAATGAGGTGGGTTTTTGTAGATGACATTTAAAGGCATATCACAAAAATAGATTTCTGAATTAGAAATTAGGCTTAACATTTCTCTTTCGGTCTATAAACCCTACACATAAGTCCTCTGTTATTGGGATGTAAGACAGAAGGTGAATTTTCTTATTAAAGGGCTTCTCAAGCATCATTCCCAATGAAATAGCCAAAACAACAGAAAACAGAGAATATGATTTAATAAAAATGGAATGAATTCCAATTGTGTTAGGTTTGCTATAGTGTGAAAAATTTATTATGTGACCAGGATAGAGAAGAAGAAAATCTTAGAATTGTAGTTATCAGTTGTTGGATATGCCTAGTAGAGATGTCCACCCACATTAAGAATCTCGTTTTCTCTCTCCTTCTCTGATGCTATCTTGCCTCTGATAATATACCTACAGCAAGAAAGAACTCATTTTTATGAGTGTTTACCTAAAATAGAAGGAACTTGCTAAATTTTTGAAATTCCTTATTTATGTACTTATTCATTCCCTACATATGTAGAACGGCACTGTGTGAAGTAGTTAAGAACATGAGTTCTGGATCTAGACAAACTGCATTCAAGTCTCTACTATGACTTCTACTAGCTCTAAGACCTCAGGAAATTTCCCCATTATCTCTGCACCTCATTAACTTTACCTGTTAAATGTGACAGTAATAGCATCTACCATATAGGGTCATTTTGTAAAGTGCTCTATGTCAAGCATTTTGAACAGTGCCTGACACATATTAAAAGTCATGTGAGCATTAGTTTTTATACTGACTTATTTTTGTTGAGCATCTGCTATGTTCAACATATGTTAGGCACTGTCCTTGGCACGTGGATATAATATGAATAAAAACAAAATTGCTGTCCTAGGAAACTTATCTTCTAATTTGAGTGATTATGATTGAATCTAGGTAGCTATTCACAAAACCTCTCTACTCTTCTTTCTTGCCAGACAGTTGAATTACAGATCCCAACCTTCCCTATAGTGATGCATGTCCACAAGACTGAGTTTCAGCCAAAGGACTCTGAAAGGATGTATGTGTACTATTTGCAGGTAGAGTTCCTAGATATTTCCCACCTGCCATCTCTTCTCTTCCATTGCCTGCTGGCTGTATGTCAGGATGAATGTGAAAGCAACAGGTGAAAGATGTCAGTACTGGTTTCTGAATGCCTGTGTAGGTTAGACCCTCAGTCCCACCTCCTGCTGCCATTGATATGGTGCAAGTAGGAAAACTATTTACTACTGTACTATGCTGCTAAAATAACAAGGCTTATCTCCTATAGCATTTAACATTACTTCCATTAATGTAAAGGGGAAAAGGAAATAGAGATAAAACGATCATATTGGCTAAGGCTAAGTACTTGGCAGAAAAGCCAAGCAGGGAAAGGGAGTAGAGAGTGAAGGAGAATGGTCAGAGAAGTCGCACTTAGGAGCAGGCACCTGAAGCAAGACTTGAGTGAACTAAGTAGAGAGACACATACATTGCTGTTGGAAAAGCACTGCGGGCAAACAGAATCACAAGAACAAAGACTCTGGAAGTGAGAGAGTATGCTTGGAATCCTTGAAACTTCGTGAGGAAGCAGGCCAAGATAGAGTTAAGTACAAAGAGAATTCAGACACAACCATGGGAAAGACTGTTACAATTTCACAGACCATGGTAAAGATTGTGGATTTTATCAGAAGATTTTCAGTAAGGAGATGACACAACATAATTTATGTTAAAATATAATCACCCTGGCTTCTGTTTAGAAGTCGGGTAAGGGGAAGAATGAAAGCTAAGATGTCAGTTATGATGCTATTATGGTAGATTTGAAAACAACAACATGGTGGTCCAAGTCTTCTCATGTTAATGTTTTTGATCCCTAGATCTTTTGTCTGTTCATCGTATTAAAAAAACCTATGTATCATTCACCATCCTGTTTACTCTTTCCTGAGCAGCACTTCAATTGGATGCCATCTTTCTTACATTCACCCAGAATTAAACATTAATCTTCACGTACGTCCCACTGGTCATGGTTTCCTAAGGCTGGGCATTGCACTCTTGCGTCACTCATTAAACTGTGGAAATCTCATTTTATATTTTCTACCCTTCAACCTTTTTACTTCCATTCTACATTTCTGCATTTGACGGTTTTGAACATTCTTTTTAAACAGAGCTCATGTTAACTGTTGACTACATACACACACACACACACACACATATTTAAGATTTTGTTTATTAATTTGGGAGGGAGAGAGAGAGAGTGAGATAAAGGCGCAGGAAAGGACAAGCAGACTCCTCAGACTCGTCACCAAACTTAGAGTTCGATGCAGGGCTTGATCTCATGACCCTGAGATCACGTCTTGAGCCAAAATCAAGAGTCAGACACTTAACTGACTGAGCTACCCGGCACCCCATTGACTATATTTTCCGTATGAACTTGTGACTATTTGGAAACTTTGTTCGGCCTCTTTCTATCATAATAATTTAGTTAAGAATTTCACGAGAGACTATGGACTCTGAAAAACAATCTGCAGGGTTTGAAGTGGTGGGCGGTGGGAGGTTGGGGTACCAGGTGGTGGGTATTATAGAGGGCATGGATTGCATGGAGCACTAGGTGTGGTGAAAAAATAATGAATACTGTTTTTCTGAAAATAAATAAATTGAAAAAATTAAAAAAAAAGAATTTCAAAGAATATGTTCTAAAACAGTAAAGGAATTTGATGTGAAAAAATGATTTAATATTCAAATGTTTGGAATCACTTAACTAAATAAAGTTAATCAGGTCCCAGTTGTATAGGGAACTTCAGAAAATTTAACATGATTTTAGGCATTGTGACTCTCTATGAAGTGAGATAGTATTTGGAGTATTTATCAAACTTAATTGTCTATACAAATCCCTCTTCTCCTTTTCAGACTTTTATAGGACATTTTATGGAACTAAAATTCTGCTTGGATATATGCTACTGGTTTCTGGAAGACAGTAATTTTAAATAAATTGTAATCTGAAATATAAAAAACAGCAACCTATATTATCAAAATCTAACTGAAATGTATATAAGAACTATCTCTCACTCAGCTTGTACACCCACACTAATCTCATTCCTCAAAAAATTTCTCCTGATAACAATCTCATGATAAACCCATTTGGGAAATGATTTTTAAAATGAAAACAACTCCAGGGAAATCGTTAATACTTCCTGAACTTTCTCTAGAGGTCTGTATGGAGTATACATGAACTTTATATATTCAGTATTACCTTCACTAAAAATAAAATTTGGGGGCACCTGGGTGGCTCAGTGGGTTAAGCCTCTGCCTTCAGCTTAGGTCATGATCTCAGGGTCCTGGGATCCAGCCCCACATTGGGCTCTTTGCTCAGTGGGGAGCTTGCTCCCCCACCCCCTGCTTGCCTCTCTGCCTACTTATGATCTCTCTGTCAAGTAAATAAATAAAATCTTAAAAAAAAAATTGGGGGGAGTCTAATAAAAAAAAGTTTGGGACTATTTCTGGCCACTAGCTTATAAAGAGAGAGAGGTTCTTGATGTTACAGGTTTGCAGTACAGCAGAGCTGTGATTCACGCCGTTATTGAGAAGCCTCCAGAAAGCCAGAGATGAATGTTAGCGTTCACCCTTTTCCTATTCCTGTTTCAAGATGAGTAACCAGTTACAAAGGACCGGAGGGTGTTTTTGCACCTTTTCTTCCTCTTTATTAAGGCAGACTTCACAGCCCAACGTGACAGGTAGTGTTTCTGCACATTGGAGTCCTCCTGGAAACGTATTATCTAACTCTATAGGAGCTGGATTCTTTAGATTGCTTCAGGATTGATAGACACCACTTTGCCATCAGCAGTTTCTTTGTGCTCAGAAAAGAAGGTATGCTATATCCACTGGGACAGTTGAGTGTTTGTCCCAAACTATGGAATGCCTTATCTTTAACAATATAATGAGAATATCATGGGATTTAGAGTCAAAGACAGTCCCAACTGTACATCTAGTAGGTAGAATAGAACTCAATGAATGGGGGCCTGTTTTCTTTATCTTTCATCTTTTAAGTGGGGCGGAGGGGGGGGGAACTTAAGTTAGTGGAGTTCTAATGTGAAGTAACGTGATATAAAATTTGGAATATTCTAGAATATAAATTCAATCGGTCAGGTAGTTAGACCATATCGCTTTCTGTGTTACCCCAAAGACCAAGAGAGGTATCTTGCATAAAATAAGCAACATGAATTGTTGGTTGCTTGAACATACTAACTTACTGAAGCCCTTTTTTTTTTTTTTTAAATAAGTCAGTGGTTCTATGACAAAAGATCCCCAGTAATAAAATAAACAAGGTCACCAGTAATATGATATGGGTTTTGACAATAACTTCTTATTTATCATATAATACTACTTTTAATATTGGAAGTGTTTTAGGTGATTAGACAGTTAAATAGAAATTATCAATTGTAATCCTATTAATTTCTTCTCCTTTTTAATGAGTTTTCTGTAAAGAGCAATGGTGAGGCGTAACTCCAGGTTTTGGGACAATTATAAAATTTAAAGGTGATTTTAATACTTTGAGTAAAAAGGAAATTGACACTTACTTGGAAATTTGGCATATGTGGTTCCAAGAGAGTAAAAAATCCAAAGATTCTTGGATATATTTCACTCTTCCTTATAATGTTTTAAAAATAAATAACTGAGAAACTATTTCATTAAAATTGCTTATATTCTCTATTGTTCTAGTATATTCTAATTTTTCTAAGTAATTTTCCTCTTTATCTCCCTGCTCGTTCTGCCCAGGCACATGCTTATTTCTATTCTATATACTATTTTCTAACGTACACAACTAATAGGTAAAATAAACTATGCATATGGAATTCTGATTTCTCTTTTGTTTCCATGGGCAGAAACATGAGAAATTCACCACAGAGTCAGTATAGAGTTCAAATGTTAATATCGTTTGCATTCCATTACTCTAGGAAACAGGAAAACATAGGAAAATGGCAGTGTTAGATTAGGATATAATCATACACCCACTTTTACCTACGTAGTTTGTTGAAAATGCTATCCTCTGAAGACAGAGTGATTGAGGAATGTATGTGGCAGTAGATGGGGTAAGATGGGGTGGGAAATATATAGAGAGAATTGGAAAGCTAAATATTTTGATTACTTAACTTCAATATAATGTATACATGAATATAAAATATAATAAACACAAAGAAGTAGTCCTAAGAACTTTTATTGAGTCTGTACTGTGTGCAGGCACCCCCACAAGTACACTGCAACCTTCTTTTATTTAATTCTCCCAATTCCACCATATAGCAAGTTTACCTATATTTTACAAAAAAAGGAAAGTGTAGATCAGAAAAAGTTAACCAACTGTGTAGTATCATGACATGCATTTGTACAGTATCGGTGGGGTTAAATTCCAGGTCTGTTTATTCTGGTTCCCCTTCACTAAGGGCAAATAAAATTGTCTTTCATAAATACAGAAGAGCAAAGGGAGGGAAAAAATTAAATTGCTAAAGTCCAAATTTAAATCCATACAGTGTACTATCTATGGTGGGAGAAGATTTGAAGGTTAAGGTTTTGCCAGTAGGGATCAACTCACAAGCCCATATATCCCTGTTCAGTATACAACATTTTGGTAGCAGAGACTGCCCAAAACAAACTAAGAAAAACTTGAACCTGCAGTGGCTCTTTTGCAAGTTGTCTGAGGTGTCACAGCATTAAAAAACTGTTGAAAGGAAACCCAACTGTTGAAAACCCTAAAACCAAGTGATGCCTGGTGTGTCTCACTTCTTTCCAAACTTAAAATAAGTTATCCAAAAACTTTTAAAATTTTACTAATTTTGTTGTTTTATCTTCTTTCAGAGTTCAAATGACAAAACCAAAGACAGCCATCACAGTTGATACATCACTTTTCATATCTTCACTTTCCTTTGCCCGAGTTAATGGCAAGGCTGGTGTTCAATTGTAAGAAGAAATATAAATTGATGTTCCTTGCACTTGAAAAATATAGGGATGACACTATATATTTGAATCATAATATGGAATTTTTCTTTTCTCCTGAGGGTTTCTTTTTAAGTTATAGCTCAGTGTTATGCTTTGGGCTTTGATAAAGATTACTGGTATTTTTTTTAAGCAAGACAATTAAATCATTCTAAAGAAAATATAACAAAGCCTGTCTGTATATAAACCATATGGTTAAAAATTCAAGAGTACTACTATGCAAAATTAAAACTCTTCAGCTTTATTTCTGACATATTAATGCATAAATTTGGAGCAAATTAAAGTCCTAAAAAGTCAATTTAAGCATTAAAAAAGTAAGGCCTCAGACTTCATAAACCAGTGGGAAAAATACCTGTAATTCAACAACAACAAGAAAATAGGTGAGAAGATGGAGAACCATTGGCGAGATATCTAAAGACAAAGGCTAAAAAAATTTATAAAAATTATCACTAGTTTAAAGGAGAAAATAATAACGAAATACTGATTTCATTGATCAATTTTGCAATACTCTTTTAAATGTGATCATTAAAGCATCAGTTAAAAGCACCTCTTTAGGGAGATTGATTTTATTTAATGTGGCTCCCTTTTCCCAGTTGTGTATTTTTTACCCTATTTATATACTACATATTTTTAATTTTACTAAATATTTGCCTTCTACATCCATTCGTCTATCTATCTATCTATCATCTATCCATCCATTCATCCATCCATAAATAAACTGGCTTACTAATGTTGGAAATGCATATTAATGGAACATGGATTATATATACTTTGACAGATTTACACAGGAATGAAGCCTTGTGTATAGGAGGTTATATAATGCAGTAATATTTGTGATATTAAAGATCCAGAGTTAGACTAAATTTATCAATAAGTGACTGGACAAATTACTTGGCATTCATATGATGAGAATGACATTAGTCATGAAAACCAATATGGTTATTTATAAGGAGTGATAATTAAAGATCTCTAAGTTCTATTTCTTAGTTTTTCTTAAGAAAGACACAAAAATTTGTTTATAATATCCCAGTTTGTTTAAAACTTTTATATATGTGTATAACATTTTACACATGCATATATTGCAATCAAATTTAATTACATTTAAAAAGAATGAGGTGGGGCACCAGGGTGGCTCAGTGGGTTAAAGCCTCTGCCTTCAGCTCAGGTCATGATCCCAGGGTCCTGGGATCGAGCCCTGCATCGGGCTCTCTGCTCAGTGGGGAGCCTGCTTCCTCCTCTCTCTGCCTGCCTCTCTGCCTACTTGTGATCTCTGTCTGTTAAATAAATAAAATTAAAAAATAAATAAATAAAAAAAATGAGGTTGGGAAAGAGGTAGAAAAGAGACTCACTTTTTTTATTTTAGCCTTTCCATGTTAATATGTATATGTGGTGATGATGTTGTTGATTACAATAAAATAACATCTGAAAAAAACTATAATGTAGACCTATATCTGTTATTTTGAAAGATACTACAATATATATTTTTAGGTTGAAAAAAAAGGAAGTTGTAGAAAAAAAAAAACGTGGTTAAGTAAATGGAATGGAAGAAATTGAGAGTAAAAAAGAACGCTCATGTATGGGCAGGTCCTAAGTGTATAAGTAGAGACACAGGCTAAAGTCTAAATGCTACTGGATGAATGTCCATTAAGAGTGGAGGCTTAAGTGGGTAGAAGAAGAATAAATAAAACAAGATGGGATTGGGAGGGAGACAAACCATAAGTGACTCTTAATCTCACAAAACAAACTGAGGGTTGCCGGGGGGAGGGGGTTTGGGAGAAGGGGGTGGGATTATGGACATTGGGGAGGGTATGTGATTTGGTGAGTGCTGTGAAGTGTGTAAACCTGGTGATTCACAGACCTGTACCCCTGGGGATAAAAATATATGTTTATAAAAAAAAAAATTAAAAAAAAAAAAGAAAAAAGAAAGAAAACTAGGATGCAAAATGGTTACATAAATTTTCTAAGGTCCAACAAACTATATAGTAGCAAAATGGGGAAATGAGAAAAAAATTCATATTGTAAGTGCAATTAGTATATAAACTTCAACAAAAGTTCAAAGGAAAGTCATCAAGCTAGTTTTCAAGATTACAGTAAAAATATAGACTTTAAAGTGATTTGAATTTTGGGTTGACTGTAATTAAGCATCCAATTGTTGATCTCAGCTCAGGTCTTTAAAAATTTTTTTTAAATAATAATAATAAAATTGTTTGAAGTTTACAAAGTCAAAAAAAAAAAAGAGTTAATTATAATGAATTTTGGAAAAGAAACTGTAAGTGGGGACCACAGGAAGATTTTAATTTTTTTTTTTATGTTGTGTGTGCTTGAATATTTAAATAGTGAGGAGGTATACATGTATTACTTTCATAATTTAAAAAAATAAAGGGAGGGAATTGAAGCCTTTATTATATATAAAAAACCAGTATCACCAGATCTTAAATGTGTCCACCTTTAGATACTTTGGAAATAAAAAGAATATCATTAACAAGGCAAAGTGAACCTGGAAGATAAATATTAAATGACATGTGGGACCAGAAATTGAAAGTGAATAATTTTATGGATCCAGCAAGAACTGTACAGTCTATTCAGGCCAGTTTCCTTCCCTAAATAAATGAGGCTCTTTTAACTCTTTGGACTTTGGCTTAGCTAGTCTTTTTATCTAGAACACCTGTACTACTGTACTGGTCACTCTGATGTCTCTTTCTCTCTAATAAGCCCAAACCCTTCAGGGAAGAATTACTTGTTCCATTTTCTGGAACTTATTCAAGTTATCTATATGGGATTTCACCTTATAATTTTTAAAAAAGATTTTATTTAATTACTTGACAGAGATCACAAGTAGGCAGATAGGCAGGCAGAGAGAGAGGGAAAGGGAAGCAAGGTCCCCCTCGAGCAGAGAGCCTGATGCAGGGCTTGATCCCAGGACTCTGGGACCATGACCTGAGCCAAAGGCAGAGGCTTTAAGTCACTGAGCCACCCAGGCACCCCTCACCTTATAATTCTATGAATACTTTGAAGTCAAAAACTTTCTGAGGGACATCTTGTCCTAAGTCTCCAGTTCATTGCAAAGTTGGGTACGTAAGTGCTCAGTAATTCTTTGTGGATATTGTCTCTGGTTCTTGACGTCAGAAAGACAGTGAAGACTTCCATAGAAGAGTAGCATCTATGGTCTCTGTGAAAAGCACTGCCTTGACATTTGTATATCACTTTTTAGTTTTTGACTCTTATATTGCATTATCATCTTCAAGGATGAGCTCAAGCCAGAAAAATCGGTATTGCCACTATTCACATTTTAGTGTTGAAGAGACAGACTTAGCATTTTCATCTTAGTGTTTCCACAGCTCGCAAGTGGCAATCTAGCTAAGCTTGATTCTGAGGACACTTAAATTTAACACCACAACCAATTATGTAATCTCAAGGAAGAAATGACAGTACTGGAGCCAGCATACTTCTGGGGGCTGTAGACCCAGCAACCTTCTGGGGAAGTGAGTAAAGGTGAGTAAGCAAGTAAGTAAAACATCTGTAGCAGGGGTGTGGGAGATTCTCAGAAACACCAAGTCCACCCCTGCTCCCAACAGCTTAGACAACAGCCAATACACAATTATACTGCCCCTTCACTGATTCCTATGCACACTAAAGAGAATTGATGATCTAAATTTGTAACACAACCAAGGTCGAGACCAGAGATTATTTGGGAATGGGGGAGAAGAGAGAAAGAAAAGAAGGAAATGCTTTTCTCAAGGTTAATCATAGCTAACATTTATTGAGCACTTACTCTGTAGCGTTTAATGCCCATAGGATCATTATATAGAGGTTAAGTGCATAGGCTGACAAATCAGACCACATGGGCTTTGAAGGACAGCTCTGGCACTCACCATGAGTCTTGTACCAGTTGCTTATTTCGTCAGTGCTTAGCCATAAAATGGGGTTGATATTAGCACTTGCCTCACAGGGTTGTTCAGTGATGTGGCCTCTGCTAATTTCTATGGTGTAAACATTCCTGTCAGTGTCTATTAGAAGTTACCAACAGACAGCTCACAAAATTCTTGAGTATGCAACAGTTTGGGTTTCATGACAGAACAAGCCAGCTCCACCACAATTCTGTTGTTATGATGATTTAAAGTTAGTATCAAGAACTGAGAGAAGTTCCTGGGATAGTATGCACATACTAAGCAATTTTTAAAAAAATAGATACTTGCATTAATTCATCTTTTCCTCACAACTTTTCTGAGATTGGTGCTATTATTATTTCAATCTCAGAATAACTGTGAGGAGTAGATGAATAGAGGAAAACATACTGCGGTCTTGCCTAGGTCCTTGGGGATCACAACCTATGGTACATATACAAGTTTGTGCACGCTTGCAGAGTGAAAGAATGGGAGAGAATCCTGGTAAAATAACACACAGTAGACTGCTACTATCAGTTCTAGAGGGCCCTTGGTACCAGGGATTTTTCTATTGCCTTGGAGGTAAATTACTTACCACAAAATAGAAAAAGCCTTTCTATTATGCATTTGAAAGAATGGGGCAGAAAATAATGACAACATCTACTCTCTGAGTGTTTACATGGGGTTAACGTTTTTGTTAATCATTTGGAATGAATTATTTTATTTATTTTTAATTAATTAATTTATTTATTTGACAGAGATCACAAGCAGACAGAGAGGCAGGCAGAGAGAGAGAGGAGAAAGCAGGCTCCCGGTGGAGCAGAGAGCCTGATACAGGGCTTGATCCCAGGACTCTGGGCTCATGACCCCAGCTGAAGGCAGAGGCTTAAACCCACTGAGCCACTCAGGCACCCCTGGAATGAATTATTTTAGATAATAATTACAGCAACTGTCTTAGGAAGGATTGTTTCCTACCATTCTGTGGCTGAGGTAACTGAAGCTCAGAGATGTTAAGTAATTTGATAAAGGTCACAAAGCTTCTACTAAACTTCAGCTTTGTTTTAATCAGTCTGTGTGGTACACAGCAAAACATATACTGTGGTCTCTTAAATTCATGAACAGTTGTCAAGAATTTTAGGATTACATGGGTGCCCTTTAGAAGCAAAAGTATCATTGAGAAATTTAAGGTTCACTCTAAAGCTTTTTAGAATTGAGAATATAAAAGACCAATGTCAGGCAAAGATAGGGGGCTGGAGGAAATTCATATATTCAAGGTGACAGCTACTTCATTAAAAATATAATTATATTTTATTGTCAAAGCCCCTTTACTTTATTTTGTGTATGCCTATAGCTCTGAGACTAGAGAGGAACAGGACCATGGATTCTGTGCCTTTCAGAGAAAGCCACATTAAGAAATATGCAAGGGTCAACTTCAGGCTACTCTACATTCTGCTTGCACTTTCATTGTATTGAAGAAAAAAAGAATTAATTGGTTCATTTAGCCCCTCACTTAATTCAGCCTTTCATTGTGCACTTCAGTTCTCATCCAAATGAACAGAGACAGTGCAAGAAACCGAACACATTTAATGGGGCTCTCAAAAATGTGCAGTTCTAGCTCTTGCTCTTGCTCCTTTAATAGACAGAAATCATTTATTTCCTTCTGTAAAACTCCATTACCCAGCAAAAAATGGAGTTTTTTAACAAATGTATATCTTACCCAAAATGGAAAATCCACCTCTCTCTCTCATGTGCACAAAGTCATAGAGTCTCATTCACAGTGTAGCTACATAGAAGCCTCCCTACAGAGTTCTACAAAGCCCACAAAGCATGTTATGGACCTCATGTCTTGTGCATGAAACAAAGAGTCATGAGAAATTAGAAGTAAAAGGGACCTTAGCTCAAATTAAGTCCAGTTTCCCCATTTTATAGATAAGGAAATTGAGGCTTGACAGGTGAGGTAATTCACCAAGGTTCCTGCAGGTGATCACTTGGCAACTTGAATTAAGCTATCCTCTCCCAACTCCTACTACAGCCTTCTCGCTCCTATATGGGACCATGTGCATAATAGTGACCATTGCAGTGGTCCCACACAATGATCTTCTTATTTGACTAGTAATTCCATCCTCCCCGCAAATGCATGCACACCTAAATAGAATGATGTGGCATCCTTTTTTTTCCACATAAAAAATTTCCCCTTACCGTTTAGAAAATACTCCATTCTCTTCTTTTTCATAGTTATTATCTTTTGAGACCTGGTCTTGGAAAAGCACCAAAGAAGCAATTTCATTTTTTTTTTTTTTTTTTTTTTTTAATCAAAAGCTCCCAACTATGGGCTCCTGGCCATAGAATTCCCATGGATTCTACTGCTCATGCTTCTTCCCACACAACCATAAATACTTTACTTGCCTCATGCTAATGATTTTCATCAGCTTAAAAAACCAGTTTAATTAATCTCCTTCTGTTTAACAAAACACAAGTCAATCTGATAAAATGTTTAGGAAAAAAAGTAAAGCTGATGTGCTTCCCCTCAGTGATGTGCCAGGTAGTTTTAAGGAAAGGCGTTGGCAAGTAATACAGAAGTAATTCATTACTGAAAAATAGTCTAGATATGTGTGCTCAACTTAAAAGCTCAGCACCGCTAAGTGGCATTGTACAAGCCAAACACCCCATCTTTCCCCAGCAAGCCTTTGCTCTAGTGAACAGATCCAGGTGGTAGAAGTGCATGTCACAACCTGGTTGCTTGGGAAATAAGCTGTCATTTCATTTTTAACTGCCCAGTAATATGAATTCAGCTTCCTCGGGAGAGAGAGCAATTTTTTCCTCAAAGCCATCCATTATTTGTAATGGGGACGCAGTGCTAATTTCACTGCTTGTCAATTAAGCGCATCCCTTAATTTAATTGGGATTCGTATATAACATATCACAGTGCTAATTCCAGTCCCTAGTTCATGCCGAGAGTAAGATTTACCCTCCAAGCATCCTTGCATCCAATCACTACATCTCCTTTTATCCTGTGGCCAAATTAATCCTCTTATGCATAGGTTTGATGAAAAGATCCTCCTTGCTTGGGAACCTCTTGGATTCCCACTTTCTACCAGATATAATCCAAATTCTCTCACGCAGCAATAAAGGCTGTAAACAAGATGAATCAGTCCACCTGACCAGCCTTCTGTCTTCTACTTCATTTTCATGAATGCTTTATGACATCTAAATCTTGTCTAGATGCAAATCAAATTCAGGATTTTAAAAATGTCTAACTAGTAGTCTTGCAAAAACCTTTCCCAATCTGATACAATAATGCCTATAGGATTGGGGGGTGGCGAAGAAAAGAAAAGAAAAAAGAAATTCGTACCTCACCCACACCTAATAGGATACATTTTGAGAACCTATGGAATGAGTGTTAAAAAAAAAATTAAGCTGGGGCGCCTGGGTGGCTCAGTGGTTTAAGCCGCTGCCTTCGGCTCAGGTCACGATCTCAGGGTCCTGGGATCGAGTCCCATATCGGGCTCTCTGCTCAGCAGGGAGCCTGCTTCCTCCTCTCTCTCTCTCTGCCTGCCTCTCTCTCCATCTACTTGTCATCTCTCTCTGTCAAATAAATAAATAAAATCTTTAAAAAAAAAAAATTAAGCTGGCTACTCTCTAGATTTAAACAAAAAAATAACAAAATATAATTCAATCCTAAACATTTTATGCATCCATAAAAATTAAGAGAATTCAGCAAATTAAAAAAATGAATAAAATGTATGAAACAATATGCTATTTACTGAATGCTTGTGCTCCACCTTCTGCCCCAGATCCCCAATATGACGGTACTTAGAAACAGGGCCTGTAGGAGGTTCTCAGACTTGGATGAGGTCATAGATATGGAGACCCCGTGATAAAACAGTGCCCTTATAAGAGAATAAAGAGTCCACATTTAAAATAAAAAGACACATTTAAAATAAAAGTCCTCATTTCTCTATTATGAGGATTTAACAAGAATTTGGCAGTCTTCAACACAGAAGAGGTTTCTCACTAGCACCTAACTGTGCTGCCACCCTGATCTCAGACTTCTGGCCTCCAGAACTGTGAGGAGTCAGTTTCTGTTGTTTGTAAGCCACCCCATCTATGGTACTTTATTATGGCAGCCTGAACTAAGATACACTAGTTTTCAGTGTGGGCCACAGACTGCGTAGGGCAGTGATCTCTGAAAGAAGGCAACAAATGAGATGTTTCCTAGACTTTCCTAATTGACCACATGGAGAGAGATTCCTGGGCACAGTACAGGGAGAAGGGATCTAAGAGCCTCCTATTCTACTTGAGTTGAGGAGGCAGTGTTTTAAGTTTGGGGAGGCAAAAAGGTTAGAATTTGAGAGGGAAAAGACAGAGAGGAGAGAGTAACCAGAGGACTCCAGAGAACAGCCAAGGTTTCCATGCAAGCCATTAGATGAGTACAGATCAGTATGATCATGAGCGTGAGGAAACTACCAAGTCTGGAGGAAGAATCAGCAGAAAGGAGCAGATGGACGAATCCTTGTTAAGTACACAAGAGGAAAAGTTCATGTTCATGTTCCCACCAGACAGAATGGAGAGTTCTTAATGCACTGAGCAGTAACCACAGAGGGTATTGCCTTGGTAGTAAGGCAAGTCATTGAGTTGTAGACTAATGGCTGCTCTGTAGCCAGTAAACAAACTTCAAAGAAAATTTCAAAAGAAATTAAACAACATCATGTAACTTAACTGCATACCAAAACAAAGCCCACAAATATTGTAAGAAACAGTAACAGGAAAAAAAAAATCCAGCAACCATTAACATAGAATTTACAATGTCTGGCATCTAATCTGAAATTATCAGGCACGGAAGGAAGTGGGAATATATGACTTATAATGAAAAGAAACATCAGTTAATAGAGACAGACTCTAAGTTGACTTCAATGAAAAAAATTAATAGACAAAGAGGTTAAACTGCTATGACAAATACACTGTATATGTTCAAAGTGGTAAACAAAAGGTATGGATATCTTAAAAGATAGACAAGATATAAATATGGGCTGAATTGAACTTCTATAGATGGGAAGTTTATTGTATTAGATGGAAAATATACTTGGTAGGATTAAAAGCTGATTAGACACTTCAGATGCAAATATAACTTAAAGACATAGAAATAGAAACTATCCAGAATGGAGCTATCCATATTTAAAATAAAAAGTAAAGTTAAATAAATTAAAACCAAGCTAAGAAAGCATCCATTAGCTATGAGGAAACTTAAGAAGTTGAAAATTTATGTAATGATGTCTCAGAATTGAGAAGCATGGACAGACCAAAAAAAAAAAAAAAAAAAAAAAGAAAAAATGGAGCAATAATCAATAATCACTAATATTTTTCCAAATTTTATGAGAACTATGAACCTAGTGGTTAAAGAAGATAATAAACCCAGAGAAATATGGAAAAAAAAAACCAATGATGAAGTCACATCATAATCATATTGCTTAAAACTAGTGATAAATCTTACAAGCAGTGAAAAAAATTACCCACAGAGGAAAAGATTAAATAGACAGAGACTTTTATTGGGAAAATTACAAATGGAAGAAAATGGAGCTGCATCTCTAAAGTACTGACAAAAACCAAACCAAAACACTTGATCTTAGCCAAAAGGCCGAGAAGCGATAAAACCAAACCAAAACAAAACGAAAAAGACAACCAACAACCTCTTAACTAAAAATCGTATATCCAGCAAAAATATCTTTCCATAATGAAGGTAAAACGATATCATTTTGAGAAATACAAAACCTGACAGTCTTCATCACTACCTGAAAGCACCTCAGAAATGTTAAAGGATGTACTTCAGGCAGAAGGAAAATGGTACCAGGTGCTAATGTGGGTCTACATACAGGAATGAAGCACACAGGACATGGTAAGTATGTGGGAAAATTTAAAATTTAATTGGCAATAAATAAGTAATATTTTATTGGCTGTTTAAAGCACTGAGAGATATATCTGTGCCATAATTTAATCATCTGTATATTTTCCTCATTTCATGTCTCTGAAGGAATGAATTTTATTATTATTATTTTTAAAAGATTTTTATTTATTCATGGACAGAGAGAGATCACAAGTAGGCAGAGAGGCAGGCAGAGAGAGAGAAGGGGGGAAGCAGGCTCCCTGCTGAGCAGAGAACCCAATGCGGGACTTGATCCCAGGACCCTGAGATCATGACCTGAGCTGAAGGCAGAGGCTTAACCCACTGAGCCACCCAGGCATCCCTGAGGGAATGGATATTAAAAGCTTGAACAGAGGGGTAACTGGGTGGGTCAGTCAGTTAAGCATCGACTCGGTTTCAGATCAGGTCATGATCTCAGGGTGGTGAGATCAAGTCACTCATTGGGCTCTGGTCTCAGCATGGAGTCGGCTTGAGATTCTCTCTCTCCTTCTGTCCCTCCTCCCTACTCACACATGTGCTCTTACACTCTCTAAATTAGATAAAGAAATGATCTAAAAAAAAAAAAAAAAACTTGAAGGGTGGCACTGAGTTCTTTTTCCAATTCTCCTTTCAACTATGTAACCTTAAGGAAGTTACTTTCTCATTCTGTGCCGACATTTCTCATGTATAAAAAAAAAAAGCACTGGCCTTTATTAAACTCTGTGGTTCTTTTACCCTATGATACATCCTTCCTAATGTTTCTTCTTGGCAAACTCCTGTCACATGAGTTCTAAGGAAGGACTGAAAGCAAGCTTGAAGAGCTTCAAAGAAGATTTTTTGAGCAAGCTGATTTGTAAATCAAAGAAATGAGGAGGGCTGAGCTTTTTTTTTTTTTACAATAGTATTTAACAGAAGCAAATGTCACAGGTGGTGACTCAAGCTGATGACTGTCAGATATTCATGATGCAGAACAAAAATGCCAATCTTGACATGGGGAGAACAATTAACTTCATTGTCATCATGATTTTTTCAAATATTTATTCTATTTAAAGTACCTGAGTGGGTTGTATGAGGTATAGACCTATCTCCATTTTACTTATTATATCTGGTTTTGCAACCCAATACATACTATCAATAATATTTTAAATTCATCTCAGTAGGAATACACCTTACATATATTCACACACACACTACAGAGTTCAGTTTAGTTCAGCAAATTGAGTATCAGTTGAGGAACTTAATACGGTATATCAGAATGATATGAAACCAGAATTTTAATCGTCAACACCACTAACTAGCTTCATTATGTAGAAAAAAATTGTTTTGCTAAACATATGTTTTGTTTACTATAAAATTAAGAGGTTAAATTATGTTATTCTTAAATTATGTTGTTTTTATGCTATTCTTAAGGTAATTTCCAGTTACAAAGTATCATATGTGTCTTTGGACTTACAACTGTACTGAAAACTGTGGAGAAAATAAACTAGTGTGCTTCTTACCCTTGAGGAAATTATGGTCTAATCGGGCAATAAACTGTATACACATTTAACTTAGAATTAATTACTGAAAGTTGATTATGTGCAAGAGATCAGGCTTGGTGTTACTTGAATTTTAACAGGTATAAACTTCCAGGGAGATATTGTCAGCTAGGATTTCAGGAAGAAATTTGCAAAGAAGTGGAGATACAGGATACAATTTGAAGTGTGGATGGTATTAAAATGAGGATACTGTGGGAATGCAAGTTGGTGCAGCCTCTTTGGAGAACAGTGTGGAGATTCCTCAAGAAATTAAAAATAGAACTTCCCTATCACCCTGCAATTGCACTCCTGGGTATTTATCCCAAATATACAGATGTTGTGAAAAGAAGGGCCATCTGTACCCCAATGTTTATAGCAGCAATGGCCACAGTTGCCAAACTTTGGAAAGAACCAAGATGCCTTTCAACGGATGAATGGATAAGGAAGATGTGGTCTATATACACTATGGAATATTATGCCTCCATCAGAAAGGATGAATACCTAACTTTTGTAGCAACATGGACGGGACTGGAAGAGATTATGCTGAGCGAAATAAGTCAAGCAGAGAGGGTCAATTATCATATGATTTCAGTTATTTGTGGAGCATAACAAATACCATGGAGGACAAGGGGTGTTAGAGAGGAGAGGGGAGTTGGGGTGAATTGGAAGGGGAGGTGAATCATGAGAGACTATGGACTCTGAAAAACAATCTGAGGGGTTTGAAGTGGCGGGGGGTGGGAGGTTGAGGTACCAGGTGGTGGGTATTATAGAGGGCACGGATTGCATGGAGCACTGGGTGTGGTGAAAAAATGACGAATACTCTTTTTCTGAAAATAAATAAACCAATTTAATAAAAAAAAATGAGGATACTGTGAGAACATGTCTCAGCTAGGTGGTAAGATTTTAGATAAAAACTTTAAAAGAATATTGTTTACTCCTATTATGCATATAGATAAGGTTTACAATAGGTAAGGCTTATTTAAATCATGTGTGTAGGTGCAGTTTAAATACCTCCATGTACATTTCTTCACTGAGCCATTTTAATGAGGAGGAGAAAGAGAAGACAGGTGTGATGGGATGATGTGGTAGAAATAACCGCCAGATATTCTTTTTCAAGTCCAAACACTGAAACCACCTAGGTCTCCAATTTCATCAACTGTTTTTACATTTCTCAGTGCTATTAGCTCTAAAACATGGTGGTGGTGGTAGAGTATGTAAACTAGATGAGATTTGATGTTAGTGTTAGCTCTATTGTTATATACTGAGAATTTGAAATGAATTGGTGTCCACCGTGATCACTGCATCATGTCTGTTTTTGAGAAACAGAGGTACAGCAGTTCCTTCCATAAGGAGATTCTAATCTGGTTTAGAAACCAAGGCACAGATATGAAGTTGAGAATACAAATATTTCTTCAATACCAGCATTGTTACTACATATTTTATCTCTATTTCTGTGGCAACCATATTGGCTTTGTTTTTCATGGTATTTCCTATGCTTAGCCCAGGGTCAGGTACACTGTAGACATTTATTTCTCACTTAAATTATCGATGAACAAATTTGTGAACAAAGTCAGTTAACACTAGTTAACTAATTAGTACGTATTTAGAGTTTCATTGGTTCTTTACTTCTACTGTTATTGAACAGTACAAACATTTGCCAGTTTACATATATTGATTTTCCTAACTTGTCTGATTCATTTGATGGAGATAGTTTCAACAGTTAATCCACATTCAGCTCACAAGAGAAGAGTCCATTACTAAATTGTATAATGTGCAACACTTTGATGCTGCATTAATATTTTTTTTTGAAAAATTGTCATCATCATTTCTGTCATATTACATTGAAATGCATCATGGCCATGTTGGCAATCTGGATACAAGCAAAGAGAAGAAAAGCAAAGTGGTATTAGCTAGAAGAAGAAGCATGAGAAGAATGGAGGGTAGAAGCCACAATATTGTATGGAAAGCTCTTTGGGTATCTTCCAAGTTATGAACTCCTTTTATTGGAGACTAAGACATTTTATCTTATGTCCCTACCTCCTTCAACTCTTTAGTAAAATGCTGAATTTTCAAGGAGATCTTCTCTAATAATCTTTTTTATTATTGCAACTTATTTTTGCTCCTTTCCCTTTCCTCCACAGCAATTATCTTCTGAAATATTATGTGAGTTACAGATGTGTTTTGGTATACCTGGTTTCTTCTACTAGACTGTGAGCCTTGTAAGGGCATCTGTGCCTGTGTTTTCATATGTATTCCAAGTTTTTAGCATAACGCCTTTTACAAGTAGAATCTCAACAAATATTCAAAATTTCAAATATTCAAGGTAAACTGCACCTTCCAGCCCTGCACACGACTGATCACCTGGGCAAATATGTTTTTAACCATGACTTTTCACTGTGGTCACAGCTCATTGCCTTAAGGCAGATACATTCTCAGATGTGACCTGGACATTTGCACTAATTATCTATTGCAGTGGGAGAAATAGGTATTTTAGAAATTAACACACATAAACAAATCATTATAAATTGCACTAATGTGGCATGAAATAAATGTTCAGGTTATGAGTAAATAATAGTGGGATGAAATTTACATTAGAAGGATTAAAGAAGATCTTTTGAAAGTACAAACTTGAGTGGAATCGTGAAAGGTAAGAGAATTTTGAATTGCAGTGTTCTTCTTATTTCTTTTAATCCTAGCTAATGACTCTTCAATGTTCAGATCAGGCCACATGAAATCTTCTGTGCAAATCTGAATCAAATTTTTCTCATGGCACTTCTCCCTCAATGTGCTTAATGCAGGACCCTTTTACATTTGTTTGTATGATTATTCAATTAATACCCATATTCCCACCATTCTGAAATCTTTGTAAGAGAATGATCCTGGGGTTTCCCAATTCCTGATTTGGCCTCTCTTGAGGAATGATTACATGTCTGCAATCATTGGCTTTCAGGATATAATTCTGCATTCTGATAATAAAATTCCTGTTCTTACTTATTTACTTAATTAGCTAGTCTAGTAAGTTTTTGTCCTGTGTAAACAAGAGCTTTCCATATCTTATTATTTTTCTCTACAAAGATAAGCTTGCCATTAGCAGTACTAATATGAATGATATAGCTGTCCCATGGGCTTTGCAAACATGCAAACAAGGTTTCAGATCCATGTTCCATCATTTAATTGCTGTATCACCTTGGATCAGTCTTTAAACTCCTCCGAGTCACAATTTCCTAATCTGGAACAGTGTGATAAATAATGCCTACCTCAAGGGATGTTGTATGATTAATTAGATGTTGCAAATGAAGTATATACACTGTCTTAGCAAATAAATGAGCTTCATAAGATGGTTTTAAGATAATGGTTAATGCATGAGAAGAGAAAGGCAGAGGGGCTGTTATTTACTACATCCATTCAATAGGCTATTGATAACTATTATATACCAAGTTTGTAGCTAGATGTACAGTAGCACAGTCATAATCAGGACACAGGCCTGTCACCAAGGTGAAAACCAGCTGATTCCTCATGAGAATTACATGGAGATAGGAGCTGGAATTAGCTCTGTCCTCTGCTATTGTTTGTCCTCTTCAATTCCCAGGGAGCAGTGAACTTCGAGGACCTATGCCTCTTTTTCTATTTTTCCTCCCTCTTATAATCCCATTTTATTCTGTAGTTTTTAAGTAGTTATCAGAATGACTAAATGGAAGAACGAACTACCTAAACATCACTTCCAAAATTATAGTATAAAGCAAGATGTACATACCAAATAGAAAATGAAAAAACTGGTGGACTTGCCAAATGTTTTATAGGCACTGCATATAGATAATGCCAGGTTGTTTCCGGTTTTGTTTTGTTTTAATAGGGAGAAGCTGGAGTAATTATTTTAAAACAAGATGCTACTCCATAGGTCCCAAGAAGATTTGAATTTGCAAGAAGTTATAAAAGTGATTTCCTTTAGAATTCTTATATCTGAAGGTTGCCTGGGTGGCTCAGTGGTTAAAGCCTCTGCCTTCGGCTCAGGTCATGATCCCAGGGTCCTGGAATCAAGCCCCGCTTCGGGCTCTCCGCTTGGCAGGGAGCCTGCTTCCCCCCCTCTCTCTGCCTGCCTCTCTGCCTACTTGTGACTTCTGTCTGTCAAATAAATAAATAAAATCTTAAAAAAAATTCTTGTATCTGAGTAAGGATGCAGGGATTTTAATGGCCTGATAAGATGAATATAGGCCTACAGAGACCCACATGATTCAGCACCTGCAGAGACAAAGCTGGTAGCTGGCCAGTAGGGTTTATTAATGTTGGCTGAATAGGAAAACACACTCACACACAAAGTATGCAAAAGCCAACTAAATTCCCAGGGCAGAGACTTATATTCTATCTTTGAGATCTAAAACATTCACTGTAACTACTACTATGGATGGTATAGGAGGCTCTTTACATCCCCATTAAGATTGATGATGATAGAAGTTGTTATTTTGACCAAGATTTATAGTTGAACCAACCATCAGATTAGCAATGGAGAGAGGGTAAAATAAAGTAGAAAACAACAACAAGGCCTTTACTTAATACATATTCTAAATAACTTTAACAAAATGCACTAAGAACATCAAGGTTGAAGAAGGGTCTCAAAACAAACCTGTCAAGACTCAGGGTCATCAAGCTGTGTTTAAAAAAACCCAAGAACACAAAGTCAAAGCAACATATGCATCAAACACTCTGCATTAAGAGGTAAAACAAAGCTGGCAAATGTTTTGGTAAAATGTTTCAGTAAAATCATCTTAGCATGAGGTTTAAAAGGGAGCAAGAGAGAGTACATAGTGCTTATTGAGAGTTTATTTTCCAAGAGATGAAAAATTGTTTTTAAAATAAAATTATGCAATAAATAACTGAAAATAAAAACATTAAAATAAAATTTGTTTTCAATTCATTGCTGTTATTCGAAATTTTTATAGGCCCACCTTTTAAAACGAATCCTTTGTAAGCTCATTTTAGCAAATCCTTTGCAAACTTTTAACGTGGAATGAGTCATATTTAATTGCCACTGTACATTGGCTTTTTGAAGATTCTTGTCTAAATACAACTTTAAGACATAGAGACACTCATTTTTGCTTAAGAAATGCTGCTTGCTGGGTCATAAAGACATCAATGAAAAAAAAAGAAAACTACATTATAGGCAATTTTTTCACAAAACTGAAGCATTGGATTATTAGTTTTCATATTGCTCACTTTCTAGTTAAAAATTCCATAGACATTGCAACTGTACTTGTCAATTTGGGTCTTAATTTTTTTAATTGCAGGCAACTTCCCAACATTATAAACTGCAGCTTAATTCTATTCAAGTTTGTCCAGCTGGAGTAATATATGCTTTGGCCTTGCCTGCTCTGTAAAGTTGCGGAGATGGTTCTTTGTGAATAGGAAAGTTCTAGACACTATGTTTTGTACACTTTTCACAATGCTCTTGGCGGGAAAGTATTTCCCGTAGATCCAGAGGTATAGAATTTGCAGGTTTGGCCCATGTAACCGTATATTATTTTAATGATAAATTCATTTACTACAACCTCCCAATTGCTAAATCCCTTATCAGAGAGTAAATGATTATAGATGATGGTGGACTCTTTTGTTTTTGCAACTGAAGCTCTTCTGAGTTAAATAAGCATTGAGCCTATTAACCCTTTCAAATACTATCATTACTTTCATATATCCTCAGTGAGCCAAAAACTATTTGCAAAGCTATGTGCTAAAAACGAGTATGCAAGGTGAATCAGACAAAGCCTCTTCTCTTGGTGGTTTTACAGAAGTGTAAAAATATTATACAGACTACTATAAGAATATTGAGACACAAATCAATCAGAACAAAGACATAATGAAAGTAGAGATTCCCAATCAGACAACATGGCTCAGGAAAATATTGGTTTTTCACTTGAGTCTGATGGGCTCATGGATTTCACAACCAGGCAGGAAAGAGAGGTGGGAGATTAACAAAAAGAAATACAGAAGTATGTCTTAGAAGCTCATTGAGAAATCTAAGAAGCATATATTGACAAGAAGCGTGGGTGTGATCTTTGTTTCATGGGATCAAATAAACATGGGATCAAATAGGTTCCTGAGAGAGATATATTTTTTGAAATTATTATTATTTTTTAATTTAAATTCAGGTTAGTTTAGACTATTATTTTGACCAAGATTTGTAGTTGAACCAACCATCAGAAGTTAGATTAGCAATAGAGAGAGGGTAAAATAAAGTAGAAAACAACAACGATGCCTTAACTTAATACATAAACAGGCTGACATTCATCTAGCACAGCACAGGTTTCCGGAGCAGAATCCAGTAATTCATCATCCACATACAACACCCAATGCCCAACCCAAACCATGCCCTCCTTAACATCTGTCACCCATCTAACCCATCCTCCACCCACCACCCCTCCAGGAACCCTTACTTTGTTCTCTATAGTTAACAGTCTCCTATGGTTTCCTTCTTCTCTGTTTTTATCTTATTTTAGTTTTCTTCCCTTCCCCTATGTTCCTCTATTTTGTTTCTTAAATCTCACACATGAGTGAAATAATATGATATTTCTCTTTCTCTGGTTTACTTATTTTTGTTTAGCATAATACACTCTTAGTTCCATCTATATTATTGCAAATGGCAAGATTTCATCCTTTTTGATCTCCAAGTAATATTACATAAATATCCATTTTACATAAATATATACCACTTCTTCTTTACTCATTCATCAATAGATGGACATTTGGGCTCTTTCCATAATTTGGCTATTGTTGATAGTGTTGTTATAAACATTGGAGTGCATGTGCCCCTTTGAGTCAGCATTTTTGTATCTTTTCAATAAATATCTAATAGTACAATGCTGGGTTGTAGGGTAGTTCTATTTTTAACTTTTTGAGGAACATCCATACTGTTTTCCAGAGCGGCTGCACTATTTTCCATGCCCACCAGCATTGCAAAAGGATATCCTTTTATCCATGTCCTCAGTAACATCTCTTGTTTCCTCAGTTATTAATTTTAGCCATTCTGAGCAATGCGAGGTGGTATCTTATTGTGGTTTTGATTTGTATTTCCCTGATGATGAGAGATGATGAGCATCTTTTCATGTATCTGTTAGTCATCTGGATGTTTTCTCTGAATAAAAAGTATCTATGCATGTCTTCTGCCCATTTCTTAACAGGATTATTTTTTGGGTGTTGAATTTGATAAGCTCTTTTTTTTCACTTTCCATTTAATTTATTTGCACTTATTTTTATGATTTCCACATCCACATTATGAAGTAGGTATTAGCATCTCTGCAAAAAAAAAAAAATACGAATTTGAGAGAATACACGATGAGAGTCAATTCCCAATCACTGAACACATGACAGGAGCATCTATAGATTTTGGATACTAAACTTTTATCTGATGTGTCATTTCCATGTATCTTCTGTCAGTTGCCTTTTAGTTTTGTTGACTGCTTCCTTCACCGTGCAGAAGCTTTTTACCTTGACCAGGTTCTAATAGTTCATTTTTGCTTCTGCTTCCCTTGGCTTTGGAGATATGTCCAGTAAGAAGTTGCTATGGCCAAGATGAAAAGGTTGCTGCCTGTTTACTCTAGGATTTTGATGGTTTCCTGTCTTACATTTAGGTCTTTAATCCATTTTGAATTTATTTTTGTGTATGGTAAAAGAAAGTGGTCTAGTTTCATTCTCCTGCATGTTGCTGTCCAGTTATTCCAATGCTATTTTTGGAAGAGACTGTCTTTTTTCCATTGGATATTCTTTCCTGCTTTGTCAAAGATTAGTTGACCATTGAGTTGTGGGTCCATCTCTGGGTTCTCTATTCTGTTTCATTGATCTATGTGTCTGTTTTCTGCCAATACCATATTGTCTTGATAAATACAGCTTTTTAATACAGCTTGAAGTCTGAAATTGTGATGCCCCCACTTTGATTTCCTTTTTCAACATTAGTTGGCTATCTGGGGTCTTTTCTGGTCCCATACAAATTTTAGAATTATTCATTCTACCTTTGTGAAAAATGTTGGTGTTATTTTGATAAGGATTGCATTGAATGTGTAGATCACTTTGGGTAGTATAGACATTTTAACAATATTTGTTCTTCCAATCCATGAGCATGAAATGTTTTTCCATTTCTTTCATAAGTGTTCTATAGTTTTCAGCATACCTTTTACCTTTTTTGTTAGGTTTGTTCCTAGGTATCTTCTGATTTTTAGTGTATTTGTAAATGGGATCAATTCCTTAATTTCTCTTTTTGCTTCTTCATTACCAGTATATAGAAATGTTGAATTCATGTAACAGTTCTAGCAATTTTTTGGTGGAGTCTTTCAGAATTTCTACATAAAGTATCATGTTGGCTGCAAATAGTAAAGCTTTGCTTCTTTCCTCCTGATATGGATGCCTTTAATTTCTTTCTGTTATCTGATTGCTAAGGCTAGGACTTCCACTATTATGTTCAACAACAGTGGTGAGAGTGGACATCCTTGTTGTGTTCCTGACCTTAGGGAAAAAGCCCTCAGTTTTTACTCTAGCTTTCTTTTGATGTCCATTAGCATGACAGATGGTTCTTCACCCTCTCACTTTCAATCTGGTGGTGCCTTTGGATATAATCTGTAGGCAGAATATTAATGTTTTTTTTTTTTAATTTTTTAATACATTCTGATAGCCTATATCTTTTGATTGGAGCATTGAGTCCATTTACATTTAAAGGAATTATTGATAGATATGAATTTAGTGTCATTATATTACCTGTAAATTCACTATTCCTACAGATTGTCTCTGTTCTATTCTAATCTGTTACTTTTGGACTATTTTCCCACTCAAAGGGTTCCCTTTAGTATTTCTTGCAGAGCTGGTTTAGTGTTCACAAACTCTTTTAGTTTTTGTTTGTCTTGGAAACTTCTTTTCTCTCTTTCTATTCTGAATGACTGCCTTGCTGGATAGAGTATTCTTGGATGTATATTTTTCCCCAATTAGCTAATTGAATATATCATGCCACTTTTTCTGGCCTGCTGTTTCTGTGGGCAGATCTACTGCTAACCTTATGTGTGTACCCTTATAGGTTAAGGACCTTTTCCCCTAGCATTCAAAATTCTCTCTTTATCTTTGCATTTTGCAAGTTTCACTATGATATGTCTTGGTTAACCTGTTTTTGTTGATTTTGAGGGGAGTTCTCTGTGCCTCTTGGACTTGAATTCCTGTTTCCTTCCTCAGATTAGGGAAGTTCTCAGCTATAGTTTGTTCAAATAAACCTTCTGCTGGGACTCTTCTTCTGGGACTCCTATGAAAAGATACTATGGCTCTTTGTGGAATTACTGAGTTCCCTAAGTCTACATCCACAATCTAATAGTTCTCATTCCCTTTTTTTTACAGCTTCATTATTTTCTATAATTTTATTTTCCATGTCACTTATTTGATCTTCTACTTCATTCATCCTCATTGTGATTACATCCAGTCTGTTTTGCATCTCAGTTTTAGTTTAGTTTAGTTTTGTTTTTAAATTTCAGTCTAAGTAGTTTTTAGGTATTTTATCTCACCAGCCAGGGTATCTCTGATGTGTTCCATGTTTCTTTCAAGGCAAGATAATTTTCTTATAATTCTTGTTCTAAAATCTTTTTCATATATATTGCTTATATCTGTTTTGAGCAAATTTCTGGCTGTGATTTCTTTTTGATCTTTCTTTTGGGGAGAATTCCTCCATCTTGTCATTATGTCTAGGCTTCTTTCACATATTATGAAAGCTTGTCATGTTTCCTGCTCTGGAGAGTTATACTCTATGAAGAAGGGGTCATACACTACCCAGAGCCTGGCACTTCAGGAAGTGATTTTGATATATCTTGTTTGCAGGATAGCCTATATAACCTGCTGTTGCGTTTTGGCTGCTCTTTCCCACAGCCTCTAGAGACTTCCTCCTTGCTTGCAGTGGGGAGTTTTCGGACCTTTAACTAGGTTTGCTTTGATTTGTTTGTTAAGTTAAGCCTGATTTAAAAAAAAAAATGACTCAAGGAAGGAGAAAAGGGAAAGGAATAAAAAAAAAGCAAACAAACAGACAAACAAAAACTTTAAGCCTGATTCCAAAGAATAAGAAAGAAGGAAAAAAGAAAAAAGAAAAAAAAAAAAGCCTAATTCAGAAAAAGAGAAAAGGAAAGAGACAAACCAATAAATGAACAAAAGCTGTAAGTCTGATGTGAAAGAAAAAGAAAAAAATATTTTAAAATATATAACTGTGTTATATAAATGAAATATATAAATATACTTATATTTATATTTATAATAATGAAAGCCTGCTCCTATTTCTAACAGAACTGAAGCTGACACTTTGGAGTACTCTATGATCAGCAGATCTGCTACATGCAGGGTGGGGCAGGGGTAGGAGTACTGTGTTCATCTTCTGAGGGACAGGCCCACTGTGCTGGCTCCCAGTGATACCTGCCTTTGCCAAATTGCCCCTGTTGGGTCCATGGAGGTGAGATTTGGTGTAAGCAAGTGACTCTAGTCACCACTGGAGGTATTGTTTCTCTCTGAAGACCAATCATGCTGGTGAGAGGTCAGGGAGGAGGTAGAAGCTGGTGTCACCCCATGCTCTCATCCCTGGGGAGGGGAAGTCAGGGTCCCTGCTGTTCTGTAGGGCCTCACAGAAAAGCAAACAGTCCCTCTTATATGTCCCAGGCTTTCTTCAGATCTCTAGCCTCAACCTGTCTGGGCCCTCACCAGCACCATAGTTCTCCTGTGTTTTATCTCTGTCCAGTGGCTGGGATTCAAAACTCCAAGTCCTATAGGGCTGGGAAAGGCATGGACCTGCTCCACTCCCCCAGAGGAGAGCCTCCCAGTGCACTGGCACCATTCTGTCCCAGAAAAGCAGTTGCATGGGGGAATGCATGCATGCACTAAGGCTGCAGTCTATTGTGATGAACAGTGAAGAGTGAGTCTAGGTTATCTGCTCTTTATTTTTTTTTTTTTTACTTTTTTAAAACTTTTTTATTTTCAGCATAACAGTATTCATTATTTTTGTACCACACTCAGTGCTCCATGCAATCCGTGCCCTCTATAATACCCACCACCTGGTACCCCGACCTCCCACCCCCCGCCCCTTCAAAACCCTCAGATTGTTTTTCAGAGTCCATAGTCTCTCATGGTTCACCTCCCCTTCCAATTTCCCCCAACTCCCTTCTCCTCTCTAACTCCCCATGTCCTCCATGCTATTTGTTATGCTCCACAAATAAGTGCTCTTTGTTTATGTCTCTGCCTCCTGCTGCTGATGAGCTGCTCAATGGCTCCATGGCTCCCAGCAGGCCCTTTGTCCTTGGAAGGGCAAAGCACTCTCTTCCAAATGTACTCCAGGAAGGAGAGCAATCTATCCCAGTGCAACCCAGGGGATCCCCTCACTGCAATGTATTGTGCAAACCCGACCTATTGTCCCCCACTGCCCCATCTTTGCTCAGTGCAAAGGACTCCTTTCTCTTCACAGTACTGCAGCTTTCTCTCCCCCAACTCATGGCTCCAAACCTCAAATTTGCCATGTTCTTTCCCTCCAATTGTGCAGATTGTTGTCTTAATCCTCACATTGATTTCCTAGTTGTTCAAAATGATTTGATGTTGATCTAGCTGTGTGGACTGATGAGGCAAGTTCAGGCTCCTCCTACCATTCTGCCATCTAAACTCCTCCCCCTGACAGGTTTATAGTTAAAGAAGCAACAAGTCCAGTCAAAATGTCTGTGACTGAGACATAAAACAACCTTGAGGACCCAACCAATAAGAAAGAGTCGAAGAACTGCTCCTTTCTAAAGGATAATAGAGGGGAAAAAACTCTCTAGAATGCAAAGCCAAGGATCCCAACCAGACAGCAACATTAGGGCCTAATTAAAGGATATTAGGGGACTTCTCAGTGTCTATTCAATGGGATTTCAGAAACTCTGATATGTAACGGGTACTAGTCAAAGAAACATACAAATCCGCTCCAGATTATCACCCTTCTGTCTGTAGTTAAAGACAGATTTTTGCTTTTGAGATTAGGTTGGTCTCTTAAATAATGTCTTTAAGGTTTATAACCTTAATTACACCTGAAAATCTCTTTTATGATGTAGCATAACTTGTTCACAGGTTCCAGAGATTAGGGCAGGGATATTATTTGGTGAGCAGGAGAAGAGTGGAGTATGGAGGCGAGGCAGCCAGCCTACAATTCTAAGCAATTTTGGAGTTTGAGCTTGATGGCAAAGCCTGGATGAAATTTTTTAATTGTCTCCCTTGGGGAGAGAAAGAGTAATGTGTTGCTGGCAGGAAGGATAGTAAGCTGTATATACCATGACCAGCAAAGCAGACTATTTTTCATTACACCTATTTGCCAAACATTTCTGACCTTCTGATCATATGGTGGGATTGAATATCTGGCCTCTGCATGATTGAATAGGGGCATTTGACCAATTCTAGCAGAGACTGCTTGCTGACCCATAATGGATTGCTTTTAAGCCAGGGAATTTGGGTTTATTTATTTATTTATTTATTTGCTTATTTATTATAGTAGTTTGAATAGCCTAGCCAATAATGGCTGGTATTGTAGATGTGCAGCTATTATTTGTGAATTGAGGACTTCTATGTCTAGGAATGGTGTCAGTTTTCCCAAACCACATGTGTGATATTTCCAAGTAAAAACTGCAAAGACAATTGGGTATCCCTATGAACAAAGATAAATATCAATGTCTTCCTCATATCACACACCAGAATCAATTTCACTTAAAAAGGGACTTACCTCTGAAAAGCAGAATGATAAAGCACATGTAACATAATATGAAAAAATATTTTCATGACCTTAGGAGTAGGGAATGATATCTCATTAAACTAGTCAGGAGAAGCATTAACCATAAAGGAAAATTTGATAAACTTAATAACTGAAAATAATTAAATGAAAATGTTCTATTCATATGAATATAACATAAAGAATGAAAATCAAGTAGTGAAATGAGGTAAGACATCCTCAACACATATAATCAGCAAAGATTTAATATGAAGAATATAATAAAAACTTTTGCAAATCAGTGGCTAAAAAGACTCAATAGGAAATGGATAATGAATTCAGTAAGCTCTTTCTGTAAGAAAAATATACAAGTAACTAATAAACTTATGAAAGATGTTCTAATAATTACCACCCAATGTAATATAAATGAAATCAAAAGGATATATCATGATTCCTTCACAAGATTACCAAAAATTTTAAAAAGTTTAACAAAGGGAGAATTGGCAAAAAGATGGACCAAGAATAATTCCCATTCATTGCTGGTGGGAATGAGATCATACAACAGTTTTGTGATATTGATTGAAAAGTGCTTAACACACACAAGAGTTACTAAATAAATGTTTGTGGTTGTAGTGGTGGTAAGTGGTTGTTGTGACTTCCCTGACTCTCACGAGTAGGATTAGTCTTATTCATTCATTCATTCAATATGCATTCATAATATCATGTTAGATTCTGAAGATATGGATAAAAATAGTTTTTATGACTATATTCAAATTACTTTCTCTATAATGGAATTAATCTTTTATTTATTTTTGACTCAATTTCTCCATAAAAATTTATATCATAAAAATGTTATCTACAATTTACTGTATGCTTAGTATGTGTCAGGAAAAAAGGTATATTATTAAAAACAAAACAAAGATTCTAGAGAGAATTTGAGATTTCTTTTTTTTTTTTTTTTACCTGATTTCAAGATTTATTTTATTTTTTTTTTTTTTTTTAATGTAATTTTTTATTTTTTATAAACATGTATTTTTATCCCCAGTGGTACAGGTCTGTGAATCACCAGGTTTACACACTTCACAGCAGATTTCTTAATTGAGTTTTTGTACATTCTTATCATATTTACTCTGAAATTTCAGACATTCTTTTTAGCAGGAGTTCATTTCATACCCAGCAAGCATAGCAGAAAGAAGGAACATCAGAAAGGAGGAAATTTGCTAAATCTCTCTGAAAATTTCTCCATCCTGTACAAAATACTACTGTGCTATTAATCAGATTAGGGTAACATATTTACCTCTCTACTTGCCCTTTTTATCATCTGGTAATAAATTTCAACATCCTTTGAATTTGTTAATGGAAGGAAAGTAGAACCTCAAATGCTTTAAGATAACTTCTACAATTTCCTCATTTTACAAATCAGAAAACCTGAAGTCTAAGGAGGCTGAGCAAATGTCTGGCAAAACATAACTGGCAAACAACTAACTTTAAATTCTTTATCTTCTTTTTATGTTAATTTTTGAAAAATTATAGGAATTATCTCTATGGATCCCCTGAGATTCCTAAGATATTTTACATTTTGAACAGAAGTTTCTGGTACACTGCATAGACAGGAGCACAGACCAAGGGACACCATCTTTTACATGATAAAAAAAGAAAATTACTGGCCAATATCCCTGATGAGCATAAATATAAAAATCCTTAACAATCTTTAACAAAACAAATCCTTAACAAAAACAAACTAAATTCAACAGTGCATTAAAGTGATCATATGACATGATCAGGCGGGATTTATTCCAAGAAAGCAAGTATGGTTCAATATTTGCAACTCTGTCAAGGTGTTACATAACAAAAAATAAAACAAAACTAATGGATACAGAGCACAGATGGGTGATTTCAAGGGGGAAAGGGGTTGAGATGTGGGCAAACCATGTGAAGGGAGTTAAAAGGTACACACTTCCAGTTATAAAACAAGTAAGTCATAGGGATATAAGGTACAGCATGGTAACTATAGTTGATAATATCGTACTGCATACTTGAAAGTTGCCAAGAGAATAAATCCCAAAAGTTCTTATCACAAGAAAAAACTCTTTTTGCAATTTTGTATGGCAATGGTTGGGGACTATTTTGTGGTGATCATTTTGCAATGGTTACAAATATCAAATCATTATGTTATATGCCTGAAACCATAATATCATGTTACATGTCAATTATACCTCAATCAAAATGAAATGAATTTTCTGTTAATAGCATCAGGTAACAGATGAGTTTTTAAGATATATAGCTGATTGAGTTATTGAATATTAACTTCAGGTCTCTGAAGCCATACATGTTAACACACTTTCCATTTTATTACCAACATATCATCTTAGAAGTGGAAAATGATACTGGCAAACAAATTCCAGTATCCCTTCCTCAACCACAGGAATCCACTGAAGTATTCTATATATGAAATAGAGATAATACACTCCAAAGAGGCAAGGTTTGAGGTATTCGGGGGATTGGACCAACTTGGAAAATGAAGCATCTCTTTAACCGCTAGAGAAAAATAATGACAGAATTAGGAAGGCTGGTTTCAAGTCCCATTCTTTACTCTCTTGCTATGAACATTAGTCAAATCCTTTAATCTCAAGGTGCTTCAGCTCCTTTTAAAATGGGGACAATAAAAGTAATTATCGGAGTGCCACTAAACTTGAATGATTAGATTTACTTAATGTTTTTAGGACAGTTCTGGAAGACTGTTGAGTATAACCAGTACTGTTATCAACTAATACTCTTATGCAGAAAAGAGAGATATGAACCAAGTCATTATTACTTGTGTGATAAGGATAATTAAGGCTGTGTTCTGTCATTTCTACCTCTCAGATCCATTTTCACAAATATCCTTTATCTGTAGACACATGGTTTAAAAGATTCAAAAAATCAAGACTGAAATAATATAATACCCACTCATGATAACTTCTCTTGTCAGCAATTCTGAGGCTGAGAGGGAGCTGTAGCCAGAGCCTAAAGTACAGTAACTTTTTAGAAGTTTTCCAGGTCAAGAAACTGAGGACATATCTTATAGATTTGATTCCCTGATGATTTTATATAGAAACACAAAGAGAGGAGTAGAGCAGAACAGAGAAGAAATCTGAATTTCTTTGGAGTGTAAGAAAACGAGAGAAAATGGAGAGAAAAGTACTCCGGCTTCAAAAACGATAGGAGTTTAAAGACATCTGGTTTTGCCATATTTTTTTTTATATGATTGTTAGTCACGGATTTAAACCAATAAACTCCCAGAGAGATTAAACAGCCTGGCAGCCAGATGCTGTAGCTCAGTGCATGGCATGTCCGGGCTTGATGAAGTTACCAACTTTAAAGTGAGCAGGGGAGCAGGGGAGTCTGCAAGTGTTCCTTAGCACCCAGAGACAAAATCAGGAACAGTCTGAGCATTTCAGTGCCTATGTGTGTATGTTTGTGTGTATATCTGGGGTGGGGAGTTAACTATGTATTACACCTACCCAGTGGTCTGTATTCTTTTACTAGTCAAAAACATAAACTTGTAGTGAACAAAGGAGCCACAAGAGGTAATTAGGAGATTCCCCGAGGAACCAAAACAAATACGTTCTTAGAGAGATCAGGGTTCCCAACTCTATATAGGGTTCCCAACCCTATATCATGTAGGGTTCCCATCATGTATATCATGTTGTTTTGTTCATGATTCATTTTTCCAAACAACAACAACAACAACAAGAAAACAAAAATAAATTTCCATAATTATGGGACATCCTCCAAATTATATTCGTTAATCAATCTTATTTCTGAAACAACATTTACAAACCTTCACCTTGTGCTTAACATTCCATAGACAATGAAGAGGAGAGAAGCCAATGAGAATGTATGCCAATGAGAAGGCACAAGAATGGGGAATAGAAGAGGTTGTTACTGTTGGTGGCCATTGAGGCCAGTAATGCAGACTTGGTTTAAAAATCTCAGTCAAGGGGCAGCTGGGTGGCTCAGTGGGTTAAAGCCTCTGCCTTCGGCTCAGGTCATGATCCCAGGGTCCTGGGATCCAGCCCCGCGTCCGGCTGTCTGCTCCGCGGAGAGCCTGCTTCCTCCTCTCTCTCTCTCTGCCTGCCTCTCTGCCTACTTGTGATCTCTGTCAAATAAATAAATAAGATCTTTAAAAAAAAAAAAAAATCTCAGTCAAGTCTAATGACACACCCTGATTGTTCATGAGAGCCCTTCACCTTACTCTTGTGTGCTGTCCCCCTTGTCACTAAAGTACACAACAGGAAAAAGATGTAGTCCATTATTTCATAATAGCAATAACAGTTTGTGTGCTATGCAGTGCGGATCATTATGAAGAAACCTATTCTTGGCTCTTTCTGAGCTATTGATTAATTTAAGCCATCAACAGTATTTTTCCCATCTATGTTTAGGTTACTTGCTTGTTTCTTTATGTTGGTATAGATTTCTATGGACTACATAAGTAACATTTCTTTTAAACTGTGTATCAGATTAATTTTGTTACATTTTGGGGAGGGTGATGAATAAAGAGATATACTAAATTTGATTATTTTCAAATTTATAGTTTTATTTTGGCAATATGTATAATACTTTTTTGTCATTTTCTGTATTGGAATAGCCTAAGGCTGGAATATTATTATTATTTTTTTTTCTTGTGAGAGAAATTCTGACATATACATCCTAAAGATTCCCAGGGAAAGAATGTATACATTATAAAAAAGAATCTGGAAGCTTTCTGAGATGAAACAAACAAACAAACAAACAAACAAGAAGATACATCATTCTTTAATGTGGTATTTCTTGAACAGGATAATTTCGCCTTCTCATGGCAAGATTATTGATGTCCTGACATATTTTTAGTTATTACAACCGGAAAAGTGCTACTGGCACCTAGTGGATGGAGGCTAATAATGCACCAAACATCTTCCAATACAGAGGACAGATCCCCCAAACAAAGGATTATCCAGGACAAATTGTCACTACTACTGTGATTGAGAGATTTTTCTATCATACAACGTTATGAAAAGCTGATGAAGTTGCTTAATTTCCATGACATATAATGAATTCAGTAAATAGCAATAGATGGTATTCTTGTTAATCTGGGCCTATTAGGTTCTTGGGTGTTATACTTTAGTTTCGTTTTGTAGGGCACCAAACTTTAAGTCTTGACACCCCATTATAAAGCAAGCCAATTCAGATCACAGACAAAAAAATGAATTGGTGTAAGACAACTGAAAAAAAATTGATGTTTGGGTCTTTGTTTTGGTGTCTAGTACATTGACTTCTTTCTCTTGATTTCCTTTAGGAATAATCACAGGAGATTATCATAACTGTCATTTAAGTACCTGATCAAAAATTCTCATTTCCATGAACAATTAGATTATTATTTTTACCCTATAGGCATATTAGGGCCATGTGAGGTCATTCTAAAAGTGATTGACTAATAGAGACACCTCTTTTAAAAGGTAGTGTTTTGGGCATATAAATGTTAATAGAATTGGAATTAATGGAGCTGCAAACTTTACAATGTTAAAAGAAAGATATTTCTAGAATTAATTATTGACTGCAGACTAGATAGCCTTGCAGAATAGTGAGTGTCTCATCGTAGTGTAATCCAGGGACTGCATCATCATCCATCCTCCAAGGTGGCAGATTTGGTGGCTTATGTGGCTTAGGCAGGCAAAAATGCATCTTCCAATTTGGAGTTAATGATTTTGATTATATTCCTACATTGTGAAAGGACAGAGAGGTTAGTAGCAGACACAAAAACCATGTTTATGTTGTAATAACTGATTATAAGCCCTCTGTCCCACTTGCTTTTGCAGGACTCAAGAAAGGTCTGATGTGAAATTGGGCTGCATAAATGTATGGAGTTATAAATAATATATATTTGTGTATGTACATCTGTGTGTTTCCCATTTCTTTACTGACAGACATTTGACAGGTACAAAAGTCTTGATTTATTTAACTATCACAAATGAGGAACTAAACTTCCAACAAGTACCAAGGAGGGAGTGTGACTTAATCACAGTAACGCTAGAATCCTTTCTAAAAAAACAATTTGAACAGGAAAGGAGTTTAAAAAATATGAAGAGGGGTGCCTGGGTGGCTCAGTGGGTTAAGCCTCTGCCTTCGGCTCAGGTTATGATCTCAGGGTCCTGGGATCGAGCCCCTCATTGGGCTCTCTGCTCAATGGGGAGCCCGCTTCTTCCTCCCTCTCTCTCTCTCTCTGTGCCTACCTCTCTGCCTGCGTGTGATCTCTGTCTGTCAAATAAATAAATAAAAATCTTAAAAAAAATATGAAGAGTCAGAGTATATTAAAAATGTTTGGAAGAATGTATGGAGTTGTATGAGACCCGAACTCAAGGTGTGAAGAAAGCAGTATCCTACTAAGCCTAAATAATATCTCAACCAATGATTTTGGCTATTTAAAGAATACATGCCAATCCAATTATAATAAAAAATGTGAAATTATTTTTTAAATGCAGAATTATTTTAATGGACACCAATTAACTAATTTGATTTTATGTAGGCACAGACAACTATTTTCATTCCACTGGTTTCCATAAAATGCTTAAAATCCAGGTCCAATTCCTAGTGTATTGTATACTATTGTATTGTATACTATTCCCCACCAAAATAATGCAAATTGAAGTCAGTTTTGCATTCTTAATAAACACACTGAAGTACCTAAAGACTCCACCAGAAGAAACAGAAATCTAAAGTTGCTTTTTTTTTTTTTTTCCTTTCTAAGTGAATAGTCTGCCTTTCTACCTCCTACTCCCAGTTTGAGATAACTGGTTAGGAAGATTGGAGAGGAAGACAAAACCTGGCATCTATTTCTATAATTTCTTCTAATCCTCTAAGCTCTCTGTGTGAGAATCAGTTTCATACCTGGTGGTTACTACGTCATCAATCTTCACACAGAAAACTTATGAGCAACCTGTTCTGAGGGATAAAGAGCAGTCTAAGGCAAGGTGTCCATTGAACATGTTTTTATGTTTCAGCTGATACATGAATGGTTCTCAAATTGTGGTCCAGACCAGCAAGATCAAATGTCAACTGTGAACTGGTTAGAAATACACATTCGGGGGCCCCACCCCAGACCTAGTCAATCAGAATCCTTGGATGACAGAGCTCAGATGTTTCAGGTGGATGCTGAAGTTTGAGGATCGTTGTGCTGTGCATATTTTAAAACGGCCCGTCAAGCTCCATAGAATTTACAGACTCTGAGAAAAATAATTGTGCAAATTATTTTATGTTTCAGTGAAGCCATATGCAAGATAGAAGGGCCATCTATGAGGGAAAGGGACTTTTTATTTTCTTTTCAGAGGGGATCAGGAAGTCTTCATAGAGGTGGCTATGCTTCAATTAAAAATTGAAAGAGTAGGAATTTTCCAGAAAAAAACAGTGACACAGTCATCCTAAATGGAACTAGAATCAGAAGATTCAAATCTAGATAGTAATCAAGCAGTAACTTTTTGGTGGTTGATATTTTAAATCTTCCAGAGAATCCTTTGGTCTTGGTTTGGTTTTTAGAACTTCATGGTTAAATTCTTACCAATTTGAAGAATATAGTGATTAATATAGAAAAAATAAAGCTGAGAAGCCAGAATCTATGGAAGAAATGTATATTATAGTGTTTCAAGGTTTGAGTCAGAGAAAGAACTGGGCACATATGTTAGTTTTTGTGTACTTGGTTCTTAATACTTCAGTATAACAAATACTTGTGTGTCCACAGACGAGTTGTTTCATTTATATGATATGGTGATATGGTTTTTCGATGTGTAAGATAAAAGTAACAATACAAAAGGACTGTTGCTTGTTAGGATAGTTAACTGAAATAATCCATATAAATTGTCTGTCATTCTTCCTGTCTCATTTAGTCTATAAATTTCTCTGCTGAGATTACATCAGAATGCATATATTTAATAATAGTTTCTGCTATATACTTCATGGAATATTTAATGAAGTCAATGAGCTCTTTGGTGAAAAATACCATTAAGATATAAAATGTTAGCTCTGTGAACAGAAAGCATGCTGAGAATTTAATGCAAATGAAATCTGTGTTCACATACACATACACATGCACAGGCTTACACCCATATACATACAATTAGTGAGGTCCTTGAAGAGAAGAAAAAAAAAAATCTTCCTACCTGACACATATTTTACAAACTGATTGACAAATGCTGTGTGTGTGTGTGTGTGTGTGTGTGTGTGTATTCACACTTAGCTCAATACTGCAGCAGACTGGATGTTCACATTGTTTCCCTGACAACCACTCAAGCATTGTCTAAGTATCTCATGGCTACAGATGATTGCACAATACACATTTAATCCCGTGGTTAAAAGAATGAACATCCACAAGCCTGAATCAATGGATTAATTTGATTTGAGAGAAGAATTAGTCTCTTCTGGGGAAAGCATCAGCCACTTAGTAATATGCTGGGATAGCTGAAGCTGATTTTAAAATGAAAAAAACAAAACAAAACTTTAAAAGTCTTGGTAATAAGAAAGTAGAAAGAAATAATGTGGCCAGTTTGAGGTAGATAAATGACTTGGCAAATAAAACCATACATTTGTTATTAACCAACTGGGTCTGACTAAATTCTAATCCATAATCCTGATGTAGAACCACAGTCACCGGGTTAAATTTAATGCATCAGTATATTTAATATAGGTATAGGGAGATTTGGCATGTTGAAATAGATAAACTTTCAGCATTTCTTAGAACTCTCAAATAAATATCTCTAGTCCTAAAAATTGGCTAGATAATTTCATGTCATAACAAGTATTTCACAAGTGCAGATAAAGAAGGTAAGCAAATCTCAGTCTTAGGGGCATAAGCTTATCATCTAGCGCTAACAGATAAATTCTGCAGAGGGGGAGGCTGCTGTGTCTGGGATTAGATACTTCAGTCTGTGCTCATCTGCTGTGGACAAACGCATCTCTATGCCATTGATGGTTCTCTCTTTTGGTGCTGCTGATACCATTACATCATTGGCTGGGCATAATATTGAATATGATGTTCCTCTCCAAAAATTCAGCCTGTGGGCAGTGGGACACTGGATGAAATTTCCACTGGCTTGAAAAATATATGATTAGAAAGCATTCATTATATAAATAATCAGCTCTTGATTCTTACACTATAATTTTAGGGAACAAATGAGTGTACCCCCAAATAAACTACCATAACATTTAGACTAAATGGTTCTCAGTTATTGTGGGCTCTTAGAATTAAGTTATGTTGTATGACGGGGTACTCTTCCAGGAATATCTTTGCTCTGTACTGGGGATGGGCATGTAGAGATAATGGTTATGGAAACAGGAAAATTTAGGATCAAAATTAGGGTAAAGGAGGAAGTGGAAAACAAAGCTGCATTGAAATCTTAGTTATTAAAATATTACATATAACTATTGTTAAAATGTATTGGCACACCCTAGAAACTATACCTGCTGCTTTCAATTTGATTTCATGTGATCTTTTCCTATGAGTCAGGCACTGTTACTATCCCTATTTTATAGATCAAGAAATGAAACTTGACAGATTAAATAGTTTTCAGAAGGCCATGGACCTAACATATAGCAGAGCTGGGATTCAAACTCATAGCTGGTGGGTCCAACACTCAAATTGTTCTCACTTTACTATTCTGTTAGGAAAGATTACTGAGTCTGGTGAGATTATGGAGTCTGCTAAAATTAGATATCTCAGAATCATTGAACAAATAGGTTTCCTGTGCTTGATCATTTTTTTGGCTCTGACATTTTGATCTTTTCAGGGTCAGAACATCTCACTTGTTATATTCTCAACTTTTTTTTTTTTTAAGTTTTTAAATTATTTTATTTAATTGGACCTCAACATTTCTTTTCTTCTTTCTTTCCTTCTATTTCTTTCTTTCTTTCTTTTCTCTCTATCTCTCTTTCTTTCCTGTCACAGAGATTGTTTAATCAAATTAGAAATTCACTCCTGACAGTTTTATTATACTTTTCTATAAATAGTGTGACTCTTTGGATAATTCATTACCTGTTAGATTTCCATTGGGAACCTTTTAATAAATTCTGAAAATTCCCAAGCAGAAGTAAACTCCTAGTGACAAAATTCTCCAAAGTTAATAGAGACTTAAAAAAAATACTCATTATCATATTCTTTTGTGTATTTGTGTATTATTTTGTGTACTAATTAAGTATATTTCCAAAAATTGGCAGTAAAATAAAAACAAATAAATACATTTAATTATACCATCCATCCAAAAATACTTCAGTATAAACACTTTGAGCACTACACTCAAAGTTATTCTCAGAGGCAGGGGTGGGTTTCCACAGACACAGGTTTCTAATATACGTTCGTGTGGGCAACAGATGTGTGTTCCCACCATCGTATGATGATATTTGAAGTCTTCCTTCTAACTCTGAGAAGGAAATCGAAGAGAATGATTCATTCTTTTCGCTGGGTGTGGGGAGGATTGAGTCATCTCAAGGAGAACTACATTAATAATCAAATGCTGTTTAAAACAGAGAATACTTTTTTTCATCTGCTTAGGGAGTTCCCATTAGAGTTTTCAAACCCTATCTATCTAACTCAAGTGATTCTGAACATATGTCAAAGGGATTAAGATTCAGGGACATTTATAAAAGAAAAACCACAGGAGTGAATCATGGCATGTGGCAGTAAGTAAGGCTCTCCAAATGGTCCCTCAGGCGGTTAAAGCATCAACACTATCTTGAAAGATCCAGCTGTGTTGGGAGCAAGAAGAAGGTAACAGGAACTTCTTGCACTTGAGAATCGGACTGACCTGGCTCAGATTCCAATGCTTCTACTGAGCAGTGGCTGATTTTGTTAATCCTCACTAAGCTGGCTCTTTAACTGTAACGCAGAGGCAAGAATACCAATCTTACATGGGTGTTGTGAAGACAAAATGATGCAGCCATTAAATAACTTAGCAAGATTGTTCACTGACACTAGGCCATCCTCTTTTCCAACTAGTGTGTCTCAGAGATGGCGAGAAACTGTAGGCACTCCAAAAGAAATCCAAATTTGCAATTATTTGCCATTATCATCCCTTCTGTTCCCCTCCCATTCTTACTTATTCTCTCTTCTTGGTTTTCTTCACTTTTATTTTTATGATATCAGATGTGCCGAAGTCTCAGTATAACACTTCAGGCTCCTTGAAGGAAAAATATTATATAAATGTAATAAACAAATATGCAGTAATAATAGCAAAGTGTCTCTTACCAGATGGGGCTTATCAGCTAGTCTTTAAATTGGAAAGCCCACATATATAATTCTAATGAAGGTTGCTTGCTTGGACTAATCATTCTAGAAAGCCCTTAAGTTCCATTGGGCTAATTAAACTTTCTATACGATCTTATTGTCTATATCTGTGTCTGCTGACTTACTGATTTGATACACTGTGCAATTTATATTGATGTGCTGGTTACCCAGCAATGTCTGAGGTATCTTGGATATTGTTACTGGTGTAGCTTTTGTTTTGACATAAAATTCTGTATCTGACTGCAAGATGAAGCGTTGGAGAAATAAAACCCCAAACCATAAACTGGCCCTTTTAAATGTCTTATTCTCTCTCCCAGCTCTCCTCAGTTTTGTTTTTATATCTATCAGTCTGTCTGTCTATCTATCTATCTATCTATCTATCTATCATCTATCTATTTTCTATCCACAATAAAAGCATCTAGGAATACTAAAAGAGATTTTTGGTCTGGGTTTGCATGAGTGATCCTTACTAACAAAATATCCCCATTTCCTGACAGAGTTATTCCTTAAAAGAGGTAAAGAATTTGATTCAGATACCCCTAGATTTCCTGGGACATTTGTCACTTTCTTCTGACACTTTCTTGGCAGGAATTACAAACAGCAACTTAGGGATAGATGCAGACATGTGTTCCTTTCATTCCATATCCACAGCACCTTTGATTAACTCTTCAAGAGAAAAACTTTTTTTTTTTTCTAAAGGGCTCATTAGTTTTCTCCTTGTTTCAATTTCCAACTTTTACTCCTTTAATAAGGGGCTGAATATATATAAGCAAACCTAGGGTCATTTATTTCCATGAGGGTGATATTTTTCCCACAGCTAAGGTCATATTCGGATCAAAATGAATACGCATGCATCAGAAAAAGTTATCGGGGAGCAAATTAGTGATTTCTTAACTGGCAGCAACAGTGGCAGTCTAAGCTAAACGAATACATTCTCTCTTTTTGCCAAAGTAACTTTGTAAATGGTTGGTATAATATTTGCATTTGTTGTCCTTTCGAATTCTGACCTTCAAGTCTGCAGTTGGACTGGCTTGCTGTTGGCAGCATTTTGTTTTTTAAAGGCTCTTTTGAGGCAAGGTTAATTTCCACCGAGATTTCCTTTTGCCTGAAACATTCCATCTCATTTTACCTCCTGTACTTGGTGCTCATCATGGCATGATTGACTCAAGGATGAAAGATGGCAGCTCATAAAGATATTTTTTTTATCCCCTAATAAACCTCCTCAACCCTTAATCTGGTTTTATATATATATAGTAAAATATGCATTGAGAGAAGTAAGCCTACAAACGATCTCTGTCTACTTGAGTTGTTGACTTATTTAACCTTCATTTGAAAAGAGGTACTGCTTTTCCCAATTAGACACATTCCTATCTAATAAAATGGGTGAAAGAGGTGGCCCAGGTAAGATGTATTATCAGGCTACTTGTCTCTTTATCCATTGATAATTCCTTAGGGCCTTTCAAAATGTGACACTTCTTTCAAAGAAGAAATTATGTCAAGTTCAATTGCCCTGCTTTTATTGAGCTCATGGCACCCATAAGTACACTATAAAAGTCTTATGGGCTGATGTGGCCAGCTACAAAATGTATTACCTGGGCCAGGAAACTGGACATTCAGGTTATGCTGGGAGGGGTGAAAACTTTGAGGATACTCTTCCTAATAGCCCTTCCCCAAACTCACAAGCTCTCATTAAGAATCACAAGAGGCTACAGATTTTGTGAGGGAAAGGATACACTGGAAGTCCGATGTCATTGCTGGCGATTTTATATTTGAGTGAGACAGGATTGCTGTGTATGTAACAGACCAGGCAAGGTGTTCCTAGTACCATATTCCAATGCCTGCAGCCTGCATCTTATTAACATACTAATAGCAATCTGCTAATGGGGTCACATGGGAGGCAATTTGAAATGGTCCTAGAGAATTGTTCAGATTGGCCAAATGAATCAGATTGAGATTTGGTTGCACCACTGAGTCTAATTTTGTGTTTCTGGTGTTGGGTCAACTCTCTCTATATCCCAGGATTCCCTGATGTTCAAAGGACACGGTACTGCAAAGTCCAGAGTTCAGTCTGTCCCCATTTCTTGGGTGACCAAACGTTGCTCAATATATTTACTTTGTGCTTGATTCATATCTTCATTTCTTGTACATTCTTTCTAGCACTGTCCTTCAATTTCTTAGGGTATAGGGCTGTGGTTTTTGTTTTGTTTTTGTTTTTTGTTTTTTCCTTGAGATATACTTTGAGCCCTAGCTACTAGATGTGAAAAAAAAGGAGAAAGAAAGAATGAGGCATTTATTATTTAGCAAGCCAAAAGTATACAGGGGAGAATCCAGAGCTATAGGGGGATTTTTGAAAGGGGAGATAAATCAAAGATCCCAGCAGGCACATTAAACATGGGAGACAGTGCTGGGGCCACAGAAAGCCAAGCGAAACAGACATTTAGGGCATAGAGGAAAGATGCTCTGTCCCACTGAATAGAGCAGGGTATCACCAATTCCACACTGCACCCCACATCTGCTTAATTCCAATTTTCTTAGAGTACTGGGTCATCAAGAACTCATAAGGGAATTAGCAGGAGGAAAAGGACTCCCCGTCACGTACTGAATGTGTATAAATTATCTCATATATGCCTCAAAAACATCCTTTAATTTTATGTCATTGTTAAGCTTATTTTAAATATTTAGGAACAAGGGGTTGATTTACTTGCCTAAGCTTTTGCCTCGTAAGCAGCAGAGGTGGTGTTTATATCCAAGTGGAGTAATATCTTACCCTAGACTTAAGTCATTGGTAATATCATCACTCTACCTTCCTTGCCAACATCCTAAACATAGACATCCAGGGACTAGAAGGAAGCATCATCTGATAAAGCCTATCAGACTGAGCCACATTGCTAGGTTCTGTATTTTAGATTCATTTACCTCCTGGTACTTCAGCAGAACCTTGTTATATGTGGTTGAGACAGGTGCAGAGTTAGGAGAAGGATAAGCCTGCAACCATGCAGGTGAGCAGGCAATAGGACGGGAGGAAAGAAACAATCTTTCCATCAAGATTTGCTGGTTTATAGAGTGTTGAAGATAGAAGTCACCCCTAGTGCAATGTTCTAACTCGGGGTCATTATATTTTGCCAGGATCAAAGAATCCCAAATGACAATTTATAATTGCATCAATGAGCATTTATAATTTATGCCTCTATTTATAGGGAGTTATCACAAGGCTAAAATATCCACTCTGATCTTATAGCTGACATGTTGAAAAATCAAAACACATCAGCTCATGCCATGAATAATCTCTGTTTAAACAGTAAAGCAAATAACCTTTGATTAGTATGGTTGGCATTAATTTAGACATCACACTTCTGTCAGTGTTTAGCTGTACAAGACAGTAACAGAAGCATCAAGCATGTCTCTTTAAATAAAACAAGGAATTCAGCTAAATCTTGAGTGTTAGACTAAATTAACTGAATCCAAAATAGACTTCTGATCTGTTGATCCCCAGCTCAAATGTTATTCAGAATATCCTAAACTTGTAATTATCTCTCTAAGGCTAGGATCCCTGTGAACAGGAAACTTGAAAAATCAGTTGTTTCTCACAATTTAAAACCCATCTAAACCTACCTGATGAAAATCCATGATATGTAATAGCTAACTTTTTTTTAAGCACTTACTGTGTGCTGGGTGATGTATTAATCCTTCTGATCTACCTTAGAAGGAAAATTAAAGGTCTAATACATAGCTGAACAAACTGAATTAAGGTTTAGAAAGTTTAGAAACTACCAAAATTTTCACAGCAAGGGGACTGCTGAGAAGAACCCAGTGCCTGACCCTGCCTTAATCTAGAGTTCCTGAGGGGAGCCCTCATGCAAAACAGACTTGCCTGTGACTGATGTCAGGAAAATGTCACTTTCTCTTGTGAAAACCCAGACCTCTTTCACACTATATGAAAATTCCCTCCTTGCTTCTTTAGAGGTGTTTTCTCCTTAAGGACAAGGATTTTTGTCTTTCCTTTATTTCAAATATCAGTGCAATTCCTGGCTCATGTTAAGCCGCAAGAAATAGTTGTTGAGAATGTGTGAACAAATGACAACCTTTGTTCATTTGTTTTTGACATTCATCAGACTGAAACTTCTCAACTTCAATGCCATTCACGAAGCTGATCTATGCAGAAACATCTATGCCTACTTAACGATCCCAATTAGGACAACTCATTTTTATCAAGTGCTGCTCTTAGTACTTTATACTTATTTCATTTTAGCATCAAAACAATCCTGTAACATACCAGTGTCATCCCCATTCTGAGATGAGGTGAGGGAACTGAGGCAAAGTTAAGCAATTTTTCTAGGGACATGGAGTGGGAAATTGAAAAAAAAAATAGTATTTGAACTCAGTCCACCTATTTTTTTAGCCTTCATACACAATTCCAGCATGATATTTTCCCTGAAAGCTCAAACGACAGTTGATAGAATGCTCCAGCATTGCAAGCTCCCTGTTATCACTAAGCAAATGTTGACAAGTATTGCATCTGAAGTCACAAAGCTTATCACCATTTATTATATCTTAGCAGGAACAGGAAAAAATGGTAAATAAATGAAAAAAAAGTTACCCAAATGAGTTGAAGACATATGTGCACACATAAACCTGCCTGCAAATGTTGTAGCAGCTTTATTCACAATTTTCCCAAATTGGGAACAACCAAGATGTTCTTCAATAGGTGAATGGATAAAGGAACTGTGGCACACCCATACAACAGTGTGTTATTTAGTGAGAAAAAGAAACGAGCTATCAAGTCCTAGAAAGGCATGGAGGAATCTTAAATGCATATTGCTAAGCGACAGAAGGCAATGTGAAAGGCTTTAAGGTTATATGACATTTTGGAAAAGACAAAACTGTAGAGCCAGTGAAACATTGGTTGCTAGGAGTTCAGGGGAGGAGGAGGAGAGGAAATGACCAACAGCTGAAACACAGAACAGAAGACTTCTGGGCACTGAATCTATTCTGTGTGATACTCTGTGATGGCAGAAACATAACTGCCCACACTTAACAATATCCATAAAACCTAAAAAAAATGAACCCCAATATTAACTATAAATCTTAGTTGATAATAATGTATAAATATTTGTTCACCAACTGTCACCAATCATAAAAAAGGCACCACACTAATGGAAAATATTAGTGATAGGTGATGATGTGGGGTTGGTGAGAGAAGGGGGCACGTGAGATCTCTTTGTTTATTTTGCACAATTTTTCTATAAACCTCAAAGTACCCTGAAAAATAAAGTCTAAGAAATTTTTAAAATAAGGGAATTAATTTAAAAATTAAAGTCACAAACATTTGGATAATCTAGAGCAATCTTGAGGATATGGATCTTTTTGTTTGATAATGTTAAAGAAGGAGTTTCTAGCAGCTGTCATCATAAATGCCTGGTTATAATTTTGTTTATTGAAGTGTCCAGGTTTAGATAACAAAGATTAAAAAATGCAGCATCTACATTTATTGCTTTAAACATACCCAGAAGAAGCAAACCAAAGCAATGAAAACAATTATTTGTGGAATATCTACTATGTACCAAGTTCTCCTGAGAGATAAAAATAAATTATTTGTCTTCAGCACAATTCCAGGACATGCACAATTTGTTTAGTGCTCCCACAATGTCAGGCCATGTGCCCCATGCTAGGATAGAGGTTTATTTTTTGTCTGTAGCACCTAGCCATCAGGGATGGAAAGCAGATATCAGTAAATAACCCACTACAGCCACTAGGCACATGAGTAAAATAAACAGCCACCGGGCACATGAGTAAAATAAAGGTGTGTAGAAAAGTTTGTAACAGTAGAGAACAAAGCTCCCAGAAAGCACCGAGCTTTGCTAGAGAGATAAGACTAAGTGAGGAAGACAAAATGCCGACAGAGTGTAATCCAGTGGCAGACCATACAGCTCTCATACTTGTCATGCTTAGTTAGTTCAACAGGGGTTGGAATATTCCATGGCTAAATGAAAGCATAAACTTTATAATAATTTGGATGTTTTATTACCTTGTGTGTAATATATAATATATGGCACTTATCTATAACTTTCCTACACATCATTTTAGATAGATTTAGATAGTTAATTCAAAAACATTTTACTTTAAAATATCCAGATTAGAAAAAGAGACTTTCTTACGAGACACCAAAGATGGGGAAACTGAAGTGAATATTGACACTTCAAAGATACATTTTGCCTTGATTTCCCCCCACTAATCTTTCAGCTCTAGTTCTCTTTTGAATGAATGATTTAATGGACTGAATCCAAGGCTGGATGGAAAAAAAAAAAAAAAGCCCATGCAGTAATTCTTTGGAGAGAAGAAAGACAACAATAATAGAGGATACCAGGGTATTTTATTTCAAAATATGTGGACATTGACTCTGAACCTCTAGCAATAACAAAAAAGGCCCAAAGAGCAACATCATAACCCAAGTGCAAAGAAAATTGCAATGTTGATTAATAGGACAGGATGCAATGGCCTTTTAATGATTTCTATACTGTACCTGTCTCAAAGGATTAGAATTACATGAGCTAAGGGCTATGACCCCAAACCAAAGCTTTCAGAACATGGGACTTTGTGGGATTTGATTAGGTGTTCTCCAGATAAATCACAGGAAAACTAAAATCAAATGTTATTTCTATATAGGCACATAGCCACAGGATCTAGATTCATGACACGACGCCCATAGGAAACAGGAAAGACGGCACCCGAGATCTAACCTGAATTTGTGTTTTAAATTGTGCTACAATAGACAAGACCACAAAGAGTAGGGAAGGGGATAAAGTTAGGGAAAAATGGAGGAATAGAGGAGATAAAAATAGAAGTGAGGAAAAAAATGAATAATCTTGTACGAGTGGGGTTGAAAATACAGATGGAAGAAAATGGAGGGACAACAGCAAGGTAGTTCAAGACCCCATTGTTTCGGGCTCCTGGAAGTTCTGAGGATGAGACCATGAAAGAAAAAAATGCTAGAAAACAAAGTTACCCTGTGTGTAGTCATGTCCCAATCTGCTAGAGGAAAAACACAGCTCTTATTTATATATACCTAATGAATCTTCTGGGCAGAAAAAACTTTTCCTCCAAAGGGAAGAGGGCAGGCTACTGACCTTCAGTTAAGAATTATCTTCAAGGGGCTAAGGTGAATGTGTAACCTAGTGATAGCTTGGGGCTGAAGAGCTGGTGAAGTAAGATAAATCCTTCTGAGGGCCACTTGTTCCTTTTCCTCCCTCATAGATGCTTTCTAAAATAGGCTGTCAGTAGCTGACATCAGATCTCTGCTCAGTCCTTCTCTGACACTTTCAGACAAAATAACCAGCTGGACCAACCCACAAGGTGACCTCCTTGATAGACTCCTTGAGTCTAGGTTCACTTGCCATCTCTAACATCTTAAAAGATATTCTGCATTTCACAGTCTACCTTCCTGACTTTGTGACCAGGGGATATACAGCAGGTAGAGAATAGAAGAGGCACAGAAAAAAGAGAGAGAGAAAGAGGAGGGAACAATGGGAGAGGTAGAGGGAATCACGGTTTATTATATTTTGGCAATTTTTCATGTTCTCAATAGGTTTTACCATTATCCAAAGTCAGAGAAATATGAACATTAAATGATAACTGATTAGGGGAAATTTAATTTTATACTGTATTTATTTATTTATTTAAAGATTTTATTTATTTATTTGACAGACAGAGATCACAATTAGCAGAGAGGCAGGCAGAGAGAGAGGAGAAAGCAGGCTCCCCACTGAGCAGAGAGCCTGATGTGGGTCTTGATCCCAGGACCCTGTGATCATGACCTGAGTCGAAGGCAGAGGCTTTAACCCACTGAGCCACCCAGGCGCCCCTGTATTTATTTTTTTCAATATGTCTCACATCTACCTTGATGGTCTCAATGGTAATTATCCAACTCTGGATCTAAAGAGACTTATTTTGTTTTTCCCTTATTCATCTATTGAAGATCTATAATGATATGATACAGATAGATTGAGAAAATCCACAATCATCTTTAAAGAAAACATCCTCTTGATCATCAATGATAGGTTCTAATACCTAAAGTGTATTTAGTCAGCAGATCCTTCTTGTATTCATTTAAATATCTTATATTCCAAGACAGCTCTTTGCATAGATACTTGGTGATAATCATTTTGCACTGCTAGTTTGAGTTACCAAATATGAATTATGACAGTAACCCTAGGCCCCTACTTTTTGAAATCCTGTGTTGTAGAGGATGGCGTAGCTATCTAGTTTCTTCTGGTGTCTTCATAATGTTTTCTTAATCCTGGCAGCTGTGTCAATCACCTTTACTAACTAGATAGCAGAGAGGAGAAGAACTGGAGTTCGGTATCAAAGCCAAGAAAATTTGGGGGCACCTGGGTGGCTCAGATCATTAAGCATCTAGCTTCGGCTCAGGGGTCCTGGGATCAAGCCCTGCATCAGGCTCCCAGCTCAGTGGGGTCTTTTTCTCCCTCTCCCTCTGCCTTTCCCTCTCTCTCTGTCTCTCTCAAATGAATAAATAAAATCTTAAAAAGAAGAAAAAACCATGAAAATCTGAACATATATCCAGTGCAGCATTCTAGAAAAAGCAGGGGACTGGGATCAAAGCCTTGTCTTGGGGTTTCAGGTCATGTGGATGTTGCTTAACTTCTTGAGTCTATATTTTCCAAAAATTGGATTCAAACATATTTGTTTGAAGTTTTCAAATGCCTAAGAATTCTCTGATGTGTTTATTAAGATACAAATTCCTGGGACCTATCCCCAGATATTTTGTCTACATGGTCTTAGGGCCCTGGAATAGGGATCTAATCTCGTGCTCTGATGGGAGAGTATTCTGTTAACACAGCATCTAAAGGGTTGTCCTGAAGTACATCAAAGTCCACAAAGGAGTTGCTCACCCTGTAGTATAGGTACTGTTTCTGGTTTTACTCTGATTTATTTTTCTTGTTGATTAATACACTTCAGAGACCTTCATTTTGAAATTTCTGATTTTATTGAGCATACTCACCTTTACTGTTTCCTCCCCCATTTTCTCTATCAGACTCTTTACTTCTAAGGAAATGTAATACTTTTACACTGCTGGGGCCTAATAACCCTTCTATTTTTATATTTTTAAAATAAAGATTTGGGGCTGATATCCAAGATCTATAAAGAACTCCTCAAACTCACCACACACAAAACAGATAATCATGTCAAAGAATGGGCAGAAGACATGAACAGACACTTCTCCAAAGAAGACATACAAATGGCTAACAAACACATGAAAAAATGTTCATCATCATTAGCCATCAGGGAGAATCAAATCAAAACCACATTCAGATACCACCTTACACCAGTTAGAATGGCCAAAATTAACAAGACAGCAAACAACATGTGTTGGAGAGCATGTGGAGAAAGGGGAACCCTCTTATACTTGGTGGGAATGCAAGTTGGTGTAGCCACTTTGGAAAATAGTGTGGAGACTCCTTAAAAAGTTAAAAATAGAGCTACCCTATGTCCCTGCAATTGCACTACTGGGTATTTACTCCAAAGATTCAGACACAGTGAAAAGAAGGGCCATCTGCATCTCAATGTTCATAGTAGCAATGGCCACAGTCACCATACTTTGGAAAGAGCCAAGATGCCCTTCAAGAGATGAATGGATAAAGAAGATATGGTCCATACATACAATGGAGTATTACACCTCCATCAGAAAGGATGAATACCCAACTTTTGTATCAACATGGATGGAACTGGAAGAGATTATGATGAGTGAAATCATATGGTTTTACTTACTTGTGGAGCATTAGGAATGACACAAATGACATGGGGAGATGGAGAAGAGAAGTGAGTTGGGGGAAATCAGAGGGAGAGTTGAACTGTGAGAAACTGTGGACTCTGAGAAACAAACTGAGGATTTTGGAGGGGAAGGAGGAGGGGGTGTTGGGTGAGCCTGGTGTTGGGTATTAAGAAGTCATGTATTACTTGGAGCACTGGATGTGGTGCATATACAAGGAATCTTGGAACACTGAAAAAATAAAATAAAATTACAAAAAATAAAATAAAATAAAATAAAGATTTGTGTGTGACTTTATAAGTAAACTTCCACGGCCTTCAGAGGGGTTCTTTTAATTATTCAAACCAAAAGAGCTTGGAATGTATAAGGGATGGTGAAGGAGAGGAATTTTATAAAGATAAAAGTACAGATTTATGACAAGATATTAGAGAAGGAAGAGAATATTTGATGGAGAAATATATCAAAAAATGAACATTTATTTTTCATGTTATAGTTGGTGATATGTGCTAGGTGCTCATCTTTTTCTTTTAATGGGTAAAAAGAATAAAGATAAATTAAAGAAACAAAATCTGAGGCACGATTTTGTTAGTAAATCTTTCATTTGCCTTTTGACACATAATTTTAAGAATCTGTGTGCAAACACATTCCAATGACCTCAAGATCACTTATGATTTCTTGAAGATGTAAAAATAAAATAGAAATAGAAAGTTCCCTAGAGGGCCTTCTATTTGAGTTATAATGCATCTTAATGTTCTGTATAATACAAGTACAAATAAGATACAGATGCTTTTCTTATACGCATACAGAATTCAGGCATAGAAGCAACACAAATATGAGGGAAAAAAATAACCTGAGCTTTAACATTCTGTAAACTGAAAATATACTTCAAATCTGAAAGAAATCCTTGCTGGGATTTTATTGGGCTTGCCATTTAGATTAACTCAATCCCATGTACCATATGATTTTGATATCCTGTGATTTATAATATGGATTTAAAAGATCAGAATGATTTATCATCCCCAACCCAAACTCTGGAAACATTTCAAATAGATATAATTTAAAAAGAGGTTTTATCTTTTAATCGCAGTGTGACAGAGAGTGTTCATAATGTTTTGATGACGAGGTGCAGAAAAATTTTAACTTCAAAAAATGAATTCAGGAAATAGTGTAATTAAGCAAAACATATGGGATGATATAATACTACTGGCATTCATCCTAGACATCAATTTTGAAGTTAAGTAAAAGCTAAGAAAGTGAAAGAGCTCTGCTATAAGAAAAAAAAAAAAAACACTTTTAAAGAACTTATACACTGACGAAACGTATAGCTAGCTCTGAGTAATGGAACTCTCTGTACCAATACCATTACCTCTCCCACTTAGTAAATAAAAATGAAAATAAAATCTCTTTTGTCCCTTTTTTACCCAGGATAACTATTGACAAGTTGGAAGGTCAGGAAGTATTTGGTGAATAAAGGCACGTTTCAGACCAGGAAACTTCATATATGAGGACAGAATGCTGGGAGCAATGGCTGACACTACATAGAATGAAACAGGTATGTCTGGCTGGACCCAGTGTCCAAGTGACATCTGATAGCGGGCTCAGAATGAGAAGCATGCAACCAGTACAGTAAAAGGTATAGCAACCTAAAATGTTTTAAAGTTTAAAATGTAAAATCAACTTGAAGTATTTAAACTTTAAGTGCGGACAAGTTTGTATGGAAGTAAGCATTTCTCTATAGTTGTAGTAGGAAAATAATTTTTCTAGGACCCAGTTTTGTAATTTGTATGGAGATAATTTATGACACTATAATTTTTCTTTTGGAAAATATAATGCAATAATTAAAATGTGTATATAGATTTAATTGTGCAATGGTCATCAGAAGGATGTTTATAATATGGAAAAGTTAGGATTAGACTGAATTTCCAAAAAAGATGCTATTTGTTGAATAATTTCAGTACTTTAATGCAATTGTAGACTGTCGCATGATTATAATGATGTTTTGGAAGCTTATTTTTTTCTTAGAAAGACAGTTTGGTTAGTGGAGATAAAAAGATTGTTTAATGATATTGAGGTATGTGCCCTCTATCCCTACACTTTGAAGAGTTTTGATCAGGAAGGGATGTTGCACTTTGTCAAATGCTTTTTCAGCATCTATTGAGAGTATCATATGGTTCTTGTTCTTTCTTTTATTGATGTGTTGTATCACATTGACTGATTTGCGGATGTTGAACCAACCTTGCAGCCCTGGAATAAATCCCACTTGGTCGTGGTAAATAATCTTTTTAATGTACTGTTGAATCCTATTGGCTAGTATTTTGTTGAGTATTTTCGCATCGGTGTTCATCAAGGATATCGGTCTATAGCTCTCTTTTTTGGTGGGATCCTTGTCTGGTTTTGGGATCAAGGTGATGCTGGCCTCATAAAATGAGTTTGGAAGTTTTCCTTCCATTTCTATTTTTTGGAACAGTTTCAGGAGAATAGGAATTAGTTCTTCTTTAAATGTTTGGTAGAATTCCCCCGGGAAGCCGTCTGGCCCTGGGCTTTTGTTTGTTTGGAGATTTTTAATGACTGTTTCAATCTCCTTACTGGTTATGGCTCTGTTCAGGCTTCCCATTTCTTCCTGGTTCAGTTGTGGTAGTTTATATGTTTCTAGGAATGCATCCATTTCTTCCAGATTGTCAAATTTATTGCCGTAGAGTTGCTCATAGTATGTTCTTATAATAGTTTGTATTTCTTTGGTGTTAGTTGTGATCTCTCCTCTTTCATTCATGATTTTATTTATTTGGGTCCTTTCTCTTTTCTTTTTGATAAGTCGGGCCAGGGGTTTATCAATTTTATTAATTCTTTCAAAGAACCAGCTCCTAGTTTCGTTGATTTGTTCTATTGTTTTTTTGGTTTCTATTTCATTGATTTCTGCTTTGATCTTTATGATTTCTCTTCTCCTGCTGGGCTTAGGGTTTCTTTCTTGTTCTTTCTCCAGCTCCTTTAGGTGTAGGGTTAGGTTGTGTACCTGAGACCTTTCTTGTTTCTTGAGAAAGGCTTGTACCGCTATATATTTTCCTCTCAGGACTGCCTTTGTTGTGTCCCACAGATTTTGAACCGTTGTATTTTCATTATCATTTGTTTCCATGATTTTTTTCAATTCTTCTTTAATTTCCCGGTTGACCCATTCATTCTTTAGAAGGATACTGTTTAGTCTCCATGTATTTGGGTTCTTTCCAAACTTCCTTTTGTGGTTGAGTTCTAGCTTTAGAGCATTGTGGTCTGAAAATATGCAGGGAATGATCCCAATCTTTTGATACCAGTTGAGTCCTGATTTAGGACCGAGGATGTGATCTATTCTGGAGAATGTTCCATGTGCACTAGAGAAGAATGTGTATTCTGTTGCTTTGGGATGAAATGTTCTGAATATATCTGTGATGTCCATCTGGTCCAGTGTGTCATTTAAGGCCTTTATTTCCTTGCTGATCTTTTGCTTGGATGACCTGTCCATTTCAGTGAGGGGAGTGTTAAAGTCCCCTACTATTATTGTATTATTGTTGATGTGTTTCTTTGATTTTGTTATTAATTGGTTTATATAGTTGGCTGCTCCCACGTTGGGGGCATAGATATTTAAAATTGTTAAATCTTCTTGTTGGACAGACCCTTTGAGTATGATATAGTGTCCTTCCTCATCTCTTATTATAGTCTTTGGCTTAAAATCTAATTGATCTGATATAAGGATTGCCACTCCTGCTTTCTTCTGATGTCCATTAGCATGGTAAATTCTTTTCCACCCCCTCACTTTAAATCTGGAGGTGTCTTCGGGCTTAAAATGTGTTTCTTGGAGGCAACATATAGATGGGTTTTGTTTTTTTATCCATTCTGATACCCTGTGTCTTTTGACAGGGGCATTTAGCCCATTCACATTCAGGGTAACTATTGAGAGATATGAATTTAGTGCCATTGTATTGCCTGTAAGGTGGCTGTTACTGTATATGGTCTCTGTTCCTTTCTGATCTACCACTTGTAGGCTCTCTCTTTGCTTAGAGGACCCCTTTCAATATTTCCTGTAGAGCTGGTTTGGTATTTGCAAATTCTTTCAGTTGTTGTTTGTCCTGGAAGCTTTTAATCTCTCCTTCTATTTTCAATGATAGCCTAGCTGGATATAGTATTCTTGGCTGCATGTTTTTCTCATTTAGTGCTCTGAAAATATCATGCCAGCTCTTTCTGGCCTGCCAGGTCTCTGTGGATAAGTCAGCTGCCAATCTAATATTTTTACCATTGTATGTTACAGACTTCTTTTCCCGGGCTGCTTTCAGGATTTTCTCTTTGTCATTGAGACTTGTAAATTTTACTATTAGGTGACGGGGTGTGGGCCTATTCTTATTGATTTTGAGGGGCATTCTCTGAACCTCCTGAATTTTGATGCTCGTTCCCTTTGCCATATTGGGGAAATTCTCCCCAATAATTCTCTCCAGTATACCTTCTGCTCCCCTCTCACTTTCTTCTTCTTCTGGAATCCCAATTATTCTAATGTTGTTTCGTCTTATGGTGTCACTTATCTCTCGAATTCTCCCCTCGTGGTCCAGTAGCTGTTTGTCCCTCTTTTGCTCAGCTTCTTTATTCTCTGTCATTTGGTCTTCTATATCACTAATTCTTTCTTCTGCCTCATTTATCCTAGCAGTTAGAGCCTCCATTTTTGATTGCACCTCATTAATAGCTTTTTTGATTTCCACTTGGTTAGATTTTAGTTCTTTTATTTCTCCAGAAAGGGCTTTTATATCTCTCGAGAGGGTTTCTCTAATATCTTCCATGCCTTTTTCGAGCCCGGCTAGAACCTTGAGAATTGTCATTCTGAACTCTAGATCTGACATATTACCGATGTCTGTATTGATTAGGTCCCTAGCCTTCGGTACTGCCTCTTGTTCTTTTTTTTGTGTTGAATTTTTACGTCTTGTCATTTTGTCCAGATAAGAGTAAATGAAGGGGCAAGTAAAATACTAAAAGGGTGGCAACAACCCCAGGAAAATATGCTTTAACCAAATTAGAAGAGATCCAAAATCGTGAGTGGGGAGAAAGGGGATAAAAAGAGGTTCAAAAAGGAAGAAAGAAAAAAAAAAAAA